>NC_092712.1:91885943-92213232 GCF_047496885.1 Scyliorhinus torazame
TGTTCACTGTATGTTTTAAAAAGGTTAACTTGAATTCATAGAATAAACATTGTTTTGCTTTAAAAAATACTTTTCCATTTCTGCTGTACCACACCTGTAGAGTGGGTGGTGTGCTCCCCATATCACAATCTAGTAAAAGTTGTGGGTCATGTGAACTCCATGATACACTCTGGGGTTCTCTAAACCCTAGCCCATAACAAATTGGGGGCTCGAGGGGGATAAAAGTCTATCTATTGGATTGGCTTTGTGAACTTAAAGACAGTGAGGGGTGATCATATTGTGGGTGCTTTTCAGGTGTGGTATTTCAGTTTAAGTAAGGAGTGTGTTGTCAACAATGGCTCTTTCAGAGGCTCTGAAGTTTTTGGGGGTGGAGACGGTCACACGCAGTACCTTGTGGACAGAGACTAAAAGCAGACTGTTAGATTTGGCAAAAACATTGCAGTTATCACTACCTGACAAAATGCGAAAAGGTGAGGTAATTATGGCGGTGGCTAAGCATTTAAAGTTGCCTGAGATACAGTTTGATTCATTGGAAATAGTAAAAATTCAGTTGCAAATTAAACAAATGGAACATGAGATAGAATTAAAGCAGCTTGAATATGAAAGAGAGAGAGAGGAAAAAGAAAGAGAGAGAGAGAGGAAAAAGAAAGAGAGAGAGAGGAAAAAGAGAGAGAAGAAAGGAAAACAGAAAGATTAGCCCGAGCAGAACAAAAAGAAAGAGAAAGGGAGATACAGATCAGGGGAAAAGATAAAGAGAGAGAGTTTGAACTTCAGAAAATGGCCATGAAACATGACAGTCAGTTAAAATTAGCAGGTGTAAAGGGAAACGTACAGTTGGATGATAGTGATGAGGATCGTGATAAAGAGCGTCAAAGTCGAAAGCTTGGTGGGGATCTATTTAAATATGTCCAAGCATTGCCAAGGTATTCCTGGACAAGATAGTTTCTCTATTACTCCTACTACCACTTCACCACTCTTCACTTGATTTTCCAACCTTACCTTATATAATGGAACACTACTCCTCTCATCCTGAATTCCACATATTACCACCTTTTCTGGCAACATTCTTCCCAAACTACATAACTCCTCATCTCTCACCATTAAAGATTGACTAGCTCCCATATCTCTTAAAATTATGACTTCTTTATCTGCTCCTCCTGATACACATGAGTAAACTTTACCCACACAAGTAAATTCTTTAAAGAGATGTGGCACCTTCTTATCAATCACCTCTTGATCAGGCTGTACAATCTTTTGCACCTTCTTCACTTTATTTGGGCTTTCCTTTACCACTTTAACAAACCCCATTGTCTTATCCTGTTTTACCACATCAGCCTTCCCAGTGCTTTTCTTCAACCACCAACACTATAACTTTACATGGCCTAGTTTATTAAAGTGAAAACATCTGAAACTTTTCATTTCTTTTCCACCCTCCTGGATTTCTGTTTTAATCTGAGGTACACAATAACTGCCGCCCCTTCACAAATCCTGTTTGGTCCTGTGCTATCACCCCTGCTATCTGAACCTCCAGGTGCATTGCGAACATTGGCCAACAACTTTGCATCCACGTTTAGAAGTGAAATTGGTCGATAGGACCCACATTCCTCTGCGTCATTATCTTTCTTTAGAAATCGAGGCATGCGTGGGAGTTCTCCCTTATCCAACGAGTCAGTAAACATTTCTACCAGGTGCGGCCCCAAACCGTGGCAAACTTTTTATAAAATTCTACTGGGAATCCATCCAGTCCCGGAGCCTACCCAGATTGCATCAACCGACTGCTTCCCAAAACCACCTCCAGCCCAATTGGGGCTCACAACCCTTTCACTTTCCCTCCCTCCACCACTGGGAAGTTTAAGCTATCTGGAAACTGCTTCATACCTGACTGAACCCCCCCCCCCCCCCCCCCCCCCCCCCCCCCCCCCCCCCCCCCCCAGATGCTCCGATCTCTGCAGCCCCTGATAGAAAGCTTCAAATGCTCCAGTCACCTTCCTTGGCTCAGTAACCACCCTGCCCCCCGCCCCCACCCCGGGGTCCTTTATCCGCCCAATCTCCCTCACCACCGCCTGTCACCTCAGCTGATGTGGGAGCAGCCTATTGGCCTTCTCCCCGTGCTCGTAAAGTACACCCCTGACCGGGCGCAATTGTCCCACCGCTTTCCCCGTTGACATAAGTTCAAACTCCATTTGGAACTTCTTGCTCTCCTTCAACAAACCCTGTTCAGAAGAAGCCGAGTGCTTCCTATCTACTGCTAGAATGACTTTCATCAGCCTGAGCCTTTGCAATTTGTCCCGATGCGCCTTGATCGAGATCAGCTCTCCTCTGATTACTGCCTTCAACACCTCCCAAGTATGGAAGGAAAGGTCTCCTCATTTTTGTTAATCTCAAAATAGGAGCCTGTGGCTGCCCCAATCTTTGCACATGCCCCTTCATCCACCAGCAAATCCACATCCAACCTCCACTGCAGTCCTTGGGATCCCCCCTTCTCCACGCACACATCCACAAGATGTGGCGCATGATCCAATACAACTATCGCCGATACTCCGATCCTACCACTCCCACCAGCAACGTCTTATCCATAATTTTAAAATGGAAACGGGAGTACAACCCACCTCCGTGTGGGGAAAAAAAGGAGAACTCGCTATCGAGTTCTCAAACCGCCATGGTTCCACAACCCTCATCTTCTCCATGAACCCCAACAGCTCCGTCGCTGCCTGGACACCTTCAGAGACTTGGGGCATGACCGGTCCACCACAGAGTCAAGCACCATGTTAAAATCTCCACCCATGATCAACCGATGCGTATCCAAGTCTGGAATCTTAGCCAACAGCTTCTTCACAAAATCAGCGTCATCCCAATTGGGGGTATAAACATTTACCAAAACTACAGGTCTTCCCTCCAATTTACCACTTACCATCACATATCTACCCCTGAGTCTCCCACTATTTGATTGCCAAAAACGGCACTCTTTTACTAATAAGGTCACCCCCCTCCCTCATCCAACCCCACCCCGGTTAGCCATATCCAGAACCCAATAAGCATCTCCTGGCCCCTGCCTCGCCCATCTCCTGGGTCCCCTCAAGGTGGTCGCACCATCCCCCTCAGCCCAATGACTCCATAGAAAAACCTTCGACATCAACAACCCATCTCCCCCACCCCCATGCTACAAGGCTCTATAACCACATATTAACAGTGCAAAATTAATAACAATAACAATCAAACTTAAAAACATACTGGGCGAGATTCTCCACTCCCACGCCGGTTGGGAGAATCGCCTGGGCCGCCAGAATTTCCCGGGACGCCGGTCCGACGCTCTCCCGCGATTCTCCCAAGCGGCGAGAACGGCCCCGTCGAGTTCTGCGGGCCGCAGGCCGGAGAATCGCCGGAGACACCCAAAATGGCGATTCTCCAGCACCCCCGCTATTCTCAGGCCCAGATGGGCCCAGTGGCCAGGCCAAAATGGCGGGTTCCCCCCCGGCGCCGTCCACACCTGGTCGCTGCCGTCGGGAACAGCGCGCAAACGCTGGGGGGGGCGGCCTGCGGGGGGACAAGGGGGGATCCTGCACCGGGGGGGTACCTCAAATGTGGGGTGGCCCGCGATCGGTGCCCACCGATCGTCGGGCTGTCCTCTCTGAAGGAGGACCTCCTTCCTTCCGCGGCCCCGCAAGATCCATCCGCCATCTTCTTGCGGGGCAGACTTAGAGAGGACGGCAACCACGCATGCGCGGGTTGGCGCCGGCCAACCCGCGCATGCGTGGGTGACGTCGGTTATGCGGCGCCGGACGCGTCATCTATGCGGCGCCGCCTTTACGCGGCGAAAAGGCCAGGCGCATGTAGATGACGCGGCCCCAATCCTAGCCCATTGTCGGGGCCTGAATCGTTCGGGATCGGGGCCGTTTCGCGCCATCGTGAACCTCAACGGTGTTCACGACGGCGTGGGCATTTCGGCGCGGGAGTGGAGAATCCCGCCCACAGCCCCGTACCCCCCTGAGTATAATACCACAGTTCGCCCTTGCAGGTGAACCCACACAAGAACCAACGACCTCAAACTTCTCCCAATCTATAAACTTGATCCATCTCCTCCGGCGTGTCAAAATAATGCTCCATTCCGCCAGACGTGACCCATAAACGAACCGGGTATATCATTCCAAACTGAATCTTGTTCTTGAAAAGAAAAGCCTTGGTCTTATTAAAGCCAGCTCTGCTCCCAAGTCTTGGAAAATACGACCGTGTGGCCTCCCCAAGTACAATTACAGGTTTCCTTGGACCACTTCAGGATCATTTCCTTATCGAGGTATTGGTGTAGCCTCACGATAATTGCATGTGGCCGCTCTCCAGCTCTCGGCCTTTCCCCAGCGACCGATGAGCTCGATCTACTTCTGGAGGATGGTCAAAGACTTCTTCCCCCATCTGCTTCTCAAACATTTTGGCCACATATTCCGTGGCTTTGATCCTTCAGTGCCTTCAGGTAACCCCACGATCCTTAAGTTCTGCCTCCGTGTGCAGTTCTCAAGGTCGTCCGCCTTCTCCCTCTGCTTTTTCTGCCCCTCCGCCATTACCAGCATTTCGGCCTCTAAAGAGGCAATCCAATCCTTGTGGTCAGCCATTGATTCCTCCACCTTCTGGATCAATGTCCTCTGCATCTCCGGACTCTACTCTCGCCAAAGAAGCAAACAGCTCTTCCCTCTCAAGGACCATGCTAGTCAGATGATTTCTTAGAAAAGGCAATGGGCTGAATTCTCCATTCTAGAGACTAAGTGTTGAGGCCGTCGTAAAACGGTGGAGTTTCGTGACGGCATGATTGAGTCCACCGGTGAAGCTATTCACAGACTGCAAAGGGGCTAGCACGGGCGTATCGGGAACCACAACATGCTGTTCATGGACCGGCGGCCAATTCATCAGTTCCATAATTGCCGTGGCTGCACATAATGCATTCTCCCCCTCACACAAACAAGCGTCGCAGCCAACAAGGCCACAAGGAGGGCAGCACCGTGATTCTGGGATGACAAAATGGAGACCCTCCTTGACTCCACGGAGGAGAGGAGGCTGATACTGTACCCCGGGCCGGGACGGAGGTCAGCAGGCACCATAGTTCACCGTGCCTGGACAGAGGTGGGAACCACCGTCAGCGCCGTCGGGGTGGTGGCCCGGACTGGAGACCAGTGCAGGAAAAAACTGCACGAACCCTGGCACTAATCCCCCCTACCCCCACACACACATGTGATCCGCCCTGCCCCCCTGCAGCCATCTCCTCTGCTGCAGCCTCTGCCTCCTCTCTGAGCCATCCCCACTCACGCTGCCACAGGATTGCATGCAGGGCAGCGGGTGCCGCACAGCGGCTAACATCGCTGGTTGCTGACCAAACATGATCATCTGCAGGGGATGAAGGGAAAATATCATGGTGCGTACACTCGTGCACAACCAGGTGCCTTGGGCTACATGGTGGCCCCGGGCGTCATCGCATGCCCCAACCACGCATGTCCCGCACCCTGGCCCGGTCCCGGCGCCCGTCCCTGCTGCCAGGGCCACCCATACAGCCGTTGTCTAGGCGTCCACCCAGGGGCCGGGGTGGGTTGCCAACAAGGTGGCTATATTGATATTCAGATATCAATATACATGATCAATGTATGTAAATGTAGTACAATCATTTCAACACTAGATGTCTCACAGTCAGATATTATAAGAACTGGTTTCCCACCTTTTCTAAGTCAGATGACGTGATGTGATTCAGAACAGTGAAGAAGCAAGACATAGAATAGCTAGAGTGAGAGAAGTTAGAACTAGTTTGTTATAATAGTGTATAGTTATATGTATTGTACTTTATATATTCATTGTTAGATTAGTTTTGGGTAAAAGGACTCACAGTTTATTATTTTATTACTCATTACAAGTTCATATTTCAACAAGAAGTCTATTGGTCATTTTATCATCCTGGTGAATTCAAGAGAAATATATATATTTTAGATAAGTTATTTAAAATATAACAATGGTGACCGTAATGCATGGGCACCGCCCCAGTCATGTCGGGGGCTCCCTGGCTGATCGGCCTGTTTCCTCCTCTTCCCCCCCCCCCCTCCCCCTGTCCTGGCAAGGAACCCCCCCGCCCCCGTCGAAAGCACGGCCAGTGTCAGATATGAGAGCCCATCGTCCCCCCACACCACCTCCTACCTCCTCTCGTAGCCGCCTCAGCCAGCACGCCAGCTTCACGATTTTTAAAAGGTGGTTAGAAACACGGCGCAGGAAATCGGCCTATCCGGGGCGCTGAATCGCTGAGGCCCCAGAGAATCGGTCCTCAGGGCAGATAATGAGATGCATACTGTACTTTCGGGCCTGACGCGGATTCGTCGAGTTGGGGGGACCGGAGAATTCCGAATTGGCGCGAAGCTGGGGTCAAGCCCAACTTCGGCGTCGGAGCCGATTCTCGGGCCCATCGCATTTCGTTATTTTGGCGTGATGTTACAGAGAATCCAGCCCAATTGTTCCTCCCAGTCCAAAGATGGGGCAGCACGGTAGCATTGTGGATAGCACAATTGCTTCACAGGTCCAGGGTCCCAGGTTCGATTCCGGCTTGGGTCACTGTCTGTGCGGAGTCTGCACATCCTCCCCATGTCTGCGTGGGTTTCCGCCGGGTGCTCCGGTTTCCTCCCACAGTCCAAAGATGTGCAGGTTAGGTGGATTGGCCATGATAAATTGCCCTTAGTGACCAAAATTGCCCTTAGTGTTGGGTGGGGTTACTGGGTTATGGGGATAGGGTGGAGGTGTTGACCTTGGGTAGGGTGCTCTTTCTAGGAGCCAGTGCAGACTCGATGGGCCAAATGGCCTCCTGCACTGTAAAATCTATGAATCTATGAATATTGTTTTCTAGTATCCAAAAAATCCAACATCCTTCCAAATTTTAAAAGTAAAATCCAATTTGTGAAGATATTTCCCAACAAAGGTTCTTTAGGAAAGTTTACACTATGATTTCGAACCTGGAAAAATTATTTCCTGAGATGAATTATTTGCTGTGATTGATCAGAATACCTGAAGTGATATTGAGCCTAGCATCTTAAGGTTCAAGTTGCACTAAATTAGAAGATGTTGGAAAATTGAGGGAAGCTCATGAAAAGCTGCTAGTTGAATTCAGAAATTTAAGAATATATTTTCCAAAAGGCTAATTTATTTAAATAGCGTAGAACTATAGAGAATATATCCTAATGTTAATTTGGTAGATCTAATTTTCAAATCATCGAGCAAACTTAGATAATGGTAAGTGCAAGGTGTGAGCTGGAAAGGAAACCGACAGCTTACAAACTAAGAAAGAGAATAGTTTGAAACCAATATTCCTTGGAGATGGAACTGAAGTAGCACAGGTGAGACTGAACTGTTCAAGCCACAGCTTCCATGCTACCCTAGGAGAAAGCTTGTGTGTATTTATGTATGTATAACAGCTTGTAAATGTGAACAAGTTTGCTGCTATGCTTGTGATGCCGTGACTGAAAATCTACACTAAATAGGAATAATTTTCAAAGAATTGTATCACGATAATTATCAAAGCTCAACCTTACAATACCCCTTTTATTACTGTTCATAGCAGAAGATAGTTTTCAGAAGCAGATCCGTGTCTATGTTTATGATCTCATTTTTCCCTCCTCCCAAGTAGGTATGTGTGGGCTGGTGCTTGAATAAGTAAGGTGCCATGACAGAGTGACTGAATCAAGAACAGCAATGGATACTGTGGAGCTGTCAATTTTCTCAATGACATACACGAAGAACATTTATTTTAAGAGCGTGCATTCTAAATTGTGAATTATATGTGACTGAGTAATGATGGGCGATTTTTCAAGTAATCAAGATTGTCTGAAAACTATAATCACCCAGCACCATAAGCAATTTTACCTCATTTACCAGCTTGAACTTGACTGAACTCCTGTAACTTCGCCATACATGGGGCAGCACGGTAGCACAAATGGATAGCACTGTGGCTTCACAGCGCCAGGGTCCCAGGTTCAATTCCCCGCTGGGTCAATGTCTGTGCGGAGTCTGCATGTTCTCCCCGTGTCTGTGTGGGTTTCCCCTGGGTGCTCTGGTTTCCTCCAACAGTCCAAAGACATACAGGTTAGGTGCATTGGCCATGTTAAATTGCCCTTAGTGTCCAAAAGGGTTAGGAGGGTTTATTGAGTTACGGGGATAGGGTGGAAGTGAGGGCTTAAGTAGGTTGGTGCAGACTCGGTGAGCCGAATGGCCTCCTTCTGCACTGTATATTCTATGTTCCTTCTCAGATTTGATGGTTCCCATTTTTCCAGAAATGGCACCTCTTTTCCTCTATGCACATCTTTCTCCTCTGTCGAGAACACAGATTTAGACAGGTTACTAACTCATTATTTGACAAACCCACTGATTCCCACAGCTATCTCGACTACAGCTCTTCACACCCACATGTTGCCAGGCTCCATCCCATCCTACCAGTTCCTTTGTCTCCATTGCGTCTGTTTCGATGATGCCACTTTCCAAAACGGTGCGGCTGACATGTCTTCATTGTTCTTTAATTGTGGTTTCCCACTGTGGTTGACAGGGCTGTCAAACATGTCCGACCCATCTCCCGCACCTCTGTCTTCACCCCTTCCCCTCCCTCCCAGACCTAGGATAGGGTCCACCTTGTCGTCACTTTTCACCCCACCAGCCTCTGCATTCAAAGAATCATCCTCCGCCAGTTCCGCCAACACCCACAGCATGATTCCACCACCAAACATACCTCACTCCCCCTGTCAGCATTTTGCAGGGACATTTCCCTCCGCAATACCCTGATCCACTCCTCCATCACCCCCAACACCTCACCCTTTTCCCACGGCATAGCAGAAGGTGTAACACCTGCCCCTTTACCTTCTCCCTGCTCACCATCTCAGGCCCTAAACACACTTTTCAAGTGAGGCAGCACCTCTTTCAAGCTGGTCTATTGCATTTGAAATGAAATGAAATGAAATGACAATCGCTTATTGTCACGAGTAGGCTTCAATGAAGTTACTGTGAAAAGCCCCTAGTCACCACATTCCGGCGCCTGTTCGGGGAGGCTGGTACAGGAATTGAACCGTACTGCTGGCCTGCATTGGTCTGCTTTAAAAGCCAGCGACTTAGCCCAGTGTGCTGCTCTGAATGTGGTGTACTCTACATTGGAGAGACTAAACACAGACTGGGTGACCACTTTGCAGAGCACCACTGGTCCGTCCACAAGCAGGACTCATACTTTCCTGTCACTTGCCATTTCAACTCACTGTCTTGCTCTCACGTCCACCTGTTCTCCTTGGCCTGCTGCAGTGTTCCAGTGAAGCCCAGCACAAACTGGAGGAGCAGCACCTAATCTTCCGATTAGGCACATTCCAGACTTAACATTGAGTTCAATAACTTCAGAGTGTGAACTCTCTCCTCACTTTCACCCCATTTTTATTTCAAACAATTTATTTTCATCCCTTCCATTGATCTGTTTTTCCCTCACCACTGTTCCCACTCCACTTGGACCATCTGTTCCTAGTTAACCTTTGACACACCCATATCATCATAGAATTTACAGTGCAGAACCGCTCACTTTTGTTCTGCCATTCACACATTCTCATCTCTTTATGTGCCATTATCAGCATTCTTCTTAGCCTTATTCACTCTATTTACATTCCTTGTATCTTCTGTCCTCGACATCTTTGTCAATCTCCACCTACCGCTGGCCCCCTATCCAGCCCCACTGATCCACGCTCCCCCCCCTCCCACTACAGTATAAATCTGACCTCATTTCTAGTTCTCCCCAACTTTGACAAGGAGTCATCCAGGCTTGAAATGTTAGCTCCCTTTTCTCTCCACAGATGCTGTCAGGCCTGCTGAGGTTGTCCAGTATTTTCTGTTTTTGTTTCAGATTCCAGCATCCGCATTAATTTGCTTTAAACTCATTATTTAATTTCATCTAGATGTCTGCAGACATTCATTTGTGCTCATTTATTTCCAGTACAAGCAATGCAACAACAAATTTGTTTTTCGCAGGCACAACAGAGAATGTGATGTGGGAATGTGTAAATGCTTTAGGTTCCCAAATGACAGACAGCAAGGACTTATAAGAAAGAGTAGTTTATTCACTAGCTTAGCAGCTACTTCAAAACTTGCACTCTGCCCACAATCCCAGGAATAACACCCGCACTACTGACTTGTGACTTCTTTTGTAGTCATGTGACCACTTAGTCAACATCTTTCCTGTTTAGTTGGAACACACGGTGGCATGAGATGCAACAGGTATGCACAACAGGAAACTATGTAGAGACCATTGTGCAACATACAAGTTAAACAAGCTAATAAAGCCAAATTATTTACATATACAGTGATGTGTGGATTAAGTTATTGCATAACCCATTACAACTCCTCCCACCCCCACCACAACCCCCACCTAATTTTGTTATGGAAAGGTGAGATTCAAAAGCCAGTTTTGCTGAAGTGATAATAAAGACCTGGAACCTTGGGCTGGATTCTCTGTTTTTGGGACTATGTCCCCACGCCGTAGTAAAAATTGTGGACTTTCACGCCTGAAAAACTGGCGTGAAAGGGCCACATATTCCAAGCCCATTAGAGGGCTAGCATGGACCCGGTGTAGATCCAGCAGCTTTTGCTGTAGATACGGGCCCCCGCACTTCCGGGTCAGAGGCTGCGCATGCACATGGCGGCGGCCTCCAGCAGCTGCGCCGTACTCCATAGCAGACTCAGACCGCGGAGCAGGACCCTAAAAATATACCCCCCGATCGACCGCGTGCCTGACCTGGACCACCGCCCAAAACTGAGTCCGCAGCCGCCACGCCAGTATCCCGACCGGCTGGAACATATTCGATCCACGCCGTCGGCACTTCGGCCGGTCGGGAGCGTGGAATGGCGGGGCGGGCCTCCAACAATGGCCTCAGGTAAGGGGATGTGCGGCGCACAGTACACCGTTTTTCGGGCCCTGGAGAATCGGGGGACCAGAGCCGGTCCCGATTCCATGAGGGGAACTGTATTCTCTGCATCGGCACTGGCCGCGACTTTGGTGTCGGGGTTTGGAGAATCCAGCCCCTTGTGTTCGCTTTGCTCAGGTGCCCTTGGCATGTGGTTATGCCAGTTGGTAGTGTTGTAGACTTTCTCTGGCTGGTGTCCTTAGTGTGAATGACCTGGAGCATTTCGACAGCATGTTCTGTGGATGCAGGGCTCGCTGAGTTGGCCTCTGAAACAGTCTGCATGTCCACTGGTGTGCCATACGTCAGATGACTGGAATGCTGTGTCATCTGTTGGTACTGGTTCCGATACCTGTAGGAAGTTACGGCGGTTGCGTACATAGTGGGCACCATCAGAGGCTACCACATAACTGTTCGGTTGCAAAACATGGTTGCCCACCACCGCCAACTGATCATGCCCACATGCAGTCTGGATCTTGACCATTACAACAGGTGTTAGGCCAAGTCTGTGGATGTCTCGATCATAGTGCATGTCATGATATGCACTCATGCACATAATGAGATACAGACGGCAGCGACGGACACCCAGTCCAGCCAATTAACACACAGGACAGAACACAACCAATCACCAGGCAGAACACTAGAAGGTGGTCTCGCACTATAAAACACACGAGGCATCAACACTCTGCCTCTTTCCACTGGTGACAACTGCAGTGACAGTCAGGGTATATATATCAGTTAGCACCTTCTACACGTGGCTCAGAACTAGTCTGGTCTAGTTAGTTATAGTAAGCACGCTTAGATTAGTAGAGTGTCAAACCCACAGCGAACTGTGTGCACTGCTTAACAAGTTCAATAAAGCGTATTGAACTAACATCAAAGTTTGGAGTCTACTTTCAAGTACAACTGCATCCAGTTGCAATCCGTGTTACCCCAGGGTGATTAACACAATTGTGCATTTTGTTTCTCAGTCTGTGTTGGATGAGGGCATCCTTCACATTGGTTTCAAGTTTGGGTTGCAGCAGAGCCTCAGCTGCCGGAATCGTTGTCCTAGTGTGCCTGGAAAAGAGTAGTTGTGCTGACGACGGCAGGCCCTGTTGTCGTGGACTTCACAGGCTGAGGAGTGCAGCATAGTCTCTGCAATCCCGTGTGCATTTCTCTACAAGGTGCTCGGATGAACATGGTACCGCCCGTTCCGCCAGACCGTTTGACTGTGAATATAGGGGCTGCATGTGATATGCTTAAAATCCATGTGTGTGACTTCCGGTTGCGGCAGGGATGAGCTAGCCGCACGTTTCGGCGGCTCCAGCTCCGACGGAACTTCGGGCTCTTTCTTCGGTGCGAGGCGCGAGGGAAGGGAGTCCCCCCCCCGAAAGACGGAGGGAAAAACCGGCGGCGGCGGCTGCAGCCCAAAGAATCTGCAGCCAGAAGATCAGAGAGAGAGAGAGAGAGGGAGTGAAACAAGATGGCGGCGGAGAAACCACAGGTGACATGGGGGCCTGAGCAGGACGAGGTGGTGAGACGGTGCGTGGACCTGCTGAAGAAGGAGGTAATGACCCCGTTGTTACAGGCAATTGAGGGGCTTAAGGAGACTTTAAAGACCCAGGAGACGGAACTTCGCGTGGTGGAGCAGAAGGTGTCAGGTATTGAGGACGAGGTCCTGGGCCTGGCGGTCAAGACTCAGACGCACGAGGCACTTCATAAAAAGTGTGCTGACAGGATTGAGGCCCTTGAAAATGGAGCGCGAAGGAAGAACCTTAGGATACTCGGTCTCCCGGAGGGTGTGGAAGGAGTGGACTGTGGAGCGTACGCAAGTAAGATGCTGAGCTCACTGATGGGTGCTGAGGCCCCTGCGGGCCCCATGGAGGTGGAGTGGGCAAATCGGATCCCGGCGAGAAGACCAAAAGCGGGAGAACCACCGAGGGCGATAATCGTGCGATTCTACCGCCTTAAGGACAGAGAAGAGGTCCTGAGATGGGCCAAAAAGGTGCGGAGTAGCAGATGGGAGAATGCGGTGGTAAGGATCTACCAGGATTGAAGTGCAGAGGTGGCAAGAAGGAGGGCGAGCTTCAACCGAGCCAAAGAGATTTTGCACAAAAGGAAGGTGAAGTTTGGGATGCTGCAGCCGGCAAGACTATGGGTCACGCATCAGGAGAGACATTATTATTTCGAGACGGCGGAGGAAGCATGGTCCTTCATCAATGAAGAGAAACTGGACCGGAACTGAGGGACTGATGCTGCAGGGAACTGTTATTGTTGTTATTATTGTTTTTGTTAATGGGATGGTGAAAGTTAAGCGAGAAGTAAACAGGGAAGGGGGGGGACACTGGGGAAATGTGGGCGCCGGTGAGGGGGGAGAGGCGGGACATAGTCAGAGAATGGGGAAGGAGAGGGGGAGGGGAAAGGGAGCTGCGCCATAAGAGTCGGGACAGGTAAAGGGATGTTCCCGCGCCAGAAAGAATAAGGCGGGAAAACAGGCGCAAGGCGGATGGGAGTTCCCGCACACCGGGGGGGCCGAGGAGCGAGCAGGAGTAGCCGGGGTCAGTTGAAGTCAGCTGACTTACGGAAGTGATATGGGGGGAGCAATCAAGCTAGATAGGGACCTAGTGGGGGGGGGACAACTGGGTTGCTGCTGCGGAAATCCAAAAGGAAATGGCTAAAGAGAAGGTGGTCGGGGGCGGAATGCGACGCTGGGGGAGCGAGCGGGAGCGCGGAGGCGGGATATGGGACTGGCCTAGAGAAGGTAATGGCTAGTCGACACGGGAGGGGGGCAGGTAGCCCCCCAGTGAGGCTGATCACGTGGAACGTGAGAGGCCTGGATGGGCCGATAAAAAGGGCCCGAGCGCTCGCGCATTTGAAAGGACTAAGGGCAGACGTGGTTATGCTCCAAGAGACGCACCTAAAGGTGGCGGACCAGGTTAGGCTAAGGAAAGGATGGGTGGGACAGGTGTTCCACTCAGGACTGGACGCAAAGAACAGAGGGGTGGCCATTTTGGTGGGGAAACGGGTAGCATTTGAAGCAAAGAACATCGTAGCAGATAGTGGAGGTAGATATGTAATGGTGAGTGGTAGGCTGGAGGGAATAGAGGTTGTGTTGGTTAATGTGTATGCCCCAAATTGGGACAATGCGGGGTTCATGAGACGGATGCTGGGGCGTATTCCGGACCTGGAGGCAGGAAATTTGATTTTAGGAGGGGACTTCAATACGGTGCTGGACCCGGGGCTAGATAGATCCAGCTCAAGGACTGGAAGAAGGCTGGCAGCGGCCAAGGTACTTAAGGGGTTTATGGACCAAATGGGGGGAGTGGATCCATGGCGATTTCTTAGACCCAGGGCTAGGGAGTATTCCTTCTTCTCCCACGTCCATAAAGTGTACTCCCGGATAGATTTTTTTGTTCTAGGAAGGTCGTTGATCTCTAGGGTGGAAGAAGCTGAATACTCAGCCATAGCGGTTTCGGATCATGCCCCATATTGGGTGGACCTGGAAGTAGGAGAGGACAGGGAGCAGAGAACACTCTGGCGATTAGATGTGGGACTGATGGCGGATGAGGGAATGTGTGCAAGAGTGAGGGGGTGTATCGAGAGATACCTGGAGGTCAATGACGACGGCGAGGTCCCTATGGGAGTGGTCTGGGAAGCACTAAAAGCGGTGGTCAGAGGAGAGCTGATTTCTACTGGGGCCCACAAAAGGAAAACAGAGGCCAAGGAAAGGGATAGATTACTGGGGGAGATTTTAAGGGTGGACAGGGAATTTGCAGAGACCCCGGAGGAGGAGCTGTACAGGGAGAGGAGACGACTCCAGACCGAGTTTGACCTTCTGACCACCAGAAAGGCGGAGGTACTGTGGAGGAAGGCACTGGGGAGGAGGTATGAATATGGGGAAAAGGCTAGTCGCCTGTTGGCGCACCAACTGCGAAAGAGGGCAGCAGCGAGGGAGATAGGAGGAATTAGGGATGAAAGGGGAGACACCGTGCGAAGGGCAGGAAAGATAAATGAGGTGTTTAAGACCTTTTATGAAGAACTGTATAGGTCTCAGCCCCCAGAGGGAGAGGAGGGGATGCGGCAGTTCCTGGACCAGTTGAGGTTCCCGAAAGTGGAGGAGCAGGCGGTGGCAGGCCTGGGGGCGCCGATTGAGGTGGACGAGGTTATTAAGGGACTGGGAAGCATGCAAGCAGGGAAGGCCCCAGGGCCAGACGGGTTCCCGGTGGAATTCTACAGAAAATATGTGGACTTGTTGGCCCCATTGTTGGCGAGGACGTTCAAAGAGGCCAGGGAAGGGGGGACACTACCCCCGACAATGTCGGAGGCGACGATATCGCTAATTTCGAAGAGGGACAAAGATCCGATGCAGTGTGGGTCCTATAGACCTATTTCACTATTGAACGTGGACGCCAAACTGCTAGCAAAGGTGCTGGCATCGAGGATAGAGGACTGTGTCCCAGGGGTGGTGCACGAAGACCAGACAGGGTTCGTAAAAGGGAGACAATTGAATGTTAACGTGCGACGGCTATTAGGGGTGATAATGATGCCCTCAGTGGAGGGGGAGGCAGAGATAGTGGCGGCAATGGACGCAGAGAAGGCATTTGATAGGGTGGAGTGGGAGTATTTATGGGAAGTGTTAAGGAGGTTTGGGTTTGGGAACGGATTTATTCGCTGGGTTAGACTACTTTATGGGGCACCGACGGCAAGCGTAGTTACAGGTCGACATAGATCGGAGTATTTCCGATTATATAGGGGAACAAGACAGGGATGCCCGCTGTCTCCATTGTTGTTTGCGCTGGCAATTGAACCTCTGGCCATGGCGCTGAGAGACTCCAGGAAATGGAGAGGGGTGACTAGAGGGGGAGAAGAACACCGAGTTTCGTTATACGCGGATGACCTATTGCTATACGTGTCGGACCCAGCGGGGGGGATGATAGAGGTTATGCGAATCTTGAGGAGGTTCGGGGAATTTTCGGGGTATAGGTTAAACATGGGGAAGAGTGAATTATATGTGATACATCCAGGGGACCAGAGTAGAGAGATAGAAGGCTTACCGCTTAGGAAAGTGGAAAGAAACTTCCGATACTTGGGGATTCAGATCGCTAGGAGCTGGGGAACCTTGCACAGACTTAATCTGACACGCTGGTAGAACAAATGGAGGAGGACTTTCAGAGGTGGGACATGCAGCCTTTATCGCTGGCGGGCAGGGTGCAAGCAATTAAGATGATGGTCCTCCCGAGGTTCTTATTTGTATTTCAATGTCTCCCTATTTTAATCACCAGGACCTTTTTTAATAAAATAGATAGGAGCATTACGAGCTTTGTGTGGGCAGGGAAAGTTCCGAGAATAAGGAGGGGGTTCCTTCAGCGCAGTAGGGACAGAGGAGGACTGGCACTACCGAACTTGGGAGATTATTATTGGGCCGCCAATGTGGCAATGATACGTAGATGGATGATGGAGGGTGAGGGAGCGGCGTGGAAAAGGCTGGAGAGAAGGTCCTGTAAAGGGACGAGTCTTGAGGCGCTGGTGACGGCGCCGCTACCGTTCTCACCGAAAAAGTACACCACAAACCCGGTGGTGGCGGCAACACTGAACATATGGGGACAGTGGAGGCAACAGAGAGGGGTGCGGGGAGCCCTGGTGGGGTCCCCGATCAGGAACAACCATAGGTTCGCCCCAGGAAGAATGGATGGAGGATTTCAAAGCTGGTACCAGTTGGGAATTAGGAAGGTGGGAGATTTATTCATAGATGGGACTTTTGCGAGCTTGGGAGCACTGGAGGAAAAGTATAAGTTACCCCGGGGGAATTTCTTGAGATATATGCATGTGAGGGCGTTTACTAGACAACAGGTGAGGGAATTTCCACGGCTCCCGACACAGGGGATACAGGACAGGGTGCTTTCAGGGGTGTGGGTCGGAGAGGGCAAGGTGTCAGAGATTTATAGAGAGATGAGGGAAGAGGGGGAGGAGTCGGTGGGCGAACTAAAAAGAAAGTGGGAAGAAGAATTAGGGGAGGAGATAGAGGAGGGTATGTGGGCTGATGCCCTAAGCAGGGTAAATTCCTCTTCCTCATGCGCCAGGCTTAGTCTGATTCAATTTACGGTGCTACATAGAGCACACATAACGGGGGCAAGATTGAGCAGGTTCTTTGGAGTGGAGGACAAATGTGGGAGGTGTGGCGGGAGCCCGGCAAACCATGCACATATGTTTTGGGTGTGCCCGGCACTGGAAGGGTATTGGAAGGGAGTGACGGGAGTGATTTCGCAGGTGGTGAAGGCCCGGGTCAAACCAGGCTGGGGGTTAGCTCTATTTGGAGTTGCGGAAGAGCCGGGAGTGCAGGAGGCGAGAGAGGCCGATGTCGTGGCCTTTGCGTCCCTCGTAGCCCGGCGCAGGATCCTACTCATGTGGAAGGAGGCGAAACCCCCCGGACTGGAGGCCTGGGTAAACGATATGGCGGGGTTTATTAAACTGGAGCAGATAAAGTTTGCCCTGAGAGGATCGGCTCAAGGGTTCACCAGGCGGTGGCAGCCATTTCTCGACTACCTAGGGGAACGTTAGAGGGAAGACGGGTGACCAGCAGCAGCAACCCAGGGGGGAGGGGGGGAGGCAGTTGAGTATAGGTCAATAGAGTACGAGGTTTTGTTACTTGTATATTATTACTACTATTATTATTATTGTTAAAAAGTTTTAAAATTTCTATTTTGTTACTGTTATCGTTTCGCTTGTTTTGTAAGCGGGAAAAATGTTGCTCAGGGAAAAAAATTTCAATAAAATATATTTAAAAAAAAAAAAATCCATGTGTGTGCAAAATTGCAAAATTGAGTGGAGACAAATCGGCGAGTATTGTGTGACATGAGTCTCTGCGGGATGCTATGCGGTGCGAAGTGTCTCTTAAGCTTGATGACTGTTGTACTCGTCATGTTTGATAGATAGTCAAGTTCAAACCACGCAGAATACTTATCAGCAAAGACTAAATGTTGTTTACCATTCCATTCAAAGATATCAGCTGTTGTGAATGACTATGGGAGATCTGAGACTTCATGTAAATGCAACGGCTCTTTTGCTTGATGCGGTCTAAGTACATTGCATAGTGCATATGTAGAATCTTCCCTTTCCATGTCTGCATACAATAGACCATAAGAAATAGAACAGGAGTAGGCCATTCAGCCCTTCAAGCGTGCTACAGTATTTAATAATGTCATGGCTCATCTAACACTGACTAACACTTTCCTGCTTTATCCCCATAACTCTTAATTCTCCTCGTGATTAAAACTATCAATCTCAGCCTTGAAAATGTTCAAAGACTCGACTTCCACATGGAGGGCCAGTAAAGTTATTCCTTGGCCTTGTATCTGGTTGCTCCAATCCGGGATACCCTTGGTGAAGTTGTTGGGTGTCATACCTATGCAGAGCAGTTGGGATGACAAATTGCTGGTCATGCAGTATCCCGAGTTGCCACATTCCAGCGCCTGTTCGGATACACAGAGGGAGAATTCAGAATGTTAATTCACCCAACAGCACGTCTTTCAGGACTTGTGGGAGGAAACCGGAGTACCCGGAGGAAACCCACGCAGACATGGGGAGAACGTGCAGACTCCGCACAGACAGTGGCCCAAGCCGGGAATCGAACCTGGTACCCTGGAGCTCTGAAGCAACAGTGATACCCACTGTGCTACCCACTGTGCTACCGTGCTGTACAGTTAGTTCATCTCTGATGCCCAAGAATGTACCGAGCTAGTGGAGAAGCTCCCTTGAGGACTCTGCCCAGCTCCTCATGATAATGTCATGCAACTGTCTGTCATGTTATCCACCCTGGGGTAACATGGACTGCAACACAATGCAGGTGAACGGTAAAGCATACACCAAACGTAGGTGTTGGTTCAATACGATTTATTGAACTTTTATAACAAGGCACACAGCTGGCTGTGGGTTGACACTCTACTACTCTAAGTATACTAACTCTAACTAACTAGACCAGGCTAGCTCTGATCAACGCGTAGAAGGTGCTGACTGATAGGTACAGCCTGACTGTCACTACAGTTGTCACCAGTGGAAAGAGGCGGAGTGCTGATGCCTCGTGTGTTTTATAGTTGGAAGCCCCCCTCTGGGGCGACATTCTCCGACCCCCCGCCGGGTCGGAGAATCGCCGGGGGCTGCCGTGAATCCCGCCCCCGCCGGTTGCCGAAGTCTCCGGCACCGGATATTCGGCGGGGGTGGGAATCGCGCCGCGCCGGTTGGTGGGCCCCCCCGCTCGATTCTCCGGCCCGGATGGGCCGAAGTCCCGCCGATAAATTGCCTGTCCCGCCGGCATAAATTAAATCACCTACTTTACCGGCGGGACAAGGCGGCGTGGGCGGGCTCCGGGGTCCTGGGGGGGCGCGAGGCGATCTGACCCCGGGGGGTGCCCCCGCGGTGGCCTGGCCCGCGATCGGGGCCCACCGATCCGCGGACAGGCCTATGCCGTGGGGGCACTCTTTCCCTTCCGCCTCCGCCATGGTCTCCACCATGGCAGAGGTGGAAGAGACTCCCTCCACTGCACATGCGTGGGAAACTGTCAGCGGCCGCTGACGCTCCCGCGCATGCGACGCCCGGAGATGTCATTTCCACGCCAGCGTCCTCCTCCGGCGTCGGCCTAGCCCCTCAATGTTGGGGCTCGGCCCCCAAAGATGCGGAGCATTCCGCACCTTTGGGGCAGCGCGATGCCCATCTGATTGGCGCCGTTTTGGGCGCCAGTCGGCGGACATCGCGCCGTTTCCAGAGAATTTCGTCCCTGGTGTTCTGTCTGGTGATTGATTGCATTCTGTCCTGTATGTATTGGCTCACCTGGGTGTCGGTCACTGCCTGTTTTTACCTCATGATGTGCATGGGGCATATTATGACACTGTCTACATGTGATGTCGTCTGTTAGTTCCTCAACTCGACGATAGGACAGAACCTCCATTTTCATGATGTCTATGTCTTCCTCTTGATCTGCACTGGGTAAGTAAGCTTTGATGCTAAGATTGTACTGTTGCAGCTTTAGTATCCTTGCAGATGCAGTGGCTTTTTAAAGATAGTTATGAATGGCTGATGATCCATTTCCATAGTTCAAAACAATTGTTATAACCTGCCCGGATCTTATTGGCTGGGGACAATTGGTTACCTATGACTATTGATGAATATGACTTCCCCCAATGAGGAGGGAGAGATGGGAATCACTAGTAGATGCAGCTGTTGCTAACTTTTGGTTGGTTCAATGGCTCTGTTTTATAACCTTTGCTCTCGAGTCTCCAGGTATCTTTATGATACCGCCACGAGGTTCAAGTCCAAGTAATGATCAATAACTCAATACACCGATTAGTAAGATTCAAATCAAAGCACATTTATTATACACAGGAATCGCTACTCATGCACAAATTGTACGTCTAAGCTACTTCTACGACTAACAGGCCTATACTTAGCTTCGGACTGGCCCACCAGGTCAGGGGAACAAATGGCCTTTCGTTCGGGTTCTGAGTCTGCGAGATTCGAAGTTGGTACGGATTGGTAGCTAGGAGCACCTATCTCGTAGCGAGCGTTGACTTAAGACTTACTGGATCTCGGCGGCAGTTGAACCGGTCACGGTCAAGGTTGGTTCGCGTTGCTGAGTGACCCGGTCAAGAAGAACGATTTGAACTTGGGGGCTTAACTTTATAGTCCCCAGGGACGTCCCGCCTTTCGGGGCGGACCCTGTACCTGGTTCCAAGTGATTGGACTTCGTTCCAATCGCTTGGTTCGATTTCTCCAATACTGGAGCGGTTCCCTGATCGATGGGCGGTCTTGAGGTGTCCGTTAACCTCTTTTGTGTTGGCACCTGCTGGCGCCGGCTTAGCTGTCCCAAATGTTGCGATTGTTTCCGGGGATCGCTCATCAGTATGTCGATGGCTGCTACATTATTATGCAGATGGCTGCTTGTATCGATGCTGTCTGGGCTTTTGCAGAGTTTAATACACAGTAAACTTGCACCTGTTGGTTTCTGCCTGTGTTGGCTGAATTTCCCTGCAGCCTTTGCTGTTCTCCATTTTACATCGGGAGTTGGCCAACCCAGGTGGCTACACAGCTGTATAAATAGAGCTGGCCAGTGTGGTACTGGCTAGAGAAGGAAGCAGTGGTGAACTACTGCTGCTGTGTACATATTGTTGTAAATAAAGTTACTTTCAGTTTGACTTTACACACTCGTCCTGGATTCTTGTAGCCCTCACAAAAGCCACCACATATGGCGACATGAAATTTCTCCATAGAATCCCTGCAGTGCCAAGGGATGGGGTTGGGGGGGGGGGGGTGCTGGATCTCTACAGAATGAAGCCATTCAGCCCATCGATTCTCCACCAACGTTATGAAAGAGTACCTTACCTAGACCCACGCCCCGCCCTATCCTCATAACTCCTGAGGGACTGTGGGAGGAAACCGGAGAAACTAGAGGAAAACCACGCAAATACTGGGAGAACGTACAAACTCCACACAGTCACCAAGGCCAGAATTGAACCTGGGTCCCAGGAATTGTAAAGCAGCAGTGCTAACCACTGTGCCACCATGCCGCCCGGAAAAAACGAATGCTAAAAGTTTCTTTTCAATTTGTGCAGAACGAGTCTGTGTCAGTGGGAAGCAAAGGTTGCTGGTCTCCCATTCTGGACTCAGAGTGCACCAAGTCAGTGCTGGGGTGCATCTGCTGATATACGTATGGGTGCTCACACATCAAAGTATTGTAGCATCGATGGGGCTGCGAGTGCCTGTTTGAGTCTGTTGAAGACTGCTGTTTGCTGCTCTTGCCAGCACCATTCAGTATCCTGGTAGAGAAGTTGATAAAGAGGTCCAGTGACCTCACGATAACTGGGAATAAACAAAAGATACTTTGTGATAACAAGAAAGTGCTGCAGGATGTACTTGTCCACAGGATTGGACATCTGTCGTATAGCCATTTAATTTTCTGCATCGGCTTTCCAATATCGTTTGTGAGTAAATGGCCCATGTAAGGAACCTGGTTGAGTCTGAATCTACAACTGAAGGATTAGACTTCAGCTGTATAGTCCTGATTCTGTCAAGGATGGGACAAAGTCATAAGGTGATGAGGTCTGAGCACCTTGTTTAAACAGTGCCTTGTTTAAGTGCACTGGACCAATGCATATCCTGACTGCGCCATCTTCCTTTACTGTGGTCATCATTGCTGAAACCCATTCTGTGGCCTCATCTACAGAAGTTATAACACTTGAGTGCTGACATCTGATGCACCTCATTAACTACTTTCTACTTCATGGCCACTTGTACTCTTCTCGGAACACAGACGGTTGGTGGTGCCGAATTATTTAGTCTCATGTGGTATACAACCGATAGCTTGCCAATGATGTCACAGTTGAAGAGGTTTTTGTATGCTGTCATCTCTGGAGCCTGGTTTGTACAGCAGGCACTTCTGGACCAAGTTGAATGAGTCCCAATGTAATGCTGTCCTGAAGACCAACTGGTGGCCTTAAATTCTGGTCAATGTATGAACTGATCAACTATATGAAATCTAAAGCTACCCTGTATGTAGTGGAGGGTAGTCACACATTCACTGTGGATGTTATGTCAATGGTAAGGCCCGAGATCCCCTGAGTTAAGAGAGCAAAGAAAAATTACAGCACAGGAACAGGCCCTTCAGCCCTCCAAGTCTGCGCCGATCCAGATCCTCTATCTAAAACTGTCGCCTATTTTCTAAGGATCTGTATCC
This sequence comes from Scyliorhinus torazame, assembly GCF_047496885.1. Taxonomy (NCBI): domain Eukaryota; kingdom Metazoa; phylum Chordata; class Chondrichthyes; order Carcharhiniformes; family Scyliorhinidae; genus Scyliorhinus; species Scyliorhinus torazame. The sequence goes on from NC_092712.1 coordinate 91,908,579, forward strand.
CTCTGCTCCTTTCTCATTCATGTATCTGTCTAGATACATCTTAAATGTTTACATGTTTAAACTAATGCAGCAGGGGCATGGGAACCTGGATTGTAGTCTTAGGGTACGGGAGAATGAGAGTATAGAGGTCAGGAGCACAGATTTGACGTCGCAGGAGGTGGCCAGTGTTCAGGTGGTTTGAAGTGTGTCTACTTCAATGCCAGGAGTATACAAAATAAGGTAGGGGAACTGGCAGCATGGGTTGGTACCTGGGACTTCGATGTTATGGCCATTTCGGAGACATGGATAGAGCAGGGACAGGAATGGATGTTGCAGGTTCCGGGGTTTAGGTGTTTTAGTAAGCTCAGAGAAGGAGGCAAAAGGGGGGGAGGTGTGGCGCTGCTAGTCAAGAGCAGTATTACGGTGGCGGAGAGGATGCTAGATGGGGACTCATCTTCCGAGGTAGTATGGGCTGGGGTTAGAAACAGGAAAGGAGAGGTCACCCTGTTGGGAGTTTTCTATAGGCCTCCAAATAGTTCTAGGGATGTAGAGGAAAGGATGGCGAGGATGATCCTGGATAAGAGCGAAAGTAACAGGGTAGTTATTATGGGAGACTTTAACTTTCCAAATATTGACTGGAAAAGATATAGTTCGAGTACATTAGATGGGTCGTTTTTTGTACAGTGTGTGCAGGAGGGTTTCCTGACACAATATGTTGACAGGCCAACAAGAGGCGAGGCCACGTTGGATTTGGTTTTGGGTAATGAACCAGGCCAGGTGTTGGATTTGGAGGTAGGAGAGCACTTTGGGGACAGTGACCACAATTCGGTGACGTTTACGTTAGTGATGGAAAGGGATAAGTATACACCGCAGGGCAAGAGTTATAGCTGGGGGAAGGGCAATTATGATGCCATTAGACGTGACCTGGGGGGGATAGGTTGGAGAAGTAGGCTGCAAGTGTTGGGCACACTGGATAAGTGGAGCTTGTTCAAGGATCAGCTACTGCGTGTTCTTGATAAGTACGTACCGGTCAGGCAGGGAGGAAGGCGTAGAGCGAGGGAACCATGGTTTACCAAAGAAGTGGAATCTCTTGTTAAGAGGAAGAAGGAGGCCTATGTGAAGATGAGGTGTGAAGTTTCAGTTGGGGCGATGGATAGTTACAAGGTAGCGAGGAAGGATCTAAAGAGAGAGCTAAGACGAGCAAGGAGGGGACATGAGAAGTATTTGGCAGGTAGGATCAAGGAAAACCCAAAAGCTTTCTATAGGTATGTCAGGAATAAGCGAATGACTAGGGTAAGAGTAGGACCAGTCAAGGACAGGGATGGGAAGTTGTGTGTGGAGTCTGAAGAGATAGGCGAGATACTAAATGAATATTTTTCGTCAGTATTCACTCAGGAAAAAGATAATGTTGTGGAGGAGAATGCTGAGCCCGGGCTATTAGAATAGATGGCATTGAGGTATGTAGGGAAGAGGTGTTGGCAATTCTGGACAGGCTGAAAATAGATACGTCTCCGGGGCCTGATGGGATTTATCCTAGGATTCTCTGGGAGGCCAGGGAAGAGATTGCTGGACCTTTGGCTTTGATTTTTATGTCATCATTAACTACAGGAATAGTGCCAGAGGACTGGAGGATAGCAAATGTGGTCCCTTTGTTCAAAAAGGGGAACAGAGACAACCCCGGCAACTATAGACCGGTGAGCCTCACGTCTGTAGTGGATAAAGTCTTGGAGGGGATTATAAGAGACAAGATTTATAATCATCTAGATAGCAATAATATGATCAGGGATAGTCAGCATGGCTTTGTGAAGGGTAGGTCATGCCTCACAAACCTTATCTAGTTCTTTGAGAAGGTGACTGAACAGGTAGATGAGGGTAGAGCAGTTGATGTGTATATGGATTTCAGTAAAGCGTTTGATAAGGTTCCCCACGGTAGGCTATTGCAGAAAATACAGAGGCTGGGGATTGAGGGTGATTTAGAGATGTGGATCAGAAATTGGCTAGCTGAAAGAAGACAGAGGGTGGTGGTTGATGGGAAATGTTCAGAATGGAGTTCAGTTACAAGTGGCGTACCACAAGGATCTGTTCTGGGGCCGTTGCTGTTTGTCATTTTTATCAATGACCTAGAGGAAGACGCAGAAGGGTGGGTGAGTAAATTTGCAGACGACACTAAAGTCGGTGGTGTTGTCGACAGTGTGGAAGGATGTAGCAGGTTACAGAGGGACATAGATAAGCTGCAGAGCTGGGCTGAGAGGTGTCAAATGGAGTTTAATATAGAGAAGTGTGAGGTGATTCACTTTGGAAGGAATAACAGGAATGCGGAATATTTGGCTAATGGTAAAGTTCTTGGAAGTGTGGATGAGCAGAGGGATCTAGGTGTCCATGTACATAGATCCCTGAAAGTTGCCACCCAGGTTGATAGGGTTGTGAAGAAGGCCTATGGAGCGTTGGCCTTTATTGGTAGAGGGATTGAGTTCCGGAGTCAGGAGGTCATGTTGCAGCTGTACAGAACTCTGGTACGGCCGCATTTGGAGTATTGCGTACAGTTCTGGTCACCGCATTATAGGAAGGACGTGTAGGCTTTGGAGCTGGTGCAGAGGAGATTTACCAGGATGTTGCCTGGTTATGGAGGGAAAATCTTATGAGGGAAGGCTGATGGACTTGAGGTTGTTTTCGTTGGAGAGAAGAAGGTTAAGAGGAGACTTAATAGAGGCATACAAAATGATCAGGGGGTTAGATAGGGTGGACAGTGAGAGCCTTCTCCCGCGGATGGAAATGGCTGGCACGAGGGGACATAGCTTTAAACTGAGGGGTAATAGATATAGGACAGAGGTCAGAGGTAGGTTCTTTACGCAAAGAGTGGTGAGGCCGTGGAATGCCCTACCGGCAACAGTAGTGAACTCACCAATGTTGAGGGCATTTAAAAGTTTATTGGATAAGCATATGGATGATAATGGCATAGTGTAGGTTAGATGGCTTTTGTTTCGGTGCAACATCGTGGGCCGAAGGGCCAGTACTGCGCTGTATCGTTCTATGTTCTATGTTCTAAATGACGCTATCGTGCCCACCTCTACCACCTCCACCGGCAATGCGTTCCAGGCACCCACCACCCTCTGCGTAAAGACCTTTCCACGCATATCTCCCTTAAACATTTTCCCTCTCACCTTGAACTCGTGACCCCTAATAATTGAGTCCCCCACTCTGGGGAAAAAGCTTCTTGTTATCCACCCTGTCTATGCCTCTCATGATTTTGTAGACCTCAATGAGGTCCCCCCTCAACCTCCGTCTTTCTAATGAAAATAATCCTAACCTACACAACCTCTTTTCATAGCTAGCACCCTCCATACCAGGCTACATCCTGATGAACCTCTTCTGCACCTTCTCCAAAGCATCCACATCCTTTTGTTAATGTGGCGACCAGAACTGTACGCAGTATTCCAAATGTGGCCGAACCAAAGTCTTATACAACTGTAACATGACCTGCCAACTCTTGTACTCATACCTCTTCCGATGAAGGAAAGCATGCCGTATGCCTTCTTGACCACGCTGGGTTCTGAGGTATTGGCCTGCATATGTGTCTAGGTCTCGTAACATTTGGCTGGAGATAGAAACAAACATAGTAAATAGAAGCGGGAGGAGGCCATTTGGCCCTCGAGCCTGATCCTCCATTCATTATGATCATAGCTGATCATCAAATTCAATACCCTGATCCAGCCTTCTCCCCCGCCACCCCACCCCCCCCCCCCACCCCCCACCCCCACCATCATATCCCTTGATACCTTTAGCCCCAAGAGCTGTATCTAACTCCTTCTTGAAATCACACAACGTTTTGACCTCAACTACTTTCTGTGGTAGTGAATTCCGCAGATTCACCACTCTCTGGGTGAAGAAATTTCTCCTCACCTCAGTCCTAAAAGGTATACCCCTTATCCTCAGACTATAACCCCTAGTTCTGGACTCTCCCACCATCGGGAGTATTTTATCTGAGTCTATCCTGTATAATCCTGTTTGAATTTTATAAGTTTCTATAAGATCCCCTCTCACTCTTCGAAACTCCAATGAATATAATCCTAATCGATTTAGTCTCTCCTCATATGACAGTCCCGCCATCCTAGGGAATCAGCCTGGTAAACCGTCACTGCACCCCGTCCATCGCAAGAACATCCTTCCTCAGATTAGGACACCAAAACTACACACACTTCTTCAGGTCTGGCCTCACCAATGCCCTATACATGGTAGCACAGTGGTTAGCACTGTTGCGTCACAGCACCATTGTAGTGTTAAAGCCTACCTGTGACACTAACAAAGATTATTATCACAATTACAGTAAAACACCCCTATTCCTATACTCAAATCCTCTCACTATGCACGCCACCCATACCATTTGCCTTCTTTACCCCTGCTGCACCAGCGCGCTTACTTTCATCGACTGATGCACAAGGAGACAGGCGTCTCACTGAGTAGCCACCTCTCTCAATTTACACCCATTCAAATAATAATGTGCCTTCCCATTTGTGTTACCGGAGCGGATAATCTCATATTTATCCACATTATACCGCATTTGCCATGCCTATCCACATTATACTGCATCTGTCATGCATATGCCCACTCACTCAGCCTGTCCAAATCCTGCTGAAGCATCTCTGCATCGTCCTCACAGTTCACCCTCCCATCCAACTTTGTATCATCCGCAAATTTCGAGATAATACATTTAGTTCCCTCATCCAAATCATTAATATATAATGTGAACAGTTGGGGTCCTAGCACAGATCCCTGCAGTACCCACTAGTCACTGCCTGCCAATCGAAAAAAAAGCATTTATTCCAACTTTTTGCTTTCTGTCTGCTAATCAGCTTTCTATCCATCTCACAGCACTACCTGCAATCCCATCCGCTTTAACTTTATAGTAGTCTGCTATGTGAGACTTTGTCAATAGCCTTCTGAAAGTCTAAATAAACCACATCCACCGGTTCTCCCTGGTCAACTCTACTAGTTACATCTTCAGAGAATTCTAATAGATTTGTCAAGCATTATTTCCCTTTCGTAAATCCATGCTAACTTTGTCTGATTATACCACTGCTTTCCAAATGGTGTGCATTGAAGTGCTTGATAATGGACTCTAGCAACGTCCCTACTATCGACATTAGACTTACTAGTCTTTGATTACCTGTTTTCTCTACCTCCTTTTTTGATGCGAGGTTAGATTAGTTACCCTCCAATCAGTAGGAACCATTCCAGAGTCTGAAGAATTTTGGAAAATGACCATCAATGGATCTATTATGAAATGAAATGAAATGAAAATCGCTTATTGTCACAAGTAGGCTTCAATGAAGTTACTGTGAAAAGCCCCTAGTCGCCACATTCCGGCGCCTGTTCGGGGAGGCTGGTCCGGGAATTGAACCGTGCTGCTGGCCTGCCTTAGTCTGCTTTAAAAGCCAGCGATTTAGCCCTGTGTGCTAAACCAGCCCCTATTATTTCTATGAGAAATCTATTATTTCTAGGGCTACATCCTTACATACTCTGGGATGAAGATTATCAGGCCCTGGAGATTTATCTGCCTTCAATCCCATTAATTTCACCAAAACCATTTCTCTACTAATACTAATTTCCTTCAGCTCCTCCCTAAAACTTATTTTACTGAGAACTTCCAGGACATTATTCATGTCTTCCTTTGTGAAGGCAGAAGCAAAATACAAATGTAGTTCCTCAGCTATTTCTTTGTTCCCCTTAATAAATTCCCCCATTTCTGCATGTAAGGGGCCTGCATTCATCTTTATCAATCTTTTTCTCTTCACATACATCTAGAAACTTTCACAGTTAGTCTTTATGTTCCCCTCCAGCTAACTTTCATATTATATTTTCCCCTGATTAATCAATCACTTGGACTGCCTTTCCTGAATTTTAAACTGTTCCTAATCCTCGGGTCTATTGCGTTTTCTTGCTAATTTGTTTTCCTCTTCTTTGAATCTAATACTACCTCTAATTTCCCTTGTAAGCCATGGCTTGGCCACAGTTCCCTTTCTACTCTTGTGCCAAATAGGAATAAACAAGTTTTGGATTTCACCTATTCGTTCCTTGAATGCCTGCCATTGCTTGTCCGCTGTCCTTCCTTTCAGTAATGTTTCCCAGTCCACCATAGCCAACTCATGTCTCGTACCATCATAGTTACCTTTATTGAAGTTCAGGACCCTGTGGCGAAATTCTCCGGAAACGGCGCGATGTCCGCCGACTGGCGCCCAAAACGACGCCAATCAGATGGGCATCGCGCGCGCCCCAAAGGTGCAGAATGCTCCGCATCTTTGGGGGCCGAGCCCCAACATTGAGGGGCTAGGCCAACGCCGGAGGAATTTCCGCCCCGCCAGCTGGCGGAAACGGCCTTTGTTGCCCCGCCAGCTGGCACGGAAATGACATCTCGGGGCGGCGCATGCGCGGGAGCGTCAGCGGCCGCTGACAGTTTCCCACGCATGCGCAGTGGAGGGAGTCTCTTCCACCTCCGCCATGGTGGAGACCGTGGCGGAGGCGGAAGGGAAAGAGTGCCCCCACGGCACAGGCCCGCCCGCGGATCGGTGGGCCCCGATCGCAGGCCAGGCCACCGTGGGGGCGCCCCCTGGGGTCAGATCGCAGGACCCCGGAGCCCGCCCACGCCACCTTGTCCCGCCGGTAAGGTAGGTGATTTAATTTACGCCGGCGGGACAGGCAATTTATCGGCGGGACTTCGGCCCATCCGGGCCGGAGAATCGAGCGGGGGGGCCTGCCAACCGGCGCGGCGCGATTCCAGCCCCCGCCGAATATCCGGTGCCGGAGACTTCGGCAACCGGCGGAGGCGGGATTCACGCCAGCCCCCGGCGATTCTCCGACCCAGCGGGGGGTCAAAGAATGTCGCCTCTGGTCTCAGAATCAACTACTTCACTTATCCACATCGTTTTTGAAGGCCTGTAGGTTTGGCTGAGCTCCAGTCCATTCACCTTACTGATATTCTTACCCATGGAGGACCGACCACTATGTTGCTGATAGTAGAGGAGAGCTACTGTGGTTTCAACCTTACTGAAGTGATTCCATTTCCCACATTTGTTGCATATTTTATCATATGCAAGGTTACTTGTTCTGTTCTGAGGGTGCTGGCCACTTCTGTTCAAATGCTTCTGTTTTCCGATTGTTCGTTTAACTAATGGCTGCTTGTGGCATTACAATTTCTCTTGCAGCACCTGCTTACAGACTACATCGTTATGAATTCCACCAACTATTCAATCCCTGATTAGTTCAGTAAGGAGTCTTACAACACCAGGTTAAAGTCCAACAGGTTTGTTTCGATGTCACTAGCTTTCGGAGCGCTGCTCCTTCCTCAGGTGAATGAAGAGGTATGTTCCAGAAACATATAATATAGACAGATTCAAAGATGCCAGACAATGCTTGGAATACGAGCATTAGCAGGTGATTATATCTTTACAGATCCAGAGATGGGGTAATCCCAGGTTAAAGAGGTGTGAATTGTGTCAAGCCAGGACAGTTGGTAGGATTTTGCAGACCGGATGGTGGGGGATGAATGTAATGCGACATGAACGAGGCCATTCAGCCTATTTAGTTTGCACCGACTCTTCGCCTGAGCACCCTACCCGGGCCCAACCCCCCACCCCCACCCTATCCTCATAACCCCACCTAACCTACACATCTTTGGACACTAAGGGCAATTTAGCATGGCCAATCCACTGAACCTGCACAGCGAGGAAAGTAGAGCACCCGGAGGAAACCCACGCAGACACGGGGAGAACGTGTAAAGTCATCAGTCAATCACCTGAGGCCGAAATTAAACCCAGGGCCCTGTCGCTGTGAGGCAGCAGTGCTAACCACTGTGTCACTGTGCCGCCCTGGCGCTGTGAGGCAGCAGTGCTAACCACGCGCCAGGGTCCCAGGTTCAATTCCCGGCTTGGCTCACTGTCTGTGTGGAATCTGCACGTTCTCCCCGTTTCTGCGTCGATTTCCTCCGGGTGCTCCGGTTTCCTCCCACAAGTCCCAAAAGACGTGCTGTTAGGTGAATTGGACATTCTGAATTCTCCCTCAGTGTACCCGAACAGGTGCCAGAATGTGGAGATTCGGGGATTTTCACAGTAACTTCATTGCAGTGTTAATGTAGCCATGATGTGGAGATGCCGGCGTTGGACTGGGGTGAGCACAGTAAGAAGTCTTACAACACCAGGTTAAAGTCCAACAGGTTTGTTTCGATGTGACTATCTTTCGGAGCGCTGCTCCTTCCTCAGGTGAATGAAGAGGTATGTTCCAGAAACATATATACAGACAGATTCAAAGATGCAAGACAATGCTTAGAATGCGAGCATTTGCAGGTAATTAAGTCTTTACAGATCCAGAGATAGGGGTAACCCCAGGTTAAAGAGGTGTGAGTTGTCTCAAACCAGCACAGTCGGTAGGATTTCGCAAGCCCAGGCCAGATGCTGGGGGGTGAATGTAATGCGACATGAATCCCAGGTCCCGGTTGAGGCCGTACTCATGTGTGCGGAACTTGGCTATAAGTTTCTGCTTGGCGATTCTGCGTTGTCGCGCGTCCTGAAGGCCGCCTTGGAGAACGCTTACCCGGAGATCAGAGGCTGAATGCCCTTGACTGCTGAAATGTTCCCCGACTGGAAGGGACCATTCCTGCCTGGTGATTGTCGCGCAATGTCCGTTCATTCGTTGTCGCAGCGTCTGCATGGTCTCGCCAATGTACCACGCTTCGGGACATCCTTTCCTGCAGCGTATGAGGTAGACAGCGTTGGCCGGGTCGCACGAGTATGTACCGCGTACCTGGTGGGTGGTGTTCTCACGTGTATGGTGGTATCCATGTCGATGATCTGGCACGTCTTGCAGAGATTGCCATGGCAGGGTTGTGTGGTGTCGTGGTCACTGTTCTGAAGGCTGATTAGTTCATCAGTAAGAGTTCAAAATGCACATTTCTTTGCCAATATTTTCAAAATGGCCATGTAAGATTGTATTAATTCATCTGCTCTTTGGCTTGGTGAATGGAACACATGTCCATTGAGGATTATGGGGCCGATTTAATGTTCGCATTGCACTTAAGCGAGAACGTAACAAGGCCGTTAGATCGCGGGAGAGGCCAAATTCGAGAACTGCGCCGAGCGCCGATCGCTTTGCAATTTAACCAGACAGCTCCCATTAGCGAAATCAGGATTCCGCTGTGGCATGGCAAGAAACCAATAATCACCACTTAAGGCCAATCTCAATACAATTAACGGACTGACCCCCTACTTAACTGTCTCCCGTGATCTAACTGCCTCCCCAGCAAGTGGTCACATGGGCACTGATTAGTAAACCTTTTTTTAAAAGTAAAGCTAGCGGAATAGCAGTTGCAGGGGTCCGAGAAGGTGAGGAGCCATCTTTGCTTCTAGACAATGAGAACAGGTGGCACTGGGGTTGCTGCCCTGGTGCTCAGGGGCAAGGAGGGGAGGGGGGGGGAGGAGGATCCCCCATAGGGGGCAGCCTCGGTTGAGGTGGGCCGCCATCGATTGGGGGCGGGGTGGGTGTCTTGGCATCTGTGGGCCCACTATGCCACCCCCTGGGTCATATGTACGCATTATCGGGGCAACTCCAGGCCCCACCCATCTGTCCCACCGACCACCCATGGCCGGGATTCTCTGAACCTCCGCGCCAAAATCGTGCTCGGCGCGGGGGTGGAGAATGGGGCCTCAGACCCGCCATCGGATCTGACGCCGGAATGCGAACCTCCAGCGACCGGAGAATCCCCGGCAGTCGTGCACCGGTCAGGGGCCATTGAAAGAGGCCCCCACGGCGATTATCTAGACGGGCCGAGTTCCCGTCGGCATGATTGACGTATGGTTCCACCCGGCGGAGGCTCAGCGTCGTGGCTGCGGTGGCCGTACTGGTGGGGGGCGGGGGGATCAGTCTCCGGGGGGGATCTCCGCGATGGCCAGGCACACGATCGGGGACCACAGATCGGCGGACACACGTGATCTGGGGGGGGCCTACCTCCTTCCGCGCCGGCCCGCTGTATGGCTCTGCCATGTTGCGCGGGCCCGGCACGGAACGGCCGCCGCCGCATGCGCGGACCCACATATGCTAGCTGGAGCAGCGCGGAGAACTCCGGCGCCGTGCTGGCCCCCTGTGGCCACGGAATCGCTGGGCCAAGAGGCCCATTGACGTCGACGTGAAACACTCCAGTGTTTATGCCGGCGTCAACACTTAGTCGCGTTTTTGGAGAATCCCGGCCCATAACTCCCACTGACCACGGAGGCCTCTGGCCATGGGGCTGAATACTGTTGCTAATAAGCAATTGGCATTCATAGTTAAGTGAGCACTTCACAGCTCCCAAGTGGATTCCCAAAGGTAGGCATGCCATGTAGCTTGTGGGGATTATTGACCAGCATCCCAATCAGACTGTGATGCTTGAGCACTGTGCCTGAGCACTGCAGGAAGCAACACCAAAGGATCAGCAGCCAACATCAGAACACCTCAGGGTGGAGCCCAGCACCGGGGACATTTTCAGTTTCGGTCTTTCAGGAGTTCAAACTTTTGTGCTTGTGCCATATTGCAAACCCCTGACATTGTGTGAATGTTTTGTGTTCCCAAATCACAGACAGCAAGGACTTATCACAAAAAGTAGTTTATTCACTAGTTTAGCAGCTACTTCAACACTTGTGCCGTGCTGGCATTTCCGGGGTTAACTCCCGTGCTCCCAACATGTGACCTCTTTTGTAACCATATCATCATGTCATCACATCAGAATGGAAGAATAGGGATGTGTTGCTGTTCGTGGTCAATTTGACAACCTTGGCTCATAGCTGGCACTTTGGCCTCTGAATCAAAAGATCATAGATTCAAAACTCACTCGAGAGTTGAACTCTCAATCTATGTGGACACCCCAGTGCTGAAGAACTGCCATATTGGAGGTGCCATCCTTTTAAGGAGACATCAAACAAGTCTTCTCTCCTTAGTAGGTGGAATAGATTCCTCAGCGTCTTTCGAAGAAGTTATTCTGATACCCTGGCTCGCAATTATCTCTCAATCCATATCATTTAAATGTATAATCTGGTATTTATCCCAATGCTCTTTCTGTTCTCTTGCTCAATGCAAGTCAGCGACCATGCTACATTACAGTAGTTACTGCACTTCAAAAATACTTGGATGTCCTGAGCTTGAGAGACAGGAAATAACTGCAACATTTTCTTCATTTCATTAACAAAGATTACATTCACCACTCTTACACTTTGCGGTCCAAGGTGGTGTGGCTATTAGTCATGCTTCCAACATCTGAATCTCCTCTTTTTATGGATTGTTTTTTTCCCTTTGTTGCTGAAGAGTCTCTCTCTTCTTACCCTAATCCCTGCCACCATGGGCAGTGTTTTGAAGACCTGCACACAAAAAGGAGGCCGGTAGTGGACCAAGGACCAATTGATAATTAAAGCAACCTTTGGCGTGGCTCTTTAACAGCTACATTAGCATCCTGCTTCTCGGCTTTCAGAGTGCGAGCATTATGAGGACTGTCTCTTTAAAGGGACTCCAGTGGGGTTCAGAATAACTACAAAGAACCTTGGTGTGAGGGTGCTTGGAAACAGTCATAGAAAGAAGATGTTTAATTACATTATTATGACAGGAATGGTAAGTGGCATATCATTTTCAGATGACATCTATCACTCTCTAGCTTTCTTAGCAGTCTCTTGCACAGAACTCCTCTGACCGTCACACATTCCTGTCTCTCCAGTCACCTCATCAAATCTCCATCTGAGCAACTAACAGCCATCTCACACCTATTCTTCATAGTCACCTTCCTCAAATGTTTTCATTCCATCCTCAACACACACTCCACTTCTCATGCTCTTAACTCTCTGTTTATTCCCATTGTAGAAGAAAGTGCACAACTCTGGGGAGAGACAGAGAATTGGGGATGGACCTACAAACATAGCCACCCTGACCACATTGGAGGAGGTCATCCTTGGACATCAGCAGGGTAGCATACAGTGGAGATGGGTATGGCAGATACTTGGTGGCTGCATTCCAATGGTACTGTTAGACCTCATGCACCCAGGTTAGGTAAAGCATGGCTGGATGAGGCCATCACAAGCTGCTTTGGTGGTCAGGTCAATGACTGCAGGCACCATGGTTGTATCTGGGTGGACCGCACAGTAGCACAGTGGTTAGAACAGTTGCTTCACAGCTCCAGGGTCCCAGGTTCGTTTCCCGGCTTGGGTCACTGTCTGTGCGGAGTCTGCACATTCTCCCCGTGCCTGCATGGGTTTCTCCGGGCACTCCGGTTTACTCCCACTGTTCAAAGATGTGCAGGTTAGGTGGATTGGCTATGCTAAATTGCCCTTCGTGTCCAAAGAAAAAGAGGTTAGGTGGGGTTACTGGGTTACGGGGATAGGGTGGAGGTGTGGTCTTAGATAGGGTGCTCTTTCCAAGAACTGGTGCAGACTCGATGGGCCGAATGGCCTCCTTCTGCACTGTAAATTCTATGATCTGGCACCTTCCTCTTCCTGTAGCTCCACTCCTCCACAGCACAATGTTGCAAAAAGCACAGAAGGCCACAACCATTCGCAAGATCTTTGGTGCACCTTCAGATCTGTTGCTCTGTTGTCGCCCTTGCGGCCATATTGTATCTATGTTCTGGTTTACTAGTAGGGTTCCTTCCAGGAGTCATTGGTCAAGTCTCCAACCACAGGAGTCAGCCAATGATTCTGTGTCGAAGGCTGAAAACCTTTTGGAGATATGATGGAGAGTGAATGAATCATGATAGCTTCCTGGATAACTAGAGCAGATATGTGATCATAAACAAACTGAACACTGACAGAGTGGAATCCTGTGCAATTGTTGAAGATTCCTGGCTGAGCAGAAATGCTTTGAATGCCACATGTGTGCAGTCAATAACTCCCTGCATCCAACCGCCACAATGAAGCCAACAGCCCTCAGTGTTTGATTGGCCTCATACGTGTAAAAATGCACATAAGCGGCAGCCTTGGCTAATAAGGCTCTGTGTGGTGAGAGATGGTAGCAGAATTTGAGATTCCAGAGATATGTCACAAGCATATCCCTGGCAGGAGCTAAAGGCAAAACAATTAGGGCAGTGATGTCCTTGTTGGCCACTGGAAATGCTCACCTAATAGATCAGGGGCGTCATTTTCCGACCCCCCGCCGGGTTGGAGAATCGCCAGGGGCTGCCGTGAATCCCGCCCCCGCCGGTTGCCGAAGTCTCCGGTACCGGATATTCGACGGGGACGGGAATCGGGCCGCGCCGGTTGGCGGGCCCCCCCGCTGGATTCTCCGGGCCGGATGGGCCGAAGTCCCGCCGATAAATTGCCTGTCCCGCCGGCGTGGATTAAACCACCTTTTGAACGGCGGGACAAGGTGGCGTGGGCGGGCTCCGGGGTCCTGGGAGGGGCGCGGGGTGATCTGACCCCGGGGGGTGCCCCCACGGTGGCCTGTCCCGCAATCGGGGCCCACCGATTCGCGGGCGGGCCTGTGCCGTGGGGGCACTCTTTCCCTTCCGCCTCCGCCACGGTCTCCACCATGGCGGAGGCAGAAGAGACTCCCTCCACTGCGCATGCGCGGGAAACTTTCAGCGGCCGCTGACGCTCCCGCGCATGCGCCGCCCCGACATGTCATTTCCGCGCCAGCTGGCGGGGCAACAAAGGCCGTTTCCGCTAGCTGGGGGGGCGGAAATTCCTCCGGCTTCGGCCTAGCCCCTCAATGTTGGGGCTCGGCCCCCAAAGATGCGGAGCATTCCGCACGTTTGGGGCGGCGCGATGCCCGTCTGATTGGCGCCGTTTTGGGCGCCAGTCGGCGGACATCGCGCCGTTTCGGGAGAATTTCACCCCAGGTCTCCTTCCATGAGACTGCATGGTAAATGGCCTGCTATGAAAACCTAAGCTTCATGAGGCACTGTTGCTCTATCATATTGAGGAAACATACTCTCTGTCTGCATGCTCTGTGCTGGGGGTCTCACCTCCTTCGAATTGGAGCTCTACCTCCAACTATCCTCCATCCCATTTGTCCTGTGGAGTGGCAAGTGGCTGTGGAGAAGACAACTAATGTTGGTGGTATTGCTGCTCCTGATGTCAATGGTGTTCTTGAGTTTCTTGCTCCTTGCTGCTATGGCTGCTCTTCCTCATGGGTCCAAGCGACTGCTACATAAGTTGCTTCAATAGTGAAGGCTCAAATGAGGAAATTTGAGATGAAGGTGAGTCCAAGGTAAACTCCAAGGTAATTGAAAGTACATTCAAAAAGTTGCAAATGATCCTCGAAAGGATCAGGCTTTCAGAACAGATCTTGCAAGCACAAAAAGCCTTTCACAGAAATAAACAATGTGCTGGAAATACTTAGCAGGTCTAGCAACATCAGTGGACAGGAAAGCAAAGTTAACATTTTGATTGAATATGATTGTTCTTCAGAACTGCCTCTGAATAAAGCCTTTCAGTGAGGTTGGCCACAACATTGAGATTTCACTGTGTAAAGGCTTCCCAGCAAATCAGTTTCATTGTCAATAAATCCCTGCTATGTTTTCATCTAATGGATTGCAGACAAGTTGGACAAAGCTCAGGAAGTGCCTGGGCTGGCTGACAAAACTAATTGCCTCTTCAAATATTTTAATACCCACCAGCTCACAGGGGTACACTGTGAAGTTTGCACATTCTCCCCGTGTCTTCATGGGACTCACCTCCACAACACAAAGATGTGCAGGGTAGGTGGATTGGCCGTGCTAAATTGCCCCTTAATTGGAATTTTAAAAAAAATGATGGAGATGAGGATTCTTTTTCCCCTCAGAGGATTGTGAGTTTGCAGAGTACTCTTCCCCAGAAAGCAATAGAGGCTGGGTCATTGAATCTATTCAACTGTTACCATCCCAGTTGATGATATAACTGGACAGGAAGATCCCAGAATGGAACCCTGGCTCAAAAGATCTTTTACTTTTCTTTTAAAACACGCAGAGGAACAGAGTCCCAGGACCGCCACTTAGTTTTAACAAGAACATTTTTTAAATGAAAAATGAAAAAATTGGATTCTAATACAATACTCTTTATGCTCCCCTGATTTTAAAAATTGCACACAGATTTTAAGATCAATTACAGATTACAAAGTACATCTTCAACTACAATGGTCCAATTAGCATACCAAATCCCTCTGAAGCACACAAGATGACTGTGATGAGATACACTCCTCACTGACCCCAAGTGAATGTCTGTGGGTCTTTCCTTCAAAATCCCCCCAGATGATTCTTATACCGTGAACCATCTTGTCACACTGAACGTCGGCTTCCACACGAGTGGTTTCAAATTCTGCTTTAAAATCTTCACTTTCAAATCTTCTTTTAAATTATGCTTTCCCTCTGCTGCTTCCAACAATATTTCACTTTCAGGCTTTACATAGCTCCCTTCAGAGTTTCTTTGTCTTAAAGGCTTTTGGACAAACTCTGAGGTTCAGTCACCTATTTCCACAATTATTTCAAATAATGTCTCCCGAACTGTACAAATTTCTTGCAAAACCTAGCACCACTGTGGATATCTTTCCGGCCTTTCACAATACAATTCAATTTGAACTCTGATTTTGCCGAACAGTATTCTGCTCTAGTTCCCAGTTTCCTCTCTTCTGTTAACCCTGTCTTCTTGGAAATTTTTCTTCATTTCTCTAATTTCCTTAACTAGCTGGACTTTAGATTTCTGACATCTGTTTTCTTAACCATTATGCCATCGTATGGTTTTTCTTCTAGCAAGGTTGAGAGATATATTCCCTCTTCAGCCTTCTAAAAGCAACTGCTTCTAGCAGAGCTGCCTTCTCTCTCACTATCTATCTCCAACTGTAATCAAATTAGCTAAACTAAAACTTAAAAGCTTCTCTACCTTACAAGGCCTTGTTTGCTATGCAACCACTGCTGCTTCATTTACCCTTCATGCCGTAGCCCTCTCTAAACACAATAGAATCACAGTTGGAACTGAAATGAACCTCCACACACAGACACCTTTGTCCAGCATGAATCTAACTACAGGTTTTACCCTCACAGGCACAGAAATATATAATGAAACACTTAAAACTATGCCTTATTTCTAATGTTTACCAATACAAATATAAATCTCTTAAAACTACTTTTAATTTCCTAGCACAAGCTGAATTAGATAGATTTTTGATATCAAGGGGGCTAAGGGTTATGGGGGGGGGGCGCAGATAGGAAAGTGAAGTTGAGAACACAACCAGATCATCCATGAACTTATCAAATGGTGAAGCAGGCTCAAAGAGCCAAGTGACCTACTCCTGCTCCAATGTGCCTACGTTCATATCCTCTTCATTCTTATACAATCACAAACTGGACCTGTATAAAACTTTCAAATTTGTCCTGCAGTTTATCTTCAAATAATTGTGAAAGATAAGTGGACTGAACCAGTAGAAACTGAAGAAACATATTCTAGCAGATTGACTGACTGTTGATGCATTCTGGGAAATTGAATACACTGCGCCTGCTCAATATTCAAACTTTACTTTCAGCTGGCCAAGTCATAGCACTAAGCAAAAGAAAAATCAAGTCAAAGTCCAACTATTTAGGAGAGGCTGAGGCCTTCAAGTAAAAACTTTAACGAGGGCGTTAAAAGTGACAGAAAATATCAATAAACAAATTGAACCATTTTGTGACATATGTAGTTATTTGAAATGTTTCCTGGTTTAAAGATCCAGTTGCATATTTTGGTTATTAAACTTTTTAGTTACTGATGAAAAGGAATGTTGGAAGAATTTTTTTCAGATAGCCTTTGAGTGATTTACAATGCCATCTAGTGCAATAACAGGTAGTTATTACAGAACAGTGTTATTTAGTAATGGTAGTCCTATTAGAGAGTCTCCTAGTTGTCCGATCTTTTAAAATTGAAATTCTAATTAGAAATGTTTAATGTTAAATCATAACACGAAGAAAATATTTGCATACAACTGCATGGCATGTACACAAACCTTTAAAAATGAGATGTGTTTAAAATCAACCCAAATCTTTTCCATAATCTGACTTCTGTAACTCTAATAAGCCTAAAAACTCGAGTATGAAATTGATCACCTTTAGTTTTGCATATCTAATTATTATATCTGACAATTCAACAATAAAAGTAAAAAGGATGCCTAGCACTCATTAGGTTAATCTGGGTCATTTCACTTGCAGGATTTCGGTAAAGTTCCAGATTATTTGATTAGACGGACTGAAGAGGAGAAGAAAGCACAAGAAGATTATGATGCCTATGTAAAGGAACGAATACGGCAAGGTTCCATGAAAATGTTGACTGAAGATGAGCGAAACAGTGTGTTATCGGTTAGCAATAATTATCCACTTTCGTGATATGTTCAAAAAAGCAAATATCGGGCTAATATTCCAAACCTGGGAGGGAAAAATAGGAAAAGAAATAGGTCATTGAGACCATCAGACCGGTTTCACCATTTCTTAATCTCATAGCTCCCCTATTGCTGTTCATGTTGGCTGGCGTCTTCATCTGCCATGTGAATTCAAGATAGTACACTTCACCCCTACTCCCAATTTACACTGACAGTAGTCTTCTCCTCCACCCTAATTTATGTTGACATTTTGTTTTGTTGTCTGGCATCACTCCATCTCCTACCTCATCCCAGTCCATGCTTTCACTCCTTAGACCTCTCCATTCACACTGGCACTCATAGTTCATAAAGTCATTATGGCACAGAGAGGCACAGAAAGAGGCTATTAGGCCCATCAAGCACATGCCAGTTCCGTGTAGGACAATCCAGTCAGTCCCATTCACCCGCACTGTCCCCATGACTTTGCAAGTTTGTTTTCCTCAAGTGCCTATCCAACTTTGGCATTGTGGATCGTCTCCACATCCGCCACCCTTGTAGACAGCGAGTTCCAAGCATTATCCCTCGCTACGTAAAAAGGCCCTTACATTTCCCCATTCATGAGACCTGTGAAATTTGGAAAAATAGTATACTTTGAGCTGGTGAAAGGGAGGAAGGTGGGGAAATGATTAAAATGAAACTTCTATGATAGGGTAGAAAATCATTGCAATCTCTTTCCTTTTTATTTAATTTTCAACAGATGCTTTGCCTAGGTCAATCAGATATATCAAAACTACTTTCCATAACAGGTGGTTGAAAAAATCATGCCCTATTAGGCCTCCCCTTAAGGAAGAATAAACTCAGGATATTTATTTGGATTATTAGTTGATATTAAGGTAGCTTAACTAAAATCATTTTAATTTCAAATTGAGTTAGAGTGTTGATTTGTTTGTTTTTCTATTTCTGGTAAACTTTCAGGGGCTGAAGCAAAACTGGGCGGAGCTGAATCATGCATATCAAAGTCTTTCCATTTTGATAGATACCATTTCCAAGCAAAATCACAAGGAACGACTTGAGACCAAAATGAAAAAATTAGAACAAGATATTGACAAGATTGAGAAACATAAATTTATCTACATTCCACAAAATTAAATGTATTTTCCTTTTTTAACTTCTCTTTTTCAACAATAAATTTATTATGTATCTGTTTTGAAAAAAGTAAAGTGCTCTATTATTATGCAAATCTTGAAACATTTTTGATCTAAGAAATAATTGTCCATATAAAATATCTACGAATTCCATACTTGAAGAATGCATGTACATACTCGGGCTGTTTAGCACACTGGGCTAAATCGCTGGCTTTGAAAGCAGACCAAGGCAGGCCAGCAGCACGGTTCAATTCCAGTACCAGCCTCCCCGAACAGGCGCCGGAATGTGGCGACTAGGGGCTTTTCACAGTAACTTCATTTGAAGCCTACTTGTGACAATAAATGATTTTCATTTCATAAGCACCAAAATGAAGAAATTGTGACGTGACTAGTGGAACAAAGTTACAATTTAAATTCATGATCAACACAAGATTTCCCCTTTATTTAATTTGATGAGGTTGTAAATGTCAATTGATATATATTGTATTGTACAGAATGTTAAATATTCTTTGTGAATCAATAACATTGGTCTATTCTGAGAAGCAGTCACTGGTTTTACATTGAGAAGCAAATTTTAGCATAACATTCTCAACTATAAGGTTTACACTATGAAAGCCACCACCTCATTGATGGAGGGAAAGGAGTTGAACATTAAGGGCAGAATTTTCAAAAAAAGTGTTAAAGTGTCAGATTCTAACTGAAAACCGCCATGTTTCTCTCCAGAAACACAGCCAGGTTTTCTGTCCAGGTCCGGGATTCTCCGAGCCTCCGCGCTGAAATGGTGCTCGGCGCTGGGGCGGAGAATGGGGCCTCAGACCCACGATCGGGTCCAACGCCGGGACGTGGTTCTTTGGCGACCGGAGAATCAGCGCCAGTCGCATGCATGCGGTCAATAATGCCAGTCAGGAACCGTTGAAAGCGGTCCCCGCGGCGATTCTGCATGGTCAACCGGCCGAGTTCCCGCCGGCGTGATTCACGTATGGTTCCACCCGGCGGGAGCTCGCCGTTGCAGCTGTGGTGGCCGTCCTGGTGAGGGGTGGGGGAGATCAGTGTCCGGGGGGGGTGGGGCCTCCACAATGGCTAGGCCTGCGATCGGGGGCCACAGATCAGCACGCGCGCGTGATCTGGGCGTGGGCCTACCTTCTTCCGCGTTGGCCCGCTGTTTGGCTGCGCCATGTTACGTGGTGCCGGCGCGGAAGCGACCACCGCGCACAGATGCGGACCCACGGCAAGCAGTGTAGGACCGCGTGCGGCAGCTGGAGCAGCACGGGGCACTCCAGCACCGTGCTGGCCCCCTGTGGGCGACAGAATCGCAGGGCCAAGTGGCCCATTGACACCGGCGTGAACACTCCGTGTTTACACCAGCGTTAGCACTTAGCTGCGTTTTTGGAGAATCCTGGCCCAGATCTTCTGACACTCAGTCCATGCCCCCAAAATTTCTTCAAACCATGTGTGTGGCACCTTATCAAATGTTTTTTAAAAATCCAAATGCACGACATTCATTGGTTCCCCACTATCATCTTATTACAGACTTGTCAAACCTGATTTCCCTTTCAGAAATCTATGGTTTCTCTTTTTAATGTAAGTTACATCATCCCTGGGCAGCACAGAGGCATAGTGGTTAGCAGTGCTGCCTCACAGCGCCGAGGTCCCAGGTTCGGTCCCGGCTTTGGGTCACTGTCCGTGTGGAGTTTGCACATTCTTCCCATATCTGCGTGGGTTTCGTCCCCACAACCCAAAGATGTGTAGGGTAGGTGGATTGGCCACACTAAATTGCCCCTTAATTGGAAAAAAATGAATTGGATACTCTAAATTTATTAAAACAAAAGTTACATCATCCCTAATAATGCATTTTAGCATTTTGAATATTACTGATGTGAAGCGACCTGGCCTATAGTTCCCCATTTTCTTTCTTCCGCTTTTCTTAAATAGGAGGATTTTGTTGGGCAACTTTCCAATCCTTGGAAACTGTTCTAGAATCTAAGGTGTGATAGAAGATCAAAATCAATGTGTCCACTTTCACTGCAGCTACCTCTTTTAAAAGAGGTCAACTGGTACACGGGATTGACACCACGTAGTGCCATTAATTTCTCCAGTATTATATCTTTACTTATATTGATTAAATGCCTCGTTCTTATTAGATCCTTTGCCCCTCATTATTTCCAGAATTTAAGTTGTTTCTACAACCATGAGAACATATATTTGTTTATTGTTTGTTTAATAGTATCCGAGTATGTGTTCAATGGCGACATCATCTGAAAGCACTAATTTTCAAATGACAACACCCAGCTTAACCTCACAAGCTCCTCCACTGATGTTAAGTTATCAAATTTATTCTCCAACATACAGAACTGGAGAAGCAAAAATTTGCTTAACTTAAATATTGGGGAAACTAAAGCCATTGTTTTCTATTAACACTCCAAACTCCATTTCCTAGCAACCAACTTCATCCCTCTCCCTAGCGACTGACACTAATATTTGATCCCAAGGTGAGCTTCCAAGCAGATATTCAAACCATCACTAAGAATGCCTATTTATACCCACCTCCAGTTCCAGTCTCCCTTATTTTAATCACTGCACCATAGGTGGCCGTGTATTCAGCTGTCCACTTCAGGCCCTAAAAATTAAATTCACTCACTCAACCTCTTTGCTCGTCTTTCCTCCTCCTGAAACAATTGCACTCTTTCCAATTTTAAAACCTCCTGCCGGAAGGTTTCGAAGAACCAAACAATTTTCAATGTGAGAGTAATGGTTCATAGTGATTAATTAGCAAAAGAACCAGAGGCAATGTGAATGAGGAATTGAACAAACTAACGTGATATAAAATAGTTAGTTCAAATATTAATTACAGTAATGTAGATAGTAGTGAGTTCGCAAAGGACAAAGGAATTCAGAAAGCATGGCAAGGAGGATGGGGAAAAGAATGCTAGGTAGCAAGAGGCCCAGGGTTAAGGAATGCGAAGTGAGCCAATCAGGATATATGGCCAGGTCAGGAGGTGTATAGGATGACCTATGGGAATCTTGTATGTGAAACTTGATGCCATTTGAATGTATTTGCAGAGATGTCTTTGTCTCCGACCTCACTCGGTTCTAGGGTTCCAGGAGACAGCTTCTGTGTTCTGAATCTCTGTGAAGCGAGTCAGCCTTGCAAGTTGGTTAAAATAAATAATACTATACCTACAAATCCAGCTAGAGTTTTATTGAGGCCAGACTGACGGGTAAAGAATGCAATATTGTCATGAGGACAAACATTTTCACACATCTAGTGGTTAGAAGGCACTGCCTAATAATGTGGTGGATACAAATTGAATATTGGTTTCAGAAAGGAATGGAAGAAATACTTGAATGGAAAAAATCTGTGGAGTCTACATTGATAGATTAAGTGAGTGAGCAAAAATGTAACTGATGGAGTATAATGTGGAAAAATATGAACTTGTCCACTTTGGCAGGAAGAATAGAAAAGTAAGACATTTTTTGAATGGGAAGAGACTGCAGAAGTCCGTAACATAGGGTCTGTATGTCCTGGTATATGAATCACAAAATGTTGGTTATGCAGGTACAGCACGTGATAGGAAGGCAAATGTAATGTTGGAATTTATTGCAAAGGGGATTAAGAATAATCCCTTTGGAAATGTTGATGCAGCTGTATGGACTTTGACTGCGTCTAGAATATTGTTCACAGTTTTGGTCTCCTCAATTAAGAACGGATATAATTTCATTAGAAACAATTCCGAGGAAGTTCACTGGACTAATTCCTGGGTGAAGTGTTTGTCTGATGAGGAAAGGTTGAGCAGGTTGGGCCTATATTCACTGGCTTTGAGAAGAATGAAAGGTGATCTTATTGAAACATATATGATTCTGAGGGGACTTGACAGAGTGGATGCTGAATGTTTTTCCTTGTGGAGTAGTCTAGAACTACGGGACACAGGATTTTTTTGTCTCAGAAGGTCAATAGTCTGTGGAATTCTCTTCCCCAGAAAGTGGAGGGTGGGCCAAGGCTGAGTTAAATAGATTTTTGATCAACAAGAGAGTCAACAGCTATGGAGGACAGAAAAGAAAGCGGAGTTAAGGCCATAATGGTATTAAACAGGAATATAGAGACTCATGCGATAAAAGAACATCTATAATTATGGGTGATTTTAATCTGCATATTGATTGAGCAAATCAAATTAGCCACAATACTGTAGAGGTGGAATTCTAGGAGTGTATAGGGGATATTTTTCTGGACCAACGCGTTGAGGAATCAACACGAGAACAAGCCATCCTAAACTGGGTACTGTGTAATAAGAACAGAATCATTGACAATCTAGTTGTGCGAGACCCTTTGGGATGAGCGACCATAATTTGACAGAATGTTTCATCATCGTGGAGAGTGAAGGAGTTGATTCTGAGACTAGAGTCCTGAAACGTAATAAAGGAAACTACGATAATATGAGGTGTAAGTTGCCTTTGATCGATTGGGGAACATTACTTAAAGGGATGACAGTGGATAGGCAATGATAAACATTCAAGGAGTGCATGGGTGAACTGCAACAATTGTTTATTCCTGTCTGGCACAAAAGTAAAACAGGAAAGGTGGCTGATCCATGGCTTACATGGGAAATTAGAGATAGTATTCGATCCAAGGAAGAAGCATACAAATTGGCCAAGAAAAACAACAAGCTTGAAGATTGGCAGCAGTTTTGAATTCAGCAAAGAAGGACCACAAGATTTATTAAGATGGGGAAAATAGAGTATGACAGTAAGCTTGCAGGGAACATAAAAACTGACTAAATGTTTCTATAGGTACGTGAAGAGAAAAAGTTTGGTGAATATAAATGTAGGTCCCTTCCAGTCAGAAACAGAGGAATGTATAATAGGGGTCAAAGAAATGGCTGAGCAACTAAATACATACTTTGGTTGTCTTCGCAAATGAAGACACAAATCAGATACCAGAAATGTTGGTGTACACAGAGTTTAGTGAGATGGAGGGACTGAAGGAGGTCAATATTAGTGAAAAATGGTGTTGGGGAAATTAATGGGATTGAAGGCCAATAGATCCCCAGGGTCTGATAATCTACATCACAGAGTACTTAAGGAAGTGGCTCTAGAAATAGCTCTAGGATGCATTGGTGATCATCTTCCAGGATTCTATAGACTCTGGAACAGTCCCTGCATATTTAAAAAGGGAGGTAGAGAGAAAACAGGGAATTATAGACCAGTAAGCCTGACATTAGTAGTGGGGAAAATTCTAGAATTTATTATGAAAGATTTTATAGCTGAGCACTTAGAAAACAGGGGCAGGATTGGACAGAGTCAGCATGGATTTATGAAGAGGAAATCATGTTAGATAAATCTACTAGAATTCTTCAAGTATGTAACTAGTAGAATTGATGAGGGGGAGTCATTGGATGTGGTATAGTTGGACTTTCAGAAGGCTTTTGACAAAGTCCCGCATAAAAGACTAGCATGTAAAATTAAAGCGGATGGGATTAGGGGTAGTGTATTGAGATGGATAGAAAACTGGTTGTCAGACAGGAAACAAAGAATAGGAATTAACAAGTCTTTTTCAAATTGGTAGGCAGTGACAAGTGGGATCAATGCTAGAACTCCAGCTATTCACAATATATATTAATGATTTAGATGAGGGAACAAAATGTAATATCTCCAAATTTGGTAATGACACCAAGTTAGGTGGGTGGATGAGTTGCGAGGAGAATGCAAAGATCCTTCAATGTGATTTGGATAAGTTGAGTGAATGGGCAAAAGAATGGCAGATGCAGTATAATTTGAATAAATGCAAAGTTATCCACTTTGGTCGCAAAAATGAGATGGCAAACTATTATCTGAATAGCCATAAATTCGGCAAGGGAAGGCAGCATGGTGGCGCTGTGGTTACCATTGATGCCTCATGGCACTGAGGGCCCATTTGATCCCAGCCCCGGGTCACTGTCCGTATGGAGTTTTCACATTCTCCCCTTGCCGTGTGGGTCTTACCCCCACAACCCTAAAAAGATATGCAAGGCCATGCTAAAATTCCCCTTAATTGGAAAAATAAAACAATTTTAAAAATTAGGAGAGGGGAAGGTGCAACGAGACCTGGGTATCCTCGTACACCAGTCAATGTAGGTAAGCATGCAGGTGTAGCAGGTGGTAAAGAAGGCAATATGCTGGCCTTCATTGCAAGAGGATTCGAGTACAGGAGCAGGATGTCTTGCTGCAATTATACAGGGGCCTTGGTGAGACCACATCTAAAATATTGTGTGCAATTTGGGTCGTCTTGTCCGAGGAAGGATGTTTTTTCTCTAGAGGGAGTGCAACCAAGGTTTACCAGATTGATTCCTGGAATGGCGGGACTGACGTATGAGGAGAGATTGAATTGATTAGGATTTTATTTGCTGGAGAGGGGAGATCTCATAGAAACCTGTAAAATTCTAACCGGACTAGACAGGTTAGATGCAAGAAGGATTTTCCCGATGGTGGGTGTGTCCGGAACCAAGGGTCACAGTCTGAGGATAAGGGGTAGACCATTTAGGACAGAGATTAGGAGACATTTCTTCACCCAGAGAGTGGTGACCCTGTGGAATTCGTTACCACAGGAAGTAGTTGAGGCCCAAACTTTGTATGTTTTCAAGAAATATAGGTTGACTATGCAGTCGTGTTTAGACAATTTTGTTTTTGAGATAGTGGGATAACATTTCTCTCTTTTCCACACCTCTTGTGTGTCCACAACAGATGTGTGTTTAGACGGAGTGTTTTACCATTTTAGTGGTGTGACATTTAACAGATGGGCATATCTGGGTACAATTAAATCAGAAGAAAAGATGCCGGACACGATCGAACAGCCACACTGCTCCCGAAATCCTGAAAAGCAGTGCGCCAAGGCACAGCATGGCTGATAGAAGCCTGGAAACCCTCCTCCTGGGATCTACCTGGCTTGCAAAGCCTCACGAGATCTAACATGATTTTGCGAGATGTTACGATGTAACAATTTCATCGGCCACACTGCGCCATGGTGAACTGCTTTTCAGTTGCAGCATGATCATTGGATCGTGACCTTTGGAGATTAATGGTAGTTGGAATTCTCTGAATTTCCAGACAAGATTATGGCTGGGTTTCAGAAGAGTAAAATCTTTGCAGGTAAAAGCTAACTAGTCCTGCTCACACTCCCTGGGTTAACTGATTGTCAGGCAGATTTTTGACCTCCTGGTTAGTGTAATGGTCCCTCATCTTGTTGGTTTACAGACTGACTGGTTTCCTACTCATTTGATATCTTAGGACAATTTTGATCAAATGCTTCTATTGTCCAACTGGAATGGTTTGGAGGTCTGATGCCTTTGCTACTTAACAGGAAAATGGATAGGTTATTCACATCGATTTATGAGATTTTAGACACAGCACAAGCCTCAGTGGTAGTGGCAAGACAGTGCATCACCCTTTATAGTGAAGCTTGGCTTTCCCCTCTGCAAACATGTGGATAAGGCACTGTAGGCCCTACTTTGCATATAGTCTATGCCTTGACGAGGGAAAGATGCTTTACATTAACAAAATCATGGACCTATTTAGAAAGAACTGCACACTAAGGTAATCTTCCCCACTATGTCTTTGTAATAATCTGCTAGTGATGTGGTCATTAATAATGCAATTCTGTTTCTAACAATCTGTCAATCATTTGTTTTTTTTTCTCTTTGTCTTTCTGAATTTCAGCGAAAGTGAATAGAAATCAGAAGAGAACACTTACTCTGCCAGGAGCAGTTTGCAGTGCTTGTGGGCGGCCCAGACTTTGCTTGCTCATTTCACTGTGCCTGCAATTTGACCCGTTTCCTAGGCAGCATAACCTAAGGGACAGAGGCAATATGCTTACTATCACATCTGTCACTGTAACATAGCACAGAGGCAGCATGTGATGAGGGCAAGTAATTGTTTACATTTTTATTTTGTAAAACACTTAAAGAGCAGTGAAAATCCCAATATTATCTTCAGCTCTAACATATACAGCATCTCTGAATGCAATACCATGTATTGAAATTAGCATTTTAAAAGTGTTTTTTTCTTAGTTTTAATTTTTTTTTTTAAATAATTTTTTTTCCAATTAAGGGGAAATTTACCATGGCCAATCCGCCTACCCTGCTTAATTTTGTTTTCAATGAAGTATGTTCTAAATTACACAGATCAATTGTGGTACAATTGCAAAACGCTACAGGCCTCACATAAATTAAACAGTTCTAACTAGAAACAGTTGAGTGCACTGGGCACAACAAAGGCTTTGGCCTCGTCAACATCCAGTTGTAACACTGAAGACTCCAGAACTAACTGAGGCATTACAGTGGTTAGCACTGTGGCTTCACAGCACCAGGGACCAGGTTTGATTCCCCACTGGGTCATTGTCTGTGCGGAGTCTGCACGTTCTCCCCATGTCCGCGTGGGTTTCTTCCGGGTGCTCCGGTTTCCTCCCACAGTCCAAAGATGTGCAGGTTAGGTGGATTGGCCATGCTAAAGTGTCCAAAAAAAAATGTTAGGAGGGGTTATTGGGTTACAGGGATAGGGTGGAAGTGAGGGCTTAAGTGAGTCGGTGCAGCCTCGATGGGCCAAATGGCCTCCTTCTGCACTGTATGTTCTTTGTTCTAACTGCATCCCTTGCCAAGATCTACGGAGTTACAATTGAAACCTCCGCTCCGCCGCCTCCATTTTGTTTTGACTTCCTTTGCTGGTTTCATTTTTATTCGTTCTTGTATCTCTCATATGTCTCTGGGTTTCTTTTGCTTTTGGGCAGCAGCTATGCAGAATCCTGCCATACGCACCGAATCTAGATATATCTTCTGTTTCTTTACTTGTCCAATCACCACTGCCTCCTCCCTAGAAGTAGCAAATATTCCTCTCTGTCTGCTCCTGGTGGCGACGGGTTTGCAATCCGGGGTGAGGTTCGCAAACAGGGAAGGCGGGTCGACCTTAAGGGTCGCGAGGCCGCAGACAGTAAGGGGGGGTACAAGGCTGCCGAATTGGAAGGTCAGACTTTGAAGGTTACACTGGAAGTCTAAACCCAGGAGTGTAGCCGCGCAGAGGTGGGGAAGGAAGTAGAGACTGAAATTTTTTAACTCCCTTCCCTGGACTGTGAGGTTTGCTACACAAAACCCCTTTATCTCCACTGAGTGTGAACCGGAGGCCAGTGAGAATTTTTGATTATCGGGTGGGTGAGGAGGGAACAGCGCCTTACCGTGTCGTGGTGTATGAAGCTCTCCGTGCTCCCAGAGTCAATTAGGCAGGACGTCTCGTGACCGTTGATGAAAACGGTCGTCGTAGCGGTTGAGAGTGTTCGAGGTCGTGACTGATCCAGAGTCACCAAGGCCAAACGCAGTAGTTGGGAATTCTGTTCAGGCAGTGTGTGGTCGGCCGAGCTGGGGTCCTGGGGGTTCATCCAAGATGGCGTCTCCCATAGGTCACACATGGCCGGGGGTACACAAAATGGCGGCGCCCATCCCTCCAACGTGGCGTCCGCAGAAAAGATGGAGGCGCCCGGGGTCCGCACGTGGCCCTGGGATATGGAGGTGGCGGCGACCGCTGGCCGCACAGGACCCGTGGAGAAGTTTGCGGTTGCGGACCGCATTCGCCGCTGGAGACTGCGGCCACCGCCCGGGCCTGGCATACCCCCACAAAATGGCCCTTTTTGCCTCATCCCTTGCAGGTGGATGCGCGGGCCGGGCAGCACTGGCGGGGTGCTTGGCCTGCCCGCAAAAATAGCAGCGGGGCCCCTTGGGGTTGCCAGGCCGCCTTGCAGTGCAGGCCTGTGGGGAATGGGGGAAGTCTCGGGGTCAGCCCAGGGGGCTGCCGCGCGGTCGGGAACGTAAGCGCGGGCGTTCCTGGAGGCCACGTCCAGGGAGCCTGCAAGGGCCCATGCCTCCCTGAGACCCAGGGTGTCCTTCTCTAACAGGCGCTGGCGGATTTGTGACAGAAGTATACCTGCCACGAAAGCGTCCCGGACTAAGAGTTCAGTGTGTTCGCTCACCGAAACTTGCGGGCAGCCGCAGCTTCTGCCCAACACCAGGAGTGCGTGGTAGAATTCCTCCAGCAATTCCCCAGAGGTTTGTCGCCTTGTTGCAAGCAGGTACCGGGCGTAGACCTGGTTTACTGGGCGAATATAATGTCCTTTTAGCAGCTCTATTGCTGCATCGATGTTTTCTGCTTCCTCGATGAGGGTGTCAATCTCCAGGCTCACCCTTGAGTGCAGGACTTGCAGTTTCTGCTCTCCCGTGGGTGCGTTTTCGGCCGTCTCGAGATATCCTTTAAAGCAAGCCAGCCAGTGCTTAAAGATTGCCGCTGAGTTTGCCGCGTGGGGGCTAAGTTGCAGACACTCTGGCTTGATTCGGAGCTCCATCCTTTCTTCTTAAAAAAAACTAGCTTATTAAATTGATGCACGATCAATGACCACTAAAGCGAGGTTGTAGTCCAACTGAAGGCTTTAATAAGCTAGGAATTTCCCCCAGCAGCTCAGGTACAGAATGAGGGCTGCTGGGGCGGCACGGGTTCTTATACCCTGCCTATCAGGGCGGAGCTATCATACACTCTAACCAATAGAAAGCATACAGTTTCCACCAATGGTGCTTTAGCCTATCAGGTACCATAATACCTATAATACCACAATACATAAATACACAATGCAAGTAAATAGACATAGACCATCGGGTGAAGCATACGGATTATAGTGCTACAACAATAGCGAGGATGCGTAGAGAGATCAGTTCAGTTTATAGGAGGGCCATTCAGGAGTAACAGGGGGAAGAAGCTGTTTTCAAATCTGTCAATGGGTCTTCTAAGACCTTTGTATCTCCTGTTCGATGCAAGAAGTCAGAAGAGAGAATAGCCCAGGTGGAAGGGAGCTTTGATTATGTTGCCCGCTTTCCCAAGGCAGCGGGAGGCGTAGACAGAATCAGTGGATGGGAGGCAGGTTCATATGATGGACTGGGCTGTGTTCACAACTCTGTAGTTTCTTACGGTCTTGGGCCGAGCACTTGCCATACCAGGCAGTGATGCAACCAGATAGGATGTTTTCTATGGTGCATCTATAAAAATTAGTAAGAGTCAATGTGGGCATGCCAAATTTCCTTAGTTTCCTGAGGAAGTATAGGCGCTAATGTGCTTTCTTGGTTGTAGTGTTGAAGTGGAAGGACCAGTTTTGATATCTGGTGGATCAGTGGGTGGATCAGTTTTGTAAACTGACACAATCTATCTGTGGTAGATATTGTAGTGTGGGCGGCACGGTAACTTCACAGTGCCAGGGATCCGGGTTCAATTCCCGGCTTGGGTCATTGTGCGGAGTCTGCACGTTCTCCCCATGTCTACGTGGGTTTCCTCCGGGTGCTCCGGTTTCCTCCCACTAGTCCTGAAAGACATACTGTTAGGTGATTTGGACATTCTGAATTTTCCCTCAGTGTACCTTAGTGTGGCAACTAGAGTATTTTCACAGTAACTTCATTGCAGTGTTAATATTAGCCTACTTGTGACACTAATAAAGATTTTTATTATTCAAATTTCTAAATAAGAATCATATAAACAGACAGGCGCCCAACGTAATGTCAGAGAACGCAGTTCAAGATGTTTTCCCCACTGCCCTTGAAGGAACTGAGACAGGGGGTTGACGGTTCAATCTCCAGAGGCACGAACACATAGGGCATGATTCTCCGGCCTCGTTGCACCCGAGCAAGAGTGCAACGAGGCCAGTGGATAGTGGGAGAGGCCGACGAGAACTGTGTCGGGTGCCAAACCGTTTGAAATGCAACCGGCCAGCTCCCGTAGGGGAAATTGGGATCCCACCTCAGCAATTATCACCAATGTTCATCAAATCTTTGAATTACTTCGTTAAAACTTTTACTGTCTTCATTGCTTGCAAATTTAATCGTATTAAACACAGCAATTGCTTGTTAGGTGCATCGCTGCCTTACGTGAATCTGATTGATCTCCCAAATTTACTGCAGTAAGATACAGATTAAATTGTTGTTTAACACACGCCAGTTGCTGTCCACATTACCATGAA
Source organism: Scyliorhinus torazame (assembly GCF_047496885.1). Taxonomy (NCBI): domain Eukaryota; kingdom Metazoa; phylum Chordata; class Chondrichthyes; order Carcharhiniformes; family Scyliorhinidae; genus Scyliorhinus; species Scyliorhinus torazame. The sequence goes on from NC_092712.1 coordinate 91,939,008, forward strand.
ATCTGAGACTCCAAGTTGTCAATTCTTGCAGTCTGCAAAATCTTCAAATCTCTGGACCTCATGGCAGTCTTGTATTTTTCTCAGTGTTTAATACCATCCAGGCGTGGTATCACATATGTTCTTGTCAGATGGCCTGATTTATATTACAAGAACACTTGTAGCTAAAGCTGTAAACAATTTATTAACATTAACTGTGGGTCAACTATATACAAAACAACAGATGAATAACAGTGTGAACACGCACAAGCAACTTCTCTCCCCAGCTTCCAATCAGTCTGAGGCCACCTGACTCTAACATTCACTTATATACTAGTGAGACTCCTAGCGGTCAGTGGGTGAATTACAACACAACCATGATATCACTACAGACAAGCTTGAACACTGCGGGAGGCAGCACCACAGATGCAGCGGCCAACCTTCGATTACCCAAGGGCTGAGCCCCAGCTCCAGGCCCATGTCCGTGACCGGGTGTGCGTGGGTAGGGCATTGTGGGTGGGGGCCGGGGGGGGCATGTCTGGGGGGTGGGGCATGGGGTTGGTGGTCGGCCCGCATCGCACAACAGTGAATCAGAGACGTCATGGTTGTGGTGAGGGTATTTTAATGTTCCTCATACAAGTGTACACCATTGCTCCACTTTCCCGATGGTGTCGCCCCACTATCCCCACCCTCCCTCACTCCCCCACAACACCCCACAATGCCCACTCCCCCCCCCCAAAGCACACTCCTCTCCTTACCCCCCCCCCCCCACCTACCCCTGCACCCCCCCCCACCCCCACCCAGTGCCCTCAGTTATTCTTGGTGTGCTTGACCTTCTTTGCTCTACTGTTATGTCTAAGTGTATCCCCAGGATGCACGTCAGAGGTGGAGGCAGCCAGCTGCTTACCTCACCCCAGGGCCTTCAATGCCTCTTGCAGACGTCCTCTGGGGGCTCTGGGGCCGGAGGGCACAGGCGCACTTGTCGATAGCACATGCAAAGCTGTGCCTCCCTGTTCCAGGTGCTGGCTGCTTCGTCAGAGGGGGAAAAGCCACCATCGCCAGTCCATAGGATGGGTTTGGGTTGCCACCCATTGCCTCCTCCTCCTGGTTGATGTCCATAGGGCCCTCGGGTTTAACTCGGGATGGCAGGATAGCTGGATTGAGTCCCAGCTGCCCCTGCGCCATCTGGTCCTGCCAGCCCTGGCGGCTCTCCAATATCAGTACCATGGTGTCAACCCTCTCGGCAATGCTCCTCAGTGATTGGGCCATACTCTGCAGCACCTCGGCAATGCCCTTCAGTGACAGGGACAAGCTCCGCAGCGCCTCAGCCATTCCTATCTGAGACTGGGAATGTTGTGTTATGTCATTTGGAATAACACAAGCTGCCACTTGATGCAGTTTTGAGTAAAAGATGCTCCAGGCTTTGAAGTGAGTTCAATGTCTTTTATTGAACTATTAGCACAGTTCTCAATGAGTTCGACTCTCTGCTAATCTAATGTAGTAACTCAGTCTAACTGAACCAGCCTTGCTCTAAGCCACGTGCTGGGGTGTGATGCTGAGGATACACCCTGTCTCACTCTGTAGATGTTGGTCTGTGGAAAGAGACGGGGTGTGAGTGCCTCATCCCTTTTATAGTGAGATACCACTCCTGAGTGTCCTGACTGCTCATTGGTTGTGTCCTATTCTATGTGTTCATTAGTTGCATGTTTGCATATCATGACAGGGACATGTCCTGCCGTCCCTCGTCAAGGCCAGCCTGGTACTGGGTCACATCCCAGATCGGGTCAGGCAGTCTACCGATGCCCCAGCCACGGCCGTCACTGGCTGCGCAACGTCTTGGACACCTTCACTAATGGTGCTGACTGCATGCACCAGGCTCTCCACTGCAGTCGCCACCTAGCCAGCAACCCCCCCCCCCCCCCCCCAACCCCACCTCAGTGCCACGCATTGCCGACAACATCTCCTGCCTCTGGGACTCCTCCAATTGGCTATGGACCTGCTAAAGTGTTGCTGACATCTGTCTCTAAATATCCCGGCCGCTCCCTGACGTCTCCATCAGCTCTGGGCAAACCTGTTCCAGAGGCTCAGCATCAGGCTGGGACTCAGCTGGGTCCTGGGATCCAGCAGACCTCCAATTGCTGTCTGCATGGGCGTTCCTTTGCATAAGCGACTATGTGGTGCTCAGAAGATTGTGCCCAGTAGCCTGTTCACTAACACTGCCCACCGAGGTGCATGACTCTGCGCTGGTGGTGGGTGGGCATGACAGCTGTGATGTATCGACTGTGGTATCATCGGAGCTCTCCTCTGAGTTGGTCTCATGGGAGGCAGGGGAGGGGGCCACCCTGTATGGGCCGGCGTGGTCCGATGGAGGACCTGCGGGAGAATGAACACGTAGTCCGTGGAAGGGATGGGTCAGTCTGTATGGCAATAACAATTTACGTGTGACGTCATCCAGGTGGGGATGGGTGGGTGCGCCGACCTCCGCATTGGTGACCGCCCTGTCCTCGGACTCCAGAGCCTCCAAGGCCTGCTCCCTGAAGGTCGTGAGGATTCTTATGTCCAGCATCCCTCTGCCAGTCTGGGCCCTCTCCCGTCTATTGTGAAGTTACATCTGAGCAAGTTACAGGCCATGGGTTCTAATAACTCTTTAAATAAATAAAGTGCAAAAAATGATAAAGCTAAAATCCTTTATTTAGATGTTGAATTTATTACTCTCTTGCTCCATCATTACCATCAAATGTTTGTTTCAGACACCTTCAAGGGTTGGAAGGTCAAAGCCTGGAATATATTAAGATTTTAGAGTTAGGTGGTCCCAACCTCATTTGCGATATTGTGTTTATTTTTAGGCACATGTCAAAAAGCAGGCAACAAAGAGGAACAAGTATTGATCCCACATGTGAAGGGGATGGGTTATTAAACAAGACTAACAAATTTAGGTCAGAGCAGCGTGGAGAGAAAAGACGGCCTAATTGAGGTCTACAATCTACTCCTGATAATTTATTAATCAAAAAATGTTTTTTAAATCTAATAATTGGAATTTATCAATATGAGTTTAATTGCAAAGTGGAAATTATGAACATGCGCAACATATGGGGAAGCATGGCATAGTGGTATTATCACTGGACTAGTAATTCAGACACCCAGAGTCATGCTCTGGGGACCCGGGTTTGAATCCTACCATGACAGAAGGTGAAATCCCGTAACAGCCTCCCCGAACAGGCGCCGGAATGAAAACAGTAACTTCATTTGAAGCCTACTTGTGACAATAAGTGATTTTCATTTCATTTTTCATTTCATTTGAATTCACTTTTAAAAATCTGGAATTAAAAGTATAAAGAAGATGACCATGAAGCTATTGTCAATTGTTGTTCACTAATACCCTTCGGGGAAGGAAATCTGTCGTCTGTCGTCCTTACCTGGTTTGGCCTACATGTGACTCTTAAATGCCCTCAGGGGTGGGCAATAAATGCTGATCCGGCCAGAGACGTCCACATCCCATGAATAAATTAAAAATAAAAGTTGAATGACATGGGTTGGATGAAGAGATACTACACTTTGTCAGTTAGTAAGGGTAAACTTAGTCTTCAAAATAGGACAGACAATTAGGAGCAGAAAACATATGTCTACGGTAGAGCAAAATACATTTGAAACAGATATCATGAAGAATTTCTTTACAATGAGTGATAACTGCCTGAAGTAATCTCCCAGTTGAGTTGTTAGCGAACAAAAACATTCAAAGCAATCAAACTCCAGTGGGATTATAGACTGGGGAGTTGGAAGAAGAAAGAACAAAACAAAGACTTGCATTTATAATTTATATTTTATCTGTCTCAGGTGCACTTATAAGATCCCATGGCACTCTGTTGAAGAGTGGAGATGCTCTCCTCGGAGCCCTGGCTAGCATTTGCCCCTCAGTCAGCATCTATAAATCAGATCATGGTCATTATCACAATGATGTTTGTGGGAGCTTTCCCGTGTTCAAAATGGCTGCAGCTTTCCCTACATTATAACAGTGATTACACGGCTATTTAAATGATTAATAATCAGAAAGTAATAGTTAAGCAGGCAATGCCAAGGTACCAAGGTGGCATTTTGCCCAAACCAGTGATTGGGCTCAGTAGTGGCCTGTCCTTATAAGGTGGGGTGCCAGGGGCTCCAGTATCCCCCAACAGGTAAGTTGGGGCATGTAGGTTCCGGAGGCCATGTTAGGGCATCGAGAGAATGGCACCCTGATCTCTTCCTGCACTGACAGGAGAATTCCCAGCTCCATGAACCTGGTCTTTATAAATGGCTGCCTGCCGGGGTGGCTGATGGGGGCTGTCTGGATTAGAAGCCAGGCAGGCTACCCCAGAACTGAGGAGGATATCAGGTGTGGAGGTGCATTGAGTTGAATGCCTGTCTCAGGGCTCCATCACTGGGTCCAAAATATAATGAAAGAGCCTGAAACATCCTGGCAGGTCTCGCCCATCATCTCCCTCATCCACCCATACATTCCGCATTTCCCATCCATGACAACCCATACCTACTCATTCCCCAACCCCCATGAGCCCTCATGCCCTTTGTGTCATGCCATAACCCTGACCCACCCAACCCCATGTTGATTCCCAAATTTCTTTATCCGTCAGTCTGGCCTCAATAAAAGTCGAGATGGATTTGCAAGTATAACAAAAGTTATTTTATTCAGCTTGCAAGCTACCTAGCCCACAGTGATACAGATAACATGTTGCTTTCTGCAGCCCCGGGAACTAAGTGAATGTCCCAGACAAAGAGATCAGTACTGATACATTCAAATGGCATCAAGTTTCACATACTCGACACCCATAAGTCATCCTATGTCCCTCCTGACTTGTTTGATCTATTCTGATTGGCTCACTTCCAATCCCTTTCTCCGGCCCCTATCAATTCAGCATCACTCTCATAGACACACCTCTTCCTGCTTTTTCCCATGCGGTCTAAAATCCTTTGTCTCTACTTGCCAGAATCAAAGTGGCTTATTTCTACATTACATTAACTAATATCTCTAAAGTAACTATTTTATATCACATTCGTCATTCCCTCCTTTTATCATTCCATGATAACCGAACTATCCAATCCATAGCTACGGTTCCTCATCTAAAAAGATCCGTCGCTGCATTTCCAATTCCTGTCTTAGCCCCCCTTCATCTGCTTCACCCTCATGGATTTTAACAGTTAAAATTTTTGGGGGGGTTAAATTTTACCCATCACACATTTAAGGATGGCCAGGCCCACAAAGATGCAGCCGATAGCTACTACTAGATACATGGCCATATTTATCAACCAGTCCTTCCAACCTCCAAATCCCCAGTTACCCCAAGAGCCAGGATCCTGCATTCTGTCCAGGTGATCCCGTATGTGATCCATAAATTTAGTGATGTTATCCTGAACTCCCATGATACACTTGCCCTGCACTATGGCGCATACCCCACCCTCACGGGCCAGAAGATAGTCAAGAGCATACCGGTTCTGCATTGCAAACAACCGTAGCTGAGACAATTCCTTGGTTATTGCCCCGAGGGCTCCCAAGGTTTACTACCCGGGTTTTCCTCAGTTTGGCCTTTAACTAACTTAAGTGTATCTCCCGGTAACCTACGTTCTATCTGTACTTCCCTTCTCATACGCCCCATCCTCTCTCTAGTCCCTTTCACTTCCTCATAGCCTCTTCCTACGCTCTTCTGACAGCCTGATATTACCTTTATTGCACCACTCTTAACACATCCAAAATCGAATTTACATGTATTCCAAAAACAAGGCAATGTCCATATAATGTTCCCTTCCCATCGCCGGGACCGGTGCAACTGCTTCATGACTCCTGCAGTCTCCTTAACTTTGATGACCTTCCATGAGTCGATACCATGTCCTCGTATATAGGGGCAGCGAAGAACATCACCTTTGCAGAGGTGATGTAACCTTGTAGATTGGTTGGGGCTACACAGATACATAATATTCCCCTTTTCCATGTCCATCGCCAATAACACGCCAAGCGAAGTGAGGCCAAATATCATACAGACGATGCGTAGCCACTCCATCATGCTCCACACCTGTAAAATAGCACTGGAGAAGGGAGGCAGGTTAGTATCCGACCTTTTACAGTAGTGGAGATGGACTCAATTTACAGTGATGTAGGTGGACCCAAGCACTTCGCCCCTCCACTTTAACTGCTGTGGGGGTGGTAAGGAGAACTTGGAAGGGCCCGTCCCATCGCGGCTCTGACCCCTTCCTAGTCCAAGTTTTGACCATGACATAACTGCCGGGCTGGACTGAAAGTGAGCTAGGTACTGGGGGCGATGGCTGGTGAGCCGCGCGGACCTGGCCATGGAGTTCCTTGAGCACTTGTGTGAGGGCTAGAACATAGGTGGTCATCTCTTCAGTCATCTGATGAAACTGAACCAGTCTGGGAACCTGCAGGCTCCAGGGAGTTCTAAGAGGCCTGCCATAAAGAATCTCGATAGGAGAGAGCCGGGCTGGTCCCGCAGGTGTAACCCGCAGCTGGAAGAGGGCAACGGGGAGCAACTTAAGCCACGTCAGTCCCGTGTCTGCTCTTAATTTAGCCAATTTAGTTTTGAGGGTCTGATTGTGTCTCTCAACCAACCCGGCCGCCTGCGGTCTATAAGCATAGTGTAACTGCTGGCGTATGCCCAACTGGGAGCAAAACTCCTTGTTAATTTGTCCAATAAAATGTGGCCCATTATCAGAACTTAACTGAGCTGGTATACCGTACCGGGGAATGATTTCCCTCATCAAGACTTTAACCACAGTAGCAGCTTTATAATCGATAGTCGGATACGCCTCAACCCATCTGCTGAACACATCCACAATGACCAAAACATATTTATAACATTGACACCTTTCCAACTCAATGTAATCCATTTGGAGCGTCTCAAAGGGACCACTGGGCAACGGGGTTTGCCCCATCCCACAAGGGATACCTTTTCCGGTGTTATATTGCTGACAAATCAAACACCGATTACTGATACTTTGGGCCAACCCCTGCATTTTAGGGTGCCACCAAGTGTCCAGCAACAAATCACTAGTCCCTCGAGCCCCACGATGAGTTGCAAAGTGTACACATTCAATGACCCATAAAGCCAGCACATCAGACATACAAGTCTGATGTGCAGGCGTGGTCCATAAAGAGGAAACAGAATCATATGTACAACCTAACCATTTCCACATTTGTTTATCACTCTCAGGAGCGTCCTCCTGTAACCTTATGACATCTTGGATGGTTGGCATTGACTTGTCAGAAGCAGACATATTTATAGTAGATCGTTTAGTCTGACTTAACATCTTAGGCACCATCACTTGCTGAATTTGCGCGGCTGTTCGCGCTGCACAATCTGCTCGTTCATTACCAACGTCAACTGGGGTTGTACCATTCGTGTGGGCAGCGCATTTAATAACGGAAATCTGCGCGGGCATAAGGAGGGCCTGCAGTAGGTCATTAACTAAACCCCGGTGGGATATTTGACCACACATAATCATGTCAGGTTGTTCTGACGAAATGTCACTCAAATCGCCCCTTATTGTGGTAGTTTCCTGAATCAAGGCTAAACAGTCGTGGCCAGGTGCGTCTTCATGGACAGGGGGACCACTAAGAAAACAGGCTGGATTGATAGTGGTACAGTATTTAAATGTCAGACGTGGATTGTTCAAAAGGTATATCTCATACCTATTCTGACGAGCTGCGGTATGATGCTGAGTCTGCAGTTGCCTCAGTAGTGCGATGACCGAGTGGGAGCTATACACCGTAATATCCTGTTGGAGGGTGAGAGCATGTAACGGCTATGTGATGGCATTGATTGAACGTAAATCCTGTACTAATCGGTACTGGTCTGGTTTGGCTGGTTTAGGCACAGCAAGTATGGGGGTGTTACATTCTGATTGGCAAGGGACCAAAATACCCTGTTTCAACAGCTCTTGAATTAATTTATCTACTAATGGAGCAGCTTGAGATTTCAGGGGGTATTATCGAATGGAAGGTAGCTTTACATGATCCTTAATCATCATCTTAATAGGTGTAACATTTGTCTTTCCCACTTGTGATGGGTATTCCGCCCAGACCTGTGGATTGACATATTCCAACACATCATGTCCCCTGTGATGATGCAGTAGAGTGTTAATCGTTTCAGGGACCTCAAAATATTTTATGGTAGTGCCGTCCGGCATGACTTGAAGTGCGTAGTCTGTTGGATCCGAATGATCCACTGCCCTCCTGACCATTCGCCCCATATCCCTGGCATGGTACTGGTCATGGACCTGACGTGTAATATGAGAGCTTACCGAAGCTGACTGTGGCCATAAATGTGGTGATATTGTAACAAAATCGGCTGTACCTTCTTTTCCCGTGACTGTGGCTGTAACCTTGACTGACCATTCGGTCTCAAGTAATGGCCGGTATTTGTCCTCCAACTCCCTGTTTCATCCAGTTCTGTCATAGGCCAGGGTAACGTGATGCAGTGACTGTTCAACGTCTAACGTCCACCACTGGGGGGTGATAGAAATATAGCACTGTTGTCTCATCCTCCATGATGTAACCGTTACCCCCTCATCTCCGCATTCTAGCTGTAGCTGGAAGATACACAGTAAATCTCGGGCCAACAAGTTACAGTCCAATCCAGTAGTCACTACAACCTGATGCTCTGCAGACTTATTCTCGTAAGTGACTGTCACAGGTTCAGAAATAGGATACTCACACACCTGTCCTTGGAACCCTGACAATTGCTGCGTGTGGTCGGATAATGGTAATTTAAGTGCTGATTGCACAGAAGACATGGTTGCCCCGTCCTCTTCTTCCAGTAGACCAATGGCCCCTCAGAGGGGGCTGCGGTTGTAGAGCTATTGATTCGTTCGGTGGGCCATAAAAAGGGGGTGAGGGTCCCTGTGGGTGGGTTTGTTATCCTCCTCTTCGCTGATCCACCCACCCAAAGTCACTATATTGGGGCTCCTGCTGGTAAACTACCATTTCTGCCGCTTGTTGGGGTCGCAGATCATCCTTTTTCATTACATACTCAGTCTTAACCTTTGTAACTGAGCCTCCTTCTTGGCCTACACCCGCCTTCCAATAAAATCTGACTGCCCTTGCCATCTGGGAAGGGTCGTTCTCTGTCCAATTCATGTTATTACATTTCACAGCAGTAACCACAGAAGGAGGTAGGCAATGCATTAACATAGCACAATATTGAGGGGAATCCTGACCATTTTGATACAGCAAATCGCCTGACTGCCCCCGGTAGATTTTATTAAAACGCTCCAGAAATTCCTCTGGCTCTTCAGTCTTCTTAGGTTTTAGGTCTAAGATAACAGAAAGATTTATGGGCCTTTGAAATGTGCTATTCAACGCATTCAAGATCTGTGTCTTTCTATCGTCGTCTAACGCATAGGCCTGCTGAAGTGCGGCATGACTAGCATAATTCAGGTGGTTAAGATAATTGCGGTACTCTGCTGGGGTTAAAATCTGCTGGACTAGGGCCCAGAGGTCCCTTAAATCAGCTTGATAAATTGAGATGGTAGTTCTCAAGGAATCCATGAAGGCAGCAGGAGATTTTTTCTATCTGGGATTGTAGACATAATAGCCATCATCTCACTGGGTGTCCATGGGAAGTAAACGTCTATCGTGGGGTTCGCTCCCACAGTCACTGCGTCGGGGTTTCGCATCTTCCTAATCGGTAACTGTCTCCGAATGTCACCAGGGGGCACTCTAGCTATTTCCCCTGGTTGTTCCAGGACTTCAACACCTCTCCCTGTCACTAGGGGGAGTTCTTTCTCTTCAAAAGAATCTGGTTCAGCTTCCTTTGTTCCCGAACCTTGTGGTTTCTGCTTAGTTTGGAGAGACTTAGGTGATATGCTTACTTTTCCAAATTATTGAATTTTTCTCTTTCTGTCAATTCAAGGCCAGCCATTGAACTACGTAGCTCATCTCTTGTTTGACCCGCGTCTTTCCTCTACTTGCGCTTTTTTTTTAAACTTGAAAATGTTTGAAAATTCAAATTGAATTACTGCAACTTGCAAGCTTAGCTCTGATCTCAACTCAGAACTAAATTTACAATTTGCTTAACACAAACTTGTATAACATTTACAACTTAATTATTTCTTTATCTTAACAATTTTTCTTTTAACAAGTTTTTTTTCTTTTACATACACATAAGTATTAGCAAAATCAACTATCATCTCCAGATTTACACTTTTTAAAATGGTGTCCATGATCTTCTTTAAGTTTCTATTAATCTCCAGATAAAATGAGATAAACCTTATTTCAAGTAAGTAAAACTGAAGATTCTGGCAGTTTCAATCAATTGCTTTCGAAAATAATAACTTTTATCAAAGAGGTGGAGAAACCCACTGGTTTCCTTTAATTAATTCAAAACGTAACTTTGCTGGTGTTCACTGACTCAAAGGAAAGGTATCCGATTACACTACAGACTGGTGCTGTTATCTCAAGGCCTGAGCGAGAAGCACTGTCTGCCTTTAACTTTGCCTGCTGCTGTTAACCCTTTGAGAGACTTCTGCTTCAACCAATATGCAGCATTCCCCACAATCTCAACTAGTCCTCGGAACTGCGTTTTTCGCCAATATAGTCCAAGGAGACAATTTTAGCTTAATCAACTATATATTTAAAACACTCACACATAGAGTTGAACCATCTTCAGATTTAAAAACAGTTATACTGGACTGAACCTTCAGTACTGAAGTCCCATCAGCCCCTGAACCCATATAATAGACTGAACCTTCATTACTGAAGTCCCATCAGCCTCTGAACCCTTATACTTGGAATTGAATCATCATTTGAGATGTCACATCAACCCAAAACCCTAACCCAAGCCGAAACAACAATATGAAATCCCATCAATTAAATTGCTAATCCCCAGACTGACCTGTGATTTCGTCGAGGCAGTCTTTCTGTGCCAACCGCGAGTGACCAGACTAATCAGACGATAAGAAGAGGGGAACAATCAATGCGCGGTCATTTTCCAGTTCTACATTGAGGGCCCTCGTTCCCCATCCTCCTGTTCATAATCAGTCTAATTCTGATTTCGCAGTTGGACCAGGATTGCCCTGAGAAATCCCGGTTTTCGGCACCAAATGTTGATTCCCAAATTTCTTTATCCGTCAGTCTGGCCTCAATAAAAGTCGAGATGGATTTGCAAGTATAACAAAAGTTATTTTATTCAGCTTGCAAGCTACCTAGTCCACAGTGATACAGATAACATGTTGCTTTCTGCAGCCCCGGGAACTAAGTGAATGTCCCAGACAAAGAGATCAGTACTGATACATTCAAATGGCATCAAGTTTCACATACTCAACACCCATAGGTCATCCTATGTCCCTCCTGACTTGTTTGATCTATTCTGATTGGCTCACTTCCAATCCCTTTCTCCGGCCCCTATCAATTCAGCATCACTCTCATAGACACACCTCTTCCTGCTTTTTCCCATGCGGTCTAAAATCCTTTGTCTCTACTTGCCAGAATCAAAGTGGCTTATTTCTACATTACATTAACTAATATCTCTAAAGTAACTATTTTATATCACATTCGTCACCCATAGCCATTTATAGCCCCAATGCCAATCTATACCCCTCCACCCACCTCCTGGTCCTTTTACACCCGTTGCCAACGTATTGCCAACTCATGCCAACCCATCTCTCCCCACCCACTACTCTTTTCTCTTCAACCTTCCATGTCAACTCACCTAATATCCATCATGGGCAGGACCCAAGCAGAGATGTGATCAAATATTTTTTTTAAAAACAAAGGTCTAAGTGCTGATGCAAACTTCCACTATATTGTAAAAACACTCTTATTCATAAAAACCCACTTGCAACATTTACGGTCTTTCAACTAAATAAAGCCTTATAACAACAAACATTTCATTCAAGACACAATCCCTTTTAACAACAAGCACAGGATATCATAGTTCCACATCAAAGAGTCTATAACCACTTGTAGCTGTCAATCAAACTGTGAAATTGTAGGCATTCCATTGTGATAAAGGATGGTTGTGAAGTCAGTTAGTCCAGTAATGGAAACCCTCTCAAGCTTAATCAACGACAGAGTGAAATAGCAAACAATAATTTTTTTCAAAGATTTAAGGACAGGTCTTTCAATGCCTTAACAATGTGACAGTTCCCTTTGACAGATATTTATGCAGGTCCTTGTGATACTTTTGACAGGCCTTCTTGACAGTTCCTTCTGATAGTTTTGACAGTGATTTTGGCAGGTCTGTTGACGGTTCCAATGAGCTTGGTAGTAATGTGTTTATGCACTATTTTGCACATTTGAGCTGCTTTTAACAATTCCAAAAGTCATCTTCATCTTACCTCCCCAGAGAGCACATGATCCACTCCAAAGGGCACATTAGCTCCCTCAAAGGTATTCCAGGACCATATCCAAAGGAGTACCGTCCCTCTCCAAAGAGGTATCCTAGCTATCCAAACGAACCCACAAAAGCATTGTCCTTCTTTTACCTGGTCTAATCTGCACACTTCAGGTTTCACATTCTTCGGCTACCAAAGTCCTACACAGTGGAGGTGGCGGAAGATTTTAATGGCCAACTGCCTCTGCAAACTATGCATGAACGAAACATGGCCTGTCCCCATTCCCACCCTGCATAATAAATAGGAAGTGTCGCATTTGGGGATGGGACCTGGTCTCTGTTGTGGCAAAATCCTGGCGGGAGTCATGCAGGCAGGAACCTGTCCTCAGCATGAGGCCTAGGACATTTCAACTTCTGCTCCACAAGAAAACCAATAGAAAAATAAATATATGTGCTAGCTCCTTTGTGTAACCTCTGACCCTGTTCCTGATCATTGCCAGATTGGTCTGGTGGGGAAGTGCAACAGATTCCTCTCATGGGACTTCTGTTAAAATGTGGTTGGGCTCCAATGATGTGATCAAGACCCAACCTTTATAAATAAATCAGGAACCCGCTGCTTTTGGTGGGTATCACATTCACCTGCTGAAACAGCAGGTTAAAATGCCATGGGAAGGGAGTGATAGGGTAAAGTCACCTGCCCAGTTACTTTCTGCCTGCTGGACAGGTTTAAAATGGGCTCTTTGGTGTTAATGACTCTAAATCAACAAGTTTGAAATCCCATCTAATTTTGTAGCAGGTGCTGTAAGTGTGGGATGAGATGTCACCCATTCAAAATGCAACTTCATGACTTAATCTCTGCCTGCTGGAATCCTTTACTGCTTAAAATCCCCAATAGTTCATTGATAGAACAATTCAGATTGTTCTTGCCAACTGAAGGATGAGTTTTAAAGCAGGATTTAACTAAAGAATCCCGAGATTAAAATCAAACTAATTGCACTTACTTCTAACTCATTAGAATCACTTCCAAGAACCATAACAAAGAACAGGAAGTCTTGGCTCCCAGGTTATTCATTATAGCCCAAGGTAAAACAAACCTCATCAGGAGGCGTCTGTAAACCTGTTTAAAGGGTGATAGCCATTTGAAGAATCTATCTATGTGTAATAGAATTTTCATAGAATTTACAGTGCAGAAGGAGGCCATTCGGCCCATCGAGTCTGCACCGGCTCTTGGAAAGAGCACCCCACCCAAGGTCCACACATCCACCCTATTCCCATAACCCAGTAACTCCACCCAACACTAAGGGCAATTTTGGACTCTATGGGCAATTTAGCATGGCCAATCCACCTAACCCGCACATCTTCGGACTGTGGGAGGAAACCGGAGCACCCGGAGGAAACCCACGCACACACGGGGAGGATGTGCAGACTCCGCAAAGACAGTGACCCAAGCCGGAAATCAAACCTGGGACCCTGGAGCTGTGAAGCAATTGTGCTACCCACAATGCTACCGTGCTGCCCATAGGAGAAAGGAAAGTCAATTAAATTCTCCATTGGAATTATTTCCTATCCTACTGTACGAGTTTCATTTGGCATCTCTGATGTAGCCTGTGAGAGGTATGATGATAAAATCAGTTCATGACAAATTTTATGCCAAATAATTAACCTATTTCAAATGTAATGAGTATTTTTCTGATCGCAATGTCTTTCCCGATACCATGCATATTGAAAGTTATGATCCATTTTCTTTGCTGATACACTTAGTTGTAAACTCACTTTGTCTTTAAGAAGTCACTGTACTGATGTCATATTCTGGGCCCGACGAAAGCTATGGAGTCAGGGAACTGATTTTCCCAGAAGCCCTTGGCGAATAGGCGCTCCCCTGCTGAAAGGGGCGGAGCTTCTGAGGACAAAACCTCCTGTTAATCCTGCAACCTGATGTGGAATTTGGACCCCTTCCTTTGGACAGTTACAATACTGCGACAAGGAAAAACTATCGGCCCCCTGTTGACACTGTGACAGAGAATTATATCATAGAATCATAGAATTTACAGTGCGGAAGGAGGCCATTCGGCCCATCGAGTCTGCACCGGCTCTTGGAAAGAGCACCCCACCCAAGGTCAACACCTCCACCCTATCCCCATAACCCAGTAACCCCACCCAATACTAAGGGCAATTCTGGACACTAAGAGCAATTTAGCATGGCCAATCCACCTAACCCGCACATCTTTGGATTTTGGGAGGAAACCGGGGCACCCGGAGGAAACCCGCGCACACACGGGGAGGATGTGCAGACTCCGCACAGACAGTGACCCAAGCCGGAATCGAACCTGGGACCCTGGAGTTGTGAAGCAATTGTGCTATCCACAATGCCACCATGCTGACCTTCCACTTGGATCACCAGCTGGGCCTCCCATGGAGGATAGGACCCACGGTGCACTGCAATGCCTTTATTCGGCCGCTTAGATGCGTTCGATGCCGGAGTTAAAGGATGGACGCGTTATGCAGAGTGCATGCGCTATTATTTTTGTGGCAATGACATTACAGATGATGAGCGACGGACGATGATAATACTGACAACGTGTGGGGCTCAAACGTACGGAGTGACCGCAACTTCACATATCCGATTGCGCCGGACGCACACACTTTCGAACAGCTGGTGCAAATCGCTGGGCGACATTTCAGGCTCCCTCCCTCAATCATCATCCAATAGTACCATCTGAATATAGCAGAGCACACCCCGGATAAGTCGATGGCAGACTTCATTACCCGATTACGCCGCCTTGCTGAGTTTTGTGCAGTTGGGGCCTCCCTAGATGACGCTTTGCAGCACAGCCTCATCTGGGGCATCGGCGACATTGAGACCCAGGGACGGCTCCTGGGCGAGCCCACTTCACGTTCCAGCAACTCAGCAGACTGCCTTGTCGCTACAAGCAGTGGTCGCCGCTCCGCCCTCCACAGCCGGAACCTTTTGTTGGGGTCCGCCCGCGGGCGACATGCCTCCATGTGCAACATGCGGTTTCCGGTGTCGGGGTGGCTGTGGACAGCAAGGACCCCTGAGGTTCTGGCACCTCAGTGGGGGTCAGCACCGGCCCAGAGATTGGGCTTACCACTGGGATACTCCGGACGAAGAAGAGGCCATGGTGCAACTCGATTGCTTAGTGGTTCCCACGTAGCCCCCATCCACATCGCTGTGCAGGTAAATGGACACTGGCTGCATATGGAGCTGGATACTGGGACAGCAGTGTCAATCATAGGCCAGAGTACATTCAACCATACCTAGCAAACTGTCCGGACGTTGACGGTGGCCCTTGTCATGATATGCGGACACACACATAATGATATCATAGAATTTACAGTGCAGAAGGAGGCCATTCGGCCGATCGAGTCTGCACCGGCTCTTGGAAAGAGCACCCTACCCAAGGTCAACACCTCCACCCTATCCCCATAACCCAGTAACCCCACCCAACACTAAGGGCAATTTATCATGGCCAATCCACCTAACCTGCACATCTTTGGACTGTGGGAGGAAACTGGAGCACCCGGAGGAAACCCACGCACACACGGGGAGGATGTGCAGACTCCGCACAGACAGTGACCCAAGCTGGAATCGAACCTGGGACCCTGGAGCTGTGAAGCAATTGTGCTATCCAAATATACAGACAAGCAGCTAATGGACACACAGAACAGGACATGACCAATAAGCAGGCAGGACACTCAGGGTGGGATCTGACTATAAAAGACACGAGGCACTCACACTCCGCCTCTTTCCACTGATAAACATCTAGAGAGTCAGTCAAGGGTATGTAGCGCACAATGAGTTACGAGAGAGACGAGAAGTGATGAAGTCGATTCAGGCTTTATTAAGCGGGACTTGTCCCCAGCAGTTCAGCAACAGAATGAAGCGGCGGGGAGAAGCTCGGGTTCTTATACTCCGCCTTCAGGGCGGAGCCAGGAGTCAGCAGCCAACCAGGACCCGGGATCTGTCAGCCAATAGCATCACAGCCCCACATGACCCATAATACATACCACCACATTCACCCCTTGTTAAAAAGGAACCCGGCGGGGTGGTGGTTCGCATGGTGGTAGGGGTTTACAAGGCTGGCCCTGGAAGGAAAATTTCGGACATGTTACTACAGTTTTAGCCCTACACTGGGCTATGTACAAAGTTTGCGAAACTATTTACAATATTAGCAAGAGAAAAAAAAAATGTTTTTTGTTACAATACAACAACATTCTTGGTGTCACGCGGATGCCACGAGTCGGTCGGGCGGTCTGGTCGCCCTCGTCGATCGCCTCAGCCCCGGTGGTGTTGCAGGTGCTTGTTCAGGCGTTGTCGTCTCCGGGAGCGTTTCAGTGTTTGTTCCTGTTTCACTCCTGGGCGGGCACGGGAGGAGGACCGATCCCCCCGGGAAGGGGGCGGTCGCGGGGTGCGCCGGTGGCAGGGAGGGGATGATCGGTGTCGGGGGGGGTGTGTGTGTTGCCGGCGGGCGCCAGGTCCCGCAGGGAGACCATGTCCTGTCGGCCGTCGGTGTACGCAGTAGGCGTACTGCGGGTTCGCGTGGAGAAGGTGAACCCTCTCGACCAACGGGTCCGATTTGTGCGCCCGCACATGTTTCCGGAGCAAGATGGGTCCTGGGGCCGCCAACCAGGTCATCAGCGACGTTCCGGAGGAGGACTTCCTGGGGAAGACAAGGAGGCGCTCATGCGGCGTTTGGTTAGTGGTGGTACACAGCAGCGACCGGATGGAGTGGAGAGCATCCGGGAGGACTTCCTGCCACCGGGAAACTGGGAGATCTCTGGACCGTAGGGCCAGTAGGACGGTCTTCCAGGCCGTACCGTTCTCCCTCTCTACTTGCCCGTTCCCCCGGGGGTTGTAGCTGGTCGTCCTGCTCGAGGCAATGCCCTTACTGAGCAGGAACTGGCGCAGCTCATCACTCATGAAGGAGGACCCCCTGTCGCTATGGATATACGCGGGGCAACCGAACAGTGTGAATATGGTGCTAAGGGCTTTAATGACTGTGGCCGCTGTCATGTCGGGGCAGGGGATGGCGAAGGGGAAACGAGAGTACTCGTCCACCACGTTCAGGAAGTATGCGTTGCGGTCAGTGGAGGGGAGGGGCCCTTTGAAATCCAAACTGAGGCGTTCAAAGGGGCGGGAAGCCTTGATCAGGTGCGCTCTATCCGGCCTGAAAAAGTGCGGTTTGCACTCAGCGCAGATGTGGCAGTTCCTGGTGACTGTACTGACCTCCTCCACAGAGTAGGGGAGGTTGCGGGACTTTATGAAATGGTAGAATCGAGTGACCCCCGGGTGGCAGAGGTCTTCGTGGAGGGCTTGGAGACGGTCTATTTGTGCGTTGGCACATGTGCCGCGGGATAGGGCATCGGACAGCTCGTTCAGCTTTCCGGGACGGTACAAGATCTCATAGTTGAAGGTGGAGAGCTCGATCCTCCACCTTAAGATCTTGTCATTTTTAATTTTGCCCCGCTGTGCATTATCGAACATGAAGGCTACCGACCGTTGGTCGGTGAGGAGAGTGAATCTCCTGCCGGCCAGGTAATGCCTCCAATGTCGCACAGCTTCCACTATGGCTTGGGCTTCCTTTTCCACTGAGGAGTGGCGGATTTCTGAGGCGTGGAGGGTCCGGGAGAAAAAGGCCACGGGTCTGCCCGCTTGGTTAAGGGTGGCCGCCAGAGCTACGTCGGATGCGTCGCTCTCGACCTGGAAGGGGAGGGACTCGTCGATGGCGCGCATCGTGGCCTTTGCGATATCCGCTTTGATGCGGCTGAAGGCCTGGCGAGCCACTGTCGACAGGGGGAAGGTAGTGGTCTGTATTAGCGGGCGGGCCTTGTCTGCATACTGGGGGACCCACTGGGCGTAATATGAAAAGAACCCCTGGCAGCGTTTTAGGGCTTTGGAGCAGTGGGGGAGGGGAAATTCCATAAGGGGGCGCATGCGTTCGGGGTCGGGTTCTATTATCCCATTGCGCACTACGTATCCCAGGATGGCCAACCGGTTTGTGCTAAAAACGCACTTTTCCTCGTTGTATGTGAGGTTCAGGGCGTTAGCGGTCTGGAGGAATTTTTGGAGGTTGGCATCGTGGTCCTGCTGATCGTGGCCGCAGATGGTTACGTTGTCGAGATACGGGAACGTGGCCTGCAACCCGTGCTGGTCAACCATTCGGTCCATCTCCCGTTGAAAGACCGAGACCCCGTTCGTGACACCAAATGGGACCCTTAGGAAGTGGTATAGACGCCCGTCTGCCTCGAAGGCTGTGTACTTGCGGTCACCTGGGCGGATGGGGAGCTGGTGGTAGGCGGACTTGAGGTCCACGGTGGAGAAAACCTTATACTGGGCAATCCGATTTACCATGTCGGATATGCGGGGGAGTGGGTACGCATCTAGCTGTGTGTACCTGTTGATGGTCTGGCTATAGTCTATGACCATCCTTTGCTTCTCCCCGGTCTTTACTACTACCACCTGGGCTCTCCAGGGACTATTGCTGGCCTGGATTATGCCTTCCTTCAGCAACCGCTGGACTTCAGACCAAATAAATATCCGGTCCTGGGCGCTGTACCGTCTGCTCCTAGTGGCGACGGGTTTGCAATCCGGGGTGAGGTTTGCAAACAAGGACGGCGGTTCAACCTTGAGAGTTGCGAAGCCGCAGATAGTGAGTGGGGGTATTGGGCCGCCGAATTGAAATGTTAGGCTCTGCAGGTTACACTGGAAATCTAATCCTAGTAATGTGGGTGCGCAGAGTTGGGGAAGGACGTAGAGCCTGTAGTTCTTAAACTCCCTCCCTTGCACCGTTAGGTTCGCAATGCAGAACCCTTTGATCTCTACGGAGTGGGATCCTGCAGCTAGGGAAATCTTTTGCGTACTTGGATGATGGTCAGAAAACAGCGTCTTAGCGTGTCTGGATGAATAAAACTTTCAGTGCTCCCGGAGTCGATCAAGCATGATGTCTCGTGTCCGTTGATCAGCACCATTGTTGTCGTCGTCTGGAGCGTCCGGGGCCGTGATTGATCCAGAGTCACCGAAGACAGTCGTGGTAGTAGTGTCGCAGCGTCTTCTTCGGACCCCGTGGAGCCGTCGATGCTGGGGTCCTTTGTTGTCAACCAAGATGGTGGCGTCCATGAATCGCACACGGCCGGGGGTGGACAAAATGGCCGCCCCCATGGATCGCACGTGGTCGGGGGTGGACAAAATGGCCGCCCCCATGAATCGCACGTGGCTGGGGGGGTCACAAGATGGTGGCGCCCATCCTCCCCTCGTAGTGCCCGGGACCCAAAATGGCGGCACCCGTGGGTCGCACATGGGGCGCTGGGGGGGTTGGGGAGCGTTTGGGCTATGCTGGGCTTGTTCTTCTACGGGGATTGAGGCGACCCCCCGGGACCGGCACACTGCCGCGTAATGGCCCTTCTTGCCGCAGCTTTTACAAATAGCTGCGCGGGCCGGGCAGCGCTGCCGGGGGTGTTTCGCTTGCCCACAGAAATAGCAGCGGGCCCCCCCGGGATGGTCTGGCGCTTTAACCGCGCAAGCCTGCGAGGGGGGGCGGGGGGGGTTTGTCGCGACGGAGGTCCACGGAGCCCAAGGGGCTGCTGCGCGGTCGGGGCCGTAGGCACGGGCGTTTTGCGAGGCCACATCTAGGGAAGCTTCAAGGGCCCGTGCCTCTGAGAGTCCGAGCGACTCTCTTTCTAAAAGTCTTTGGCGGATTTGGGGAGAGTTCATACCTGCCACAAAAGCATCGCGAATTAGCATGTCCGTGTGTTCCATCGCGTTCACCGGCGGGCAGCTGCAGCCCCGTCCCAAAATTAGCAGCGCGGCGTAGAATTCTTCTAGCGATTCTCCGGGACTTTGCCGTCGCGTTGCGAGTTGGTGGCGCGCGTAGACCTGGTTCACGGGCCGAACGTAAATGCCCTTCAGTAATGCGAGCGCTGTCGGGAAATCCTCTGCGTCTTCTATGAGAGGGTAAATTTCCGGGCTTACCCTCGAATGCAGGACCTGCATTTTCTGGTCTTCTGTGTTCCGGCCGGGGGCAGTTCGGAGGTAGCCTTCAAAACATGCTTGCCAGTGTTTAAATACTGCTGCCGAGTTCGCTGCGTGGGGGCTGATCCGCAGGCATTCCGGGGCGATCCGGTGCTCCATAGTCTTTTAAGCTCACTTAATAAATTGTAGCGCACAATGACTTACGAGAGAGACGAGAAGTGATGAAGTCGATTCAGGCTTTATTAAGCGAGACTTGTCCCCAGCAGTTCAGCAACAGAATGAAGCGGCGGGGAGAAGCTCGGGTTCTTATACTCCGCCTTCAGGGCGGACCCAGGAGTCAGCAGCCAACCAGGACCCGGGATCTGTCAGCCAATAGCATCACGGCTTCACAGTCCCACATGACCCCTAATACATACCACCACAGGGTATTGTTCCAATCTCACACCTCCACCACGTGGCTAAGAGCTAGTCTGGTTCAGTCAGATAGAGTAACCACACTTAAGTTAGCAGAGAGTCGAACGCTCAGAGAACTGTGCTAACTGTGCTATTAAACCTGATTGAACTAACTTCAATGTCTGGAGTATCTTTCTGATCTAAGCTGCATCCAGTTGTAGCCAGTGTTATACCAGTGTACCTAACACGACAGCCCCCCCCTCGACCTGTCTGGTGACATATACGGGGGAACAGTTACTGATTCTGGGGATGGTGCAGACTCCCGTCGTCTACCGTCTTCCGGCAGTCCAGCTCCACCTGATTGTGGTTCGGGATGATGGCCCCAGTCTCCTGGGGGGCGATTGGATGTAACACGTTCGCTTAGACTGGCACTACATTTTGCATGTTGGATCCAATGGACTGGACGCTCCCCTGCTGAAAGGGGACAGAGCCTATGAGGATATCCAGTATAAAGTCAGCAGGCTCACTCAGAGGAGTAGATTTTACGAAAGTCCCTGTAACAAACTTAAATAAACCTCATGTTTATCTTGCAACCCGATGTGGACTCCCTTCTTAACCCCTTACATTAACCCCTGTGCACAATTCAATTAGCAAGATTACAGAAAGACACAGGGCAGGTTATAAAAGGAGTGGGTAGGTGGCAAATGCGATTCATTGTGGACAACATGTGATCTGTGATTTTGAAGTGAGAATGGAGAAAGAAAGTGCATCTGAAGGTAAGATTTTACTTGGAATAAGCAGAGCAGAGCATTTTGATGGGCAGATACAGAGACCATTAACAAGGTAAAGGGCACATTTTCTGGTCTTGCCCCAGACTTGCGGGGTACTGGACAGCCTTCTTCGAGGCAATGTCCAAAGTGGTGGGGATGAGGGTGGAGCCATGCCCGAAAGTGGCGGTCTTCGGGGTTTCAGACCAGCCAGATCTATTCCCAGGGAGGAGGGCTGACACCCTTGCCTTTGCCTCCCTGATCGTCCGCCGTAGAATCCTGTTCGGCTGGCGGTCAGCAGCACCACCCAAAGCTGCAGACTGGCTGTCCGACCTCTCGGAATCTCTCCAAATGGAGAAATTCAAATTCGCCATCTGAGGGTCAGGCGACAGCTTCCACCGAAAGTGGGAGCCATTCACCCAATTGTTCCGGGACCTGTTTGTGGCCAACGAACAAGCAGAAGAATAGCCAGGTAGCCAAGAATCAGGGGAAAGTAGCCAAGGCATGAGAGGGAGGGGGTTGGGATGCGAACAGCTAAACCTGAGAGAAAAGAAAGGCAAACTAAAGGAGAAGGGGAGGGCTGAAGGGGGGCAGAAGTGGGGAGGGGGGCAGGCGGGGGGAAGAGGGAAGAGGCAGGAGACAGAGAACAATAGAGGGGAACCAGAGAGGGGTGGAGGCAAGGGAATGATAGCCGTAAGCAGAGCACGGGAAACGACAACAAACTTGGCAAATACAGGAACAGAGATCAAACTCAGGAACACGGGCGAAAGGCGGGATGAACGGCCGAAGCGGAGGTGAACGTGCGACGGCAACGGCAGCGAAAACCGTCCGGGAGAAGCAAGTAACAACACCAACACCAGATCCATTCACATATTGCCCTCTCTGTGATGTGTTGGGTGTTCTGGATCACATACAGGTCACCAACACTTGAAGTAGTGCAACACTCTTTTATTAAAAGGTTAACTATTTAAACATGCTTGAACCGTGGGTGAATACGATACCAGCTTTAACTAAAGACCTTTGCCTTGTCCTAACCAGTTGATGCACTCAATGTCTGTGTTGCAGGTTGTGAGCTCTGTGCTCCTAGCTAGCTGCTACTCGAATGAGCGGGAACTCTGATGTCCTCTGTCTTTATAGTGCACGTGCTCTCACTGGTGATTGGCTGCGGTGTTGTGTATGTTGATTGGTCCCGCTGTGTGTCCATCAGTGTGTGTCTGCACCATGATATACTGGTGTATATTATGACATCCCCCCTTTTATATAAAAAAATGTGTGAGCGTGACAATAAATAGTGTGTGGTGAATGTTCCTGACTACGTGTGTGCAAAATATTTACAGGACTATGTATATAAAACTAAACTATTTACATGGGAAGGTGCCTGGTGCAGAAAAAAACAGTGTGTCACACAAATAACGAGATGAACACTATATACACACCACTTGAACGATTAAACGGAAGAACAGAACAGACCGGTGAGTCCATTAGTGCAAAGTTCACAAATCAAGTCTCTGAGGGGGGCGACGAATTCTGGTTGACCGCCTCAAGGCTGAGTCAGGAGCCACCAGCTGAGGAGCGGGCTGGACTGCGTCAGAGTAAGGAGGATGCAGAGTAACCGGAATAAGAACATAAGAGAACGTAAGAACTAGTAGCAGGAGTAGGCCATCTGGCCCCTCGAGCCTGCTCCACCATTCAATAAGATCATGGCTGATCTTTTGTGGACTCAGCTCCACTTTCCGGCCCGAACACCATAACCCTTAATCCCTTTATTCTTCAAAAAACTATCTATCTTTATCTTAAAAACATTTAATGACGGAGCCTCTACTGCTTCACTGGGCAAGGAATTCCACAGATTCACAACCCTCTGGGTGAAGAAGTTCCTCCTAAACTCAGTCCTAAATCTACTTCCCCTTATTTTGAGGCTATGCTCCCTAGTTCTGCTTTCACCCGCCAGTGGAAACAACCTGCCCGCATCTATCCTATCTATTCCCTTCATAATCTTATATGTCCCCCCCTCATCCTTCTAAATTGCAACGAGTACAGTCCCAGTCTACTCAACCTCTCCTCGTAATCCAACCCCTTCAACTCTGGGATTAACCTAGTGAATCTCCTCTGCACACCCTCCAGTGCCAGTACGTCCTTTCTCAAGTAAGGAGACCATTTCTGAGGAAATAAGGAAGAGTATCAATTGAAGGAAAAAACATACAAAGTAGCAAAGATCAGTGGGAGACTAGAGGACTGGGAAATCTTTAGGGGGCAACAGAAAGCTACTAAAAAAGCTATAAAGAAGAGTAAGATAGATTATGAGAGTAAACTTGCTCAGAATACAAAAACAGACAGTAAAAGTTTCTACAAATATATAAAACAAAAAAGAGTGGCTAAGGTAAATATTGGTCCTTTAGAGGATGAGAAGGGAGATTTAATAATGGGAGATGAGGAAATGGCTGAGGAACTGAACAGGTTTTTTGGGTCGGTCTTCACAGTGGAAGACACAAATAACATGCCAGTGACTGATGGAAATGAGGCTATGACAGGTGAGGACCTTGAGAGGATTGTTATCACCAAGGAGGTAGTGATGGGCAAGCTAATGGGGCTAAAGGTAGGCAAGTCTCCTGGACCTGATGGAATGCATCCCAGAGTGCTAAAAGAGATGGCTAGGGAAATTGCAAATGCACTAGTGATAATTTACCAAAATTCACGAGACTCTGGGGTGGTCCCGGCAGATTGGAAATTAGCAAACGTGACACCACTGTTTAAAAAAGGAGGTCGGCAGAAAGCAGGTAATTATAGGCCAGTGAGCACAAATACTTCAGGTGTGGCCTCAAAACTGAACACAACACTCGAGGTGTGGCCTCACTAACACCTTATACAATTGCAGCAGAACCTCCCTAGTCTTAAACTCCATCCCTCTAGCAATGAAGGACAAAATTCCATTTGCCTTCTTAATCACCTGTTGCATCTGTAAACCAACTTTTTGCGACTCATGCACTAGCACACCCAGGTCTCTCTGCACAGCAGCATGTTTTAATATTTTATCATTTAAATAATAATTCCTTTTGCTGTTATTCCTACCAAAATGGATAACCTCACATTTGTCAACATTGTATTCCATCTGCCAGAACCTAGCCCATTCACTTAGCCGATCCAAATCCCTCTGCAGACTTCCAGTATCCTCTGCACTTTTTGTTTTACCACTTATCTTAGTGTCGTCTGCAAACTTGGACACCTTGCCCTTGGTCCCCAACTCCAAATCATCGATGTAAATTGTGAACAGTTGTGGGCCCAACACTGATCCCTGAGGGACACCACTAGCCACTGATTGCCAACCAGAGAAACACCCATTAATCCTCACTCTTTGCTTTCTAATTAATTAACCAATCCTCTATCCATGCTACTACTTTCCCTTTAATGCCATGCATCTTTATCTTATGCAGCAACCTTTTGTGTGGCACCTTGTCAAAGGCTTTCTGGAAATCCAGATATAACACATCCATTGGCTCCCCGTTAACTACCGCACTGTTAATGTCCTCAAAAAATTCCACTAAATTAGTTAGGCACGACCTGCCCTTTATGAACCCATGCTGTGTCTGCCCAATGGGACAATTTCCATGCAGATGCCTCGCTATTTCTTCCTTGATGATAGATTCCAGCATCTTCCCTACTACCGAAGTTAAGCTCACTGGCCTATAATTACCCGCTTTCTGCCGACCTCCTTTTTTAAACAGTGGTGTCACGTTTGCTAATTTCCAATCCGCCGGGACCACCCCAGAGTCTCGTGAATTTTGGTAAATTATCACTAGTGCATTTGCAATTTCCCTAGCCATCTCTTTTAGCACTCTGGGATGCATTCCATCAGGTCCAGGAGACTTGTCTACCTTTAGCCCCATTAGCCTGCCCATCACTACCTCCTTGGTGATAACAATCCTCTCAAGGTCCTCACCTGTCATAGCCTCATTTCCATCAGTCACTGGCATGTTATTTGTGTCTTCCACTGTGAAGACCGACCCAAAAAACCTGTCCAGTTCCTCAGCCATTTCCTCATATCCCATTATTAAATCTCCCTTCTCATCCTCTAAAGGACCAATATTTACCTTAGCCACTCTTTTTTGTTTTATATATTTGTAGAAACTTTTACTATCTGTTTTTATATTCTGAGCAAGTTTACTCTCATAATCTATCTTACTCTTCTTTATAGCTTTTTTAGTAGCTTTCTGTTGCCCCCTAAAGATTTCCCAGTCCTCTAGTCTCCCACTGATCTTTGCTAATTTGTATGTTCTTTCCTTCAATTTGATACTCTTCCTTATTTCCTCAGATATCCACGGTCGATTTTCCCTCTTTTTACCGTCCTTCCTTTTTGTTGGTATAAACCTTTGCTGAGCACTGTGAAAAATCACTTGGAAGGTTCTCCACTGTTCCTCAACTGTTTCACCATAAAGTCTTTGCTCCCAGTCTACCTTAGCTAGTTCTTCTCTCATCCCATTATAATCTCCTTTGTTTAAGCACAAAACACTAGTGCTTGATTTTACCTTCTCACACTCCATCTGTATTTTAAATTCCACCATATTGTGATCGCTCCTTCCGAGAGGATCCTAACTATGAGATCCTGAATCAATCCTGTCTCATTACACAGGACCAGATCTAGGACTGCTTGTTCCCTCATAGGTTCCATTACATACTGTTCTAGGAAACTATTGCGGATACATTCTATAAACTCCTCCTCAAGGCTGCCTTGACCGACCTGGTTAAACCAATCAACATGTAGATTAAAATCCCCCATGATAACTGCTGTACCATTTCGACATGCATCAGTTATTTCTTTGTTTATTGCCTGCCCCACCATAATGTTACTATTTGGTGGCCTATAGACTACTCCGATCAGTGACTTTTTCGCCTTACTATTCCTGATTTCCACCCAAATGGATTCAACCTTATCCTCCATAGCACCGATGTCATCCCTTACTGTTGCCCGGATGTCATCCTTAAATAACAGAGCTACATCACCTCCCTCACCATCCACTCTGTCCTTCCGAATAGTTTGATACCCTCGGATATTTAACTCCCAGTCGTGACCATCCTTTAACCATGTTTCAGTAATGGCCACTAAATCATAGTCATTCACGATGATTTGCGCCATCAACTCATTTACCTTATTCCGAATACGACGAGCATTCAGGTAAAGTACACTTACGTTGGCTTTTTTACCTCTGTTCTGAATCTTAACACCTCGACCAGTAACCTCTCCTAAGTTATATTTCCTCTTAACCTTTCTCCTAATTTTCCTTGTCGTTGAACCCATATCTTCATGTAACAACCTGCCGCGTCGCTTACCATTAATGTTTTCACTTCCCGTTTTATTCCTTTTAGTATTCCTGGTCCTATTCACTGAGCTCCCCTCAGTCACTGTACCTTGTACTGTCGCCCTTTTTGATTTTTGACTGTGGCTTCTCTGCCTTACACTTTCCCCCTTACTGCCTTTTGTTTCTGTCCCTGCTTTACTACCTTCCAACTTCCTGCATCGGTTCCCATCCCCCTCCAACATTTGTTTAAACTCTCCCCAACAGCTCTAACAAACACCCCACCTAGGACATCGGTTCCAGTCCTGCCCAGGTGCAGACCGTCCGGTTTGTACTGGTCCCACCTCCCCCAGAACCGGTTCCAATGTCCCAGGAATTTGAATCCCTCCCCCTTGCACCATCTCTCGAGCCACGCATTCATCCTCTCTATCCTGACATTCCTACGCTGACTAGCTCATGGCACTGGTAGCAATCCTGAGATTACTACCTTTGAGGTCCTACTTTTTAGTTTAACTCCTAGCTCCCTAAATTCAGCTGTAGGACCTCGTCCCGTTTTTTACCTAAATCGTTGGTGCCTATGTGCATCACGACAGCTGGCTGTTCACCCTCCACCCCCAGAATATCCTGCAGCCACTCCGAGACATCCTTGACCCTTGCACCAGGGAGGCAACATACCATCCTGGAGTCTCGATTGCATCCGCAGAACCGCCTGTCTATTCCCCTTACAATTGAGTCCCCTATCGCTATAGCCCTGCCATTCTTCTTCCTGCCCAGCTGCGCAGCAGAGCCAGCCACGGTGCCATGAACCTGGCTGCTGCTGCCTTCCCCGGTGAGCCATCTCCCTCAACAGTATCCAAAGCGATATATCTGTTTTGCAGGGAGATGACCGCAGAGGACACCTGCACTGCCTTCCTACTCTTGCTCTGTCTTTTGGTCACCCATTTACTATCTCCCTCAGTACCTTTCACCTGCGGTGTGACCAACTCGCTAAATGTGCTATCCACGACGTCCTCAGCATCGCGGATGCTCCAAAGTGAGTCCATCCGCAGCTCCAGAGCCGTCAAGCGGTCTAACAGGAGCTGCAACTGGACACACTTCTTGCACGTGAAGGAGCCAGGGACAGTGGACGTGTCCCTGAGCTCCCACATCGCACACAAGAAGCATGACATGGGTCTGAGATCTCCTGCCATGTCTTAAACCTTCGGTTAACTTCAACAATTACGACTTCCGGTTGAGGCTATGCGGAGCTAAGCCGCATGAATCGGCAGCTCCCGCGAAGACGGACTTTCGGGCTCGATAGAAGAGCCCCAGCGGAACTTTTTACATAGCCAACCCATGGGGAAGAGAGGAGAGAGGTCCCCCACTAACATGTATGGACCGGACCCGCAGCGAAACGGCCAAAAAAGCGGCACTGGAGCAGCGGGAGAAGAGGGGGAAAACAAACAAAATGGCGGCGGCCGGGGACAAAGAGGAGATGCAAGAATTCATCAAGCGCTGCTTTGAGGAGCTGCGCAAAGAGATGGTGGCGCCTATGCTGGCACTAATTGAAGGACTTGGGGCAACCCAGAAAGCCCACGAGGTGAAGATCCAGGAGATCCAGGAAAAGGTGAGTGAGAATGAGGATGAGCTCTTGGGCCTGGCGGTGAAAGTGGAGCGGCACGAGGCGCTACACAAGACATGGGCGGGAAGACTCGAAGACCTGGAGAACAGGTCGAGGAGAAACAATCTGAGGATCCTGGGTCTCCCAGAAGGAGTGGAGGGGGCCGACGCCGCGGCATATGCGGGCACAATGATCGGGGCGCTGATGGGCGCGGAGGCCCCCCCGGGGTTGCTGGAGCTGGAAGGGGCGCACCGGGTGCTGGCGAGGAAGCCCAAGGCAAACGAGCCGCCAAGGGCGATGGTGGTGAGATTTCACCGGTTCACAGACAGAGAGAGGGTCCTGAAATGGGCCAAGAAGGAGCGGAGCAGCAAGTGGGACAATGCTGAGATCAGAATATACCCGGACTGGAGCACGGAGGTCGCTAAGCGGAGAGCGGGTTTCAACCGGGCCAAAGCGGTGCTGCATCGGAAAGGAGTGAAATTTGGAATGTTGCAGCCAGCGCGACTGTGAGTCACATATAACGGCCAACACCACTACTTCGAAACGCCCGAAGAAGCGTGGACCTTTATACTAACTGAAAAGTTGGACTCTAATTGAGGGTTTGTGAGGGTGGGGGGTATTTGAGGGTTGAAGTATGATGGCGTTTGTATAGAGGGGGGCAAGCACGTGCAGGGACTGTTATATGGGCTGGGGACGAGAGACAAGGCCGCAACAGAAGCTGCGTCGGGGGTGGGGGGGGCAGGCTCTGGAAAGCGCGGGTTTTTTTCTCCCGCACGCGGGAAGAAAGGTGGGAGGGGGAACGTAGGAACATCTACTGATGGGGAGATTCCCACACGGGGGGGTCAAAGGGATGGCGGGGGAAGCCGGGGTCAGCAGGCGTCAGCTGACTTACAGGAGTGATATGGGGGAGCAAAAAAGCTAGACAGGGATCTAGCGGGGGGGAGGGGATGGGGGGAAGAGGGGGAGGGGGGAAGGGGGGGGGGAAACAGGGTTACTGCTGCACTGGCTGAAAGGGAATGGGACACAGAAGAGGTGGTCGGGACGGAGGTCCCCCGGTTGGGGGCCTGGAGGGTGAGGGAGACGCGGACACGGGACTGGCCCAGAAAAGGAGATGGCTAGTCGGCGGGGGGGGGGGGGGTTAGCCCCTCCAATCCGGCTGATAACGTGGAACGTGAGGGGCCTGAATGGACCGGTGAAGAGGGCTCGAGTGTTCGCGCACTTGAAGGGACTGAAGGCAGACGTGGCTATGCTCCAAGAGACACACCTGAAGGTGGCGGACCAGGTCAGGTTAAGAAGGGGACGGTAGGCAGGTATTTCACTCGGGACTGGACGCAAAAAATAGAGGGGTGGCAATTCTGGTGGGAAAACATGTGTCATTTGAGGCCAAGACTATCGTAGCGGACAATGGAGGGAGATACGTGATGGTGAGTGGTAGGCTGCAAGGGACGTGGGTGGTGTTGGTAAATGTATACGCCCCGAACTGGGATGATGCTGGATTCATGAAGCGCATGTTGGGGCGCATCCCGGACCTGGAGGTAGGAGGACTGATAATGGGAGGGGACTTTAATACAGTGCTGGATCCAGCACTAGACCGCTCCAGATCAAGGATGGGAAAGAGGCCCGCGGCGGTCAGGGTGCTCAGGGGGTTTATGGACCAGATTGGGGGAGTGGACCCATGGCGGTTTGCAAGACCGCAGGCCAGGGAATGTTCTTTCTTTTCCCACGTGCACACGGCATACTCCCGGATAGACTTCTTTGTGCTGGGCAGGGCGCTCATCCCGAGGGTGGAGGGGACGGACTATTCGGCCATAGCCGTTTCGGACCATGCCCCGCACTGGGTGGAAGTGGGGCTGGGAGAGGAGAGGGACCAACGCCCGCTGTGGCGGCTGGATGTGGGACTGCTGGCAGATGAGGTGATGTGTGGGAAGGTAAGGGGTGTATTGAAAGGTACCTGGAGGCCAACGACAACGGGGAGGTGCGAGTGGGGGTGGTATGGGAGACGTTGAAGGCGGTGATCAGGGGAGAGCTAATCTCCATCAGGGTTCATAGGGAGAAGACAGAGGGCATGGAAAGGGAGAGGTTAGTGTGGGAGATTTTGCGAGTGGACAGGAGATACGCAGAGGCCCCGGAGGAAAGATTACTTGGGGAAAGGCGACGGCTCCAGACGGAGTTTGACCTGTTGACCACGGGGAAGGCAGAGGCACAGTGGAGGAAGGCGCAGGGGGCGACCTACGAGTACGGGGAAAAGGCCAGTCGGATGCTGGCCCACCAGCTCCGTAAGAGGGCGGCAGCGAGGGAAATAGGGGGAGTCAAAGATGGTGGGGGAGCCATGGCCCAAAGTGCAACGGAAATAAATAAGGTATTCAAGGCCTTCTATGAAGAGCTGTACAGATCCCAGCCCCCAGGGGGGGAAGAGGGGATGAGAAGATTCCTGGACCAACTGCGGTTCCCGAGGGTGGAGGAGCAAGAGGTGGCTGGTTTGGGGGCACCAATCGGGTTGGAGGAGCTGAGTAAGGGTTTGGGGAGCATGCAGGCGGGGAAGGCCCCGGGGCCGGACGGGTTCCCGATGGAGTTCTATAGAAAGTATGCGGACCTGTTGGCCCCGCTACTAGTGAGGACCTGTAACGAGGCAAGAGAAGAGAGGTCCCTGCCCCCGACAATGTCGGAGGCGACAATTTCCTTGATTCTGAAGCGAGACAAGGAACCACTGCAATGTGGATTGTACAGGCCGATTTCGCTCCTTAATGTGGTCGCTAAGTTATTGGCAAAAGTGCTGGCCACGAGGATTGAGGACTGTGTCCTGGGGGTGATACATGAGGACCAGACGGGATTTGTAAAGGGCAGGCAATTAAGTACGAATGTGCGGCGGCTCTTAAACGTGATAATGATGCCATCGGAGGAGGGAGAGGCGGAGATAGTGGCAGCCATGGATGCGGAAAAGGCCTTTGACCGAGTAGAGTGGGAGTACCTCTGGGAGGTGTTGCGTAGGTTTGGGTTCGGGGGAGGGTTTATTAGCTGGGTTAAGCTCCTTTACAGCACCCCGGTGGCAAGTGTGGTGACGAACCGGCGGAGGTCGGAGTACTTTCGGCTGTACCGAGGAACGAGGCAGGGGTGCCCTCTGTCCCCCCTGTTGTTTGCATTGGCGATCGAACCCTTGGCCATATCACTGAGGGAGTCTAATAAATGGAGGGGGGTGGTCCGCGGGGGAGAAGTGCATCGGGTGTCGCTATATGCGGACGACCTGCTGCTGTACGTGGCGGACCCAATGGAGGGGATGGTGGAGGTCATGCAGACTTTGAGGGAGTTTGGGGAGTTCTCGGGCTATAAGCTCAATGTAGGGAAGAGTGAGCTCTTTGTACTACAGGCAGGGGACCAAGAAAGAGGGATAGGGGACCTACCGCTGAGGAGGGCGGAGGGGAGTTTTCGGTATCTAGGGATCCAGATAGCCAGGAGCTGGGGGGCCCTACACAAATTGAATCTGACAAGGTTGGTGGACCAAATGGAGGTGGACTTCAAAAGATGGGACATGTTGCCGCTCTCGTTGGCGGGTAGAGTGCAGTCGGTCAAAATGGTGGTCCTTCCGAGGTTTTTGTTTGTGTTCCAGTGCCTCCCCATCGTGATTACCAAGGGCTTTTTCAAGAGAGTAGGTAGGAGTATTATGGGGTTTGTGTGGGCGAACAAGACCCCGAGGGTAAGGAGAGGGTTCCTGGAATGCAGTAGGGACCGAGGAGGGCTGGCGCTGCCAAACCTAGGGAGCTACTACTGGGCAGCAAACGTGGCGATGATCCGTAAGTGGGTTATGGAGGGAGAGGGGGCGGCATGGAAGAGGATGGAGATGGCGTCCTGCAAAGGAACGAGCCTGGTGGCGCTGGTGACGGCACCACTGCCGCTCTCGCCGACAAGGTACACCACGAGTCCGGTGGTGGCGGCAACGTTAAGGATCTGGGGCCAGTGGAGACGGCATAGGGGTGCAGTGGGA
The DNA here is from genome assembly GCF_047496885.1 of Scyliorhinus torazame. Taxonomy (NCBI): domain Eukaryota; kingdom Metazoa; phylum Chordata; class Chondrichthyes; order Carcharhiniformes; family Scyliorhinidae; genus Scyliorhinus; species Scyliorhinus torazame. Next base: position 91,971,333 of record NC_092712.1, read on the forward strand.
GCCTCGGTGTGGTCCCCGATCAGGGGTAACCACCGGTTTGTCCCGGGGAAGATGGACGGGAGGTTCCAGGGCTGGCATCCGGCGGGGATTAGAAGAATGGGGGACCTGTTCATCGACGGGACATTTGCGAGCCTAGGGGCACTGGAGGAGAAGTTTGAGTTACCCACGGGAAATGCATTCAGATATATGCAGGTGAGGGCTTTTGTGAGGCGACAGGTCAGGGAATTCCCGCTGCTCCCGACACAAGAAATTCAAGACAGGGTGATCTCGGGTGTATGGGTCGGGAAGGGCAAGGTTTCGGCAATACACCAAGAGATGAAAGAAGAGGGGGAAGCGCTAGCAGAAGAGTTGGAGGGTAAATGGGAGGAGGAGCTGGGGGAGGAGATCGAGGAAGGTTTGTGGGCTGACGCCCTGGGTAGGGTTAATTCCTCCTCCTCATGTGCCAGGCTCAGCCTGATACAATGTAAGGTGGTTCACAGAGCCCACCTGACAAGGGCGAGGTTGAGTAGGTTCTTTGGGGTAGAGGACAGATGCGGAAGATGTTCAGGGAGCCCGGCGAACCATGTCCACATGTTCTGGACATGTCCGGCACTGGAGGGGTTCTGGAGAGCAGTGGCGGGAGCAATATCTCAGGTGGCGAAAGTCCTGGTCAAGCCAAGCTGGGGGCTAGCAATATTTGGAGTAGTGGACGAGCCGGGAATGCAGGAGGCGAAAGAGGCCGGCATTCTGGCCTTTGCGTCCCTGGTAGCCCGGTGAAGGATCTTGCTAATGTGGAAGGAGGCGAAGCCCCCTAGCGTAGAGGCCTGGACAAACGACATGGCTGGGTTCATAAAGTTGGAGAAGATTAAGTTTGCCTTAAGGGGGTCTGCGCAGGGGTTCTACAGGCGGTGGCAACCGTTCCTAGACTACCTCGCGGAGCGTTAGAGGAAGGCCGGTCAGCAGCAGCAACCCTGGGGGTGGGGGCGGGGAGGGGGGAACGAGAGATTGTTTGAGGGGATGGATGAGCGGCGGATAACATGGAGGGTGGGGGAAACTGGCACGAACTGGCGAGAGCCAGTGTATAAAGCTATGTAAATATATAATTTTACCATGTATATATCTTGCTCAGGGCGATTTTGTGTTATTTTGTTACGGGGGGGGGGGTTTATTGTTTGTAAGGGGAAAAAATTGTTTTGTTAAAAAACTTTAATAATATATATATTTTTATAAAACTTCAACAATTACAATTTCCCCCAAAAAATTTAAATAAATAAATAAACAATGAAGAAAAAAATAAATAAATATACCAATGAAAAGAAACAGAAAAGCAGAAACACTACTTACCAGTCACTTACCAAGGATAAAAAGCACTTCCTCCCCACCCAGCTTCGAATTCCCACCTAGATTCAAATTCCCAAACTCACTCTTGGTTCTGTCTCACTCTGGCTGTGTCTTCTCTGGCTCACTGGGAGAACTCACTGGGAATCTCTGCATAATCCAGGTCAGGGACAACAGGAGGGCGTGGCACTGGTGGAGGATCACGTAGCGAGCGTGGAACGAGACGAAGGGCACGCCGATTACGGTGCAGAATGGAACCATTCCGGTAGACGAACCACGAACGAGCGGGGAGCCACCTGCCGAAGAACCACAGCAGTTGCAGACCAGCCACCATCCGGAAGATGGATGCGGACATTGTCATCTGGAGCCAGAGCAGGGAGATCAGCTGCATGGGCGTCATGAGCCGCCTTGTGCTGCGCACGAGACAGTTGCATTCGTTGAAGGACCGGAACGTGGTCGAGGTCTGGGACGTGAATGGACGACACCGTCGTCCTCAGGGTGCGACCCATGAGCAGCTGGGCTGGCGACAGGCCAGTGGACAGTGGGGCCAAGCAATAGGCCAGCAGGGCGATGTAGAAGTCGGCTCCCACAACGGCAGCCTTGCAGAGGAGCCGTTTGACTATGTGGACGCCCTTCTCCGCTTTGCCATTGGATTGGGGGTACAGGGGACTGGATGTCACATGTACAAAGTTGTACCTCCTGGCAAAGTTGGACCATTCCTGGCTTGCGAAGCAGGGGCCATTGTCCGACATCACAGTGAGTGGGATGCCGGGTCGAGCAAAGGTGTCCTTACAGGCACGGATGACTGCAGACGATGTGATGTTCTGCAAACGTACCGCCTCCAGGTAGTTTGAAAAATAGTCTACAATCAGAACATAGTCCCTGCCCAGCGCGTGGAACAGGTCGATGCCGACCTTGGACCAAGGGGACGTGACCAATTCATGGGGCTGTAGGGTCTCACGTGGTTGGGCCAGCTGGAACTGCTGACAGGTGGGGTAGTTGAGCACTGTGTTGGCAATATCGTCATTGATGCTGGGCCAGTACGCAGCCTCTCGGGCCCTCCGTTGGCACTTCTCCACACCAAGATGGCCCTCGTGTAGCTGTTCAAAGATGAGCTGGCGCATGCTGTGCGGGATAACAATGCGGTCCAGCTTCAGGAGGACACCATCGACTACCGCCAGATCGTCTCTGATGTTGTAGAACTGCGGGCATTGGCCCTTGAGCCACCCGTCTGTTAGATGGAGCATGACACGCTGTAGCAGGGGGTCAGCCGCAGTCTTGCAGCGAATTTGGACGAGGCGTTCATCCGTGGCCGGTAGATTGGAGGCAACGAAGGCCACATGGGCGTAAACCTGGCAGACGAATCCCGCTGGGTCACAAGGGTTTTGACTGCCCTGGACAGAGCGTCGGCTATCCCCGGGGTGGATACAAGCTGAAAGTCGTACCGCCGGAGTTTGCGCAGAATGCGTTGGAGGTGAGGCGTCATGTCGTTCAAGTCTTTTTGTATTATATTGACCAGCGGGCCCATGATGAGGCCTCATCGCGTTGCAGGAGCACTGCCCCAATGCCAGATTGGCTGGCATCGGTCAAAATTTTTGTCTCTTTCGCTGGATCAAAAAAGGCCAATACCGGGGCCGTGGTAAGTCTGGTTTTAAGTTCTCTCCATTCGCGCTCGTGGGCAGGAAGCCATTGGAAGTCTGTCGTCTTCCTGACCAGGTTCCTGAGAGCTGTGGTATGAGAGGCGAGGTTAGAGATGAACTTCCTTAGTAGGTTGACCATGCCCAGAAATCGGAGGACCGCCTTCTTGTCCTCTGGCTTTTTCATGGCTGTGATGGCAGCCACCTTGTCCGCATCTGGCCGCACACCCAACTGGGAGGTGTGGTCCCCTAGGAACTTGAGTTCCGTCTGGCCAAAGGAGCATTTGGCTCTGTTCAGGCGTAGACCCTGCTCCCGTATGCGTTTGAACACGCGCTGGAGGCGACTGATATGCTCCTGCGGGGTGGTGTCATCAACATAGACGCGAACACCTTCAATGCCTTCCATCATTTGTTCCATGATCCTGTGGAATACGTCTGACGCCGATATGATCCCAAATGGCATCCTGTTGTAACAATATCTGCCAAAAGGGGTGTTGAAGGTACACAGTTTCCTGCTGGATCTGTCTAGTTGAATTTGCCAGAATCCTTTCGAGGCATCAAGTTTGGTGAAGAGCTTGGCCCGAGCCATCTCGCATGTGATCTCTTCACGCTTGGGGATTGGGTAATGCTCCCTCATTATGTTGCGATTCAGATCCCTTGGATCAATGCAGATTCTGAGCTCGCCGGAAGGCTTCTTTACGCACACCATGGAACTGACCCAGTCGGTTGGTTCCGTAACTCTGGAGATCACTCCTTGGTCTTGAAGGTCCTACAGCTGCTGCTTGAGGCAGTCCTTGAGGGGTGCTGGGACTCTGCGAGGTGGATGCAACACAGGCGTGGCGTTCTGTTTGAGTATGATCTTGTACATATATGGGAGCGTGCCCATGCCTTCGAAGATGTCGCGGTGCTGGTCGATTATGGCGTTGAGATGCACCATGAAGTCAGCATCCTGGAAGGCAGACGTGAGAGAGAGAAAGTGAACTCTTTGAATGAGGTTTAGCAGCTTGCACGCCTGTGGGCCAAGCAGGGAGTCCTTCGAGGAGCACACGATCCCGAAAGGAAGAATGGCTTTCGTGACTTGTGCGTCACTTCGAGTTGGCATGAGCCGGTAGCAAGAATGATGTTGCCATTGTAGTCCAATAGCTGGCAGACCGATGGGAGAATGGTTGGTTTGACAAAAGGCTTTGGAAAGCAGACCACGCCATGAGATTGGCGGAGGCACCAGGGTCCAGGCGGAATCGTATTTGGGACTGGTTGACCGTCAGGGTGGCACACCACTCATCGTCTGGATCGATGCTGTAAACCGACAACGGCTGGTGTCTTTGCTTCGGGGACAGCCTGTTGTTCGTTACGACACCGACTTGAAAAGGCGCCTTCGGGTCCTAGGTGTCACTGCTGTGTGGGAGGTCGGAATCGGACTCGGTGACCGTGGGTTGAATTGCTCGGACATTCCTGCGAGGCTGGCTAAAGCGATATGAATTGGAAGGCTGAGCTGCTCGACAGCAGGCAGCATAGTGGCCAAGTCTTCCACATCGTAGGCATTGTCGAGATTTTGCGGGGCATTGCCGCTTTAAATGGGCGGAGCCACAGTTGCCGCACGTCGTGACATCAGCACGTTCGCTGCGCCACCGCACATGCGTGGTGCGGTCCTGCGTAGTGCACGTCTGCGCATTACGTTCCTCCATGTCGCCGTCCCCTCGTTTGGTGCGTACAAGCACTGGAGTCCACGAAAAGCACGCAAATTGGCCGCCCTCATCCAGGCTGAGGCCCTGGAGGTGTTCAATCACTTGGACCCGTTCCGCCTCGTGGGGACCTTGCCGCGCCATTTCAGCCGCTTGTATATGGGAGTACCGACTGGTGGCATTTTCATGTAGGACACAGGTCTCGATGGCGGTCGCTAGGGTGAGCTGCTTTACTTTGAGGAGCTGCTGACGTAGGGGGTCCGACTGAACACCGAAAACGATCTGGTCGCGTATCATGGAGTCGGAGGTGGGCCCGTAGCTGCAAGATTGCGCAAGGATGCGGAGGTGCGTTAAAAAGGATTGGAATGGTTCATCCTTACCCTGCAAACGCTGCTGGAACACGGAGCGTTCGAAACTTTCATTCACATCTACGCTGCAGTGAGTGTCTTGAACTTCGTCTTGTCTTCGTCATCTACAAAGTTGAGAGAGTTGAAAATATGGATGGCATGGTCCCCGGCCGTGGAGAGGAGAAGAGCAATCTTTCTCTTGTCCGAGGCACCCTCCCTGTCCGTGTCTTTGAGGAAGAGCTGGAAGCGCTGTTTGAAAATCTTCCAGTTGGCCCCGAGGTTGCCGGCGATGCAGAGAGGTGGCGGCAGGCTGATGTTGTCCATGTTGCAGAATGACGGAATACTGGCGGAAGGCAGATAACTTGCAGGTAGGTCTAAGAAGTGCTAGTATGCAACTACTCCTGGTATCATGATGTGTTGGGTGTTCTGGATGACATACAGGTCACCAACACTTGAAGTAGTGCAACACTATTTTATTAAAAGGTTAACTATTTAAACATACTTGAACTGTGGGTAAATACGATACCAGCTTTAACTAGGGGCTGGTTTAGCACTGGGCTAAATCGCTGGCTTTTAAAGCAGACCAAGGCAGGCCAGCAGTACAGTTCAATTCCCGTACCAGCCTCCCCGAACAGGCGCCGGAATGTGGCGACTAGGGGCTTTTCACAGTAACTTCATTTGAAGCCTACTTGTGACAATAAGCGATTTTCATTTTCATTTCATTCATAAAGACCTTTGCCTTGTCCTAACCAGGTGATGCACTCAGCACATGGTGAATGTCTGTGTTGCAGGCTGTGAGCTCTGTGCTCCTAGCTAGCTGCTACTCGAATGAGCGGGAACTCTGATATCCCCTGTCTTTATAGTGCGTGTGCTCTCACTGGTGATTGGCTGCGGTGTTGTGTGTGTTGATTGGTCCCGCTGTGTGTCCATCAGTGTGGGTGGCAGCACCATGATATACTGCTGTATATTATGACACTCTGTATTGGACATAACTAATGTAATTGTTTCTCCGGCACCCAAATGTATTTGTACCTCCCCAGTTCCTCCCACCACTCCCACCCCCCCCCCCCCACCCCCCACCCCCACAAGCAGGTGGCTACTTATTTGTTTAAAATAATATTGCTAACTGTACAGAGTTGTTGTTGTTGAGCTAGTGCACAATATCATACCAGTCATTTTTTAAATTGTTTTTTTCTCTCTTCTCTTCTATATATATATTTTATTCTGTGTACATAACTGTAAAAACCCAATAAAAAAGGTAAAGGGAAGTGAAAGTTCAGTTGCACAGATTATGAAAAAGGCATGAATCAGCACAAACAATAATCAAAGACATTAATGGAATGCATATCTTCATATTTGGAGGAGGAGAATACGAGAGAGTAGAAGTCACGCATCAGCTATACAGAGCGGAGCTGTGCGGAGTCTACATGTTCTCCCCATGTCTGCGTGGGTTTCCCCCGGGTGCTCTGGTTTCCTCCCGAAAGACATGCTTGTTAGATGAATTGGACATTCTGAATTCTCCCTCAGTGTTACCCGAACAGGCGCCGGAGTGTGGCGACTAGGGGCTTTTCACAGTAACTTTATTGTAGTGTTAATGTAAAGCTACTTGTGACGCTAATAAAGATTATTATGATTATTATTATTACAAAGCACTGGTTGGAAGTACACCAGGAGTCCAATGAGCAATATTGGGTACATGTTTGGAAGGATAGATTGGCCCTGGAAGGAGGGAAACATTGGTTTACCAACGTGCTGCCTAGATTCTAAGCATTAAATTGCAAGAAGATATTACAAAAACTAGGGTTTTATCCCCTTGAATTTGGGTGGCACAGTGGTTAGCACTGCTGCCTCACAGCTTCAGGGACCCGGGATCAATTCCTGCCTCGGGTCACTGTCTGTGTGGAGTTTGCACATTCTCCCCGTGTGTGCGTGGGTTTCCTCCGGGTGCTCCGGTTTCCTCCCACAGATGTGCAGGTTAGGTGTATTGGCCTTGTTAAATTACCCCTTAGTGTCCAAAAGGTTAGGTCGGGTTACTGGGTTACAGGGATAGGGTGGAGCATGGGCTTAAGTTGAGTGGTCTTTCCAAGGGCCAGTGCAGACTCGATGGGCTGTATGGCCTCCTTCTGCACTATAAATTCTATGATCTATGAATTCAAAAGAGTAAGGGGTAAGTTGATCAAGGTTTTCAAGATATGAAGGGGAACAGATAAGGTAGATTTGGAATATCTGGTTGAGGAGTCTATACTAGGGAACATTGTTTAAAAATTAGGACCATTAAAATTAGGAAATATCTCTATACACAAAGGGTGGTAGAAGTTTGGAACACGCTTCCACTGATGTCAGTTGCCGTGAGATCAATAGTTAATTTAAAACTGTGATTGATAGATTTTTAGTAGCCAAAGGTAATGAAGTGTAAGGGAAAAAGGTGGCTATATGTAATTAGGTCACAAATCAGCTATGATCTCAATGACTGGAAGAATAGGTTTGAGGGGCTAAATGGTCTCATTCTGTTCCTGTCTTCTTACATCCTGAGCGCGATTCTCCGACCCCACCCACGCCGGTTGCCGAATTCTCCGGCACCGGAGATTCGGCGGGGGCGGGAATCGCGCCGCGCCGGTTGGCGGGCCCCCCCACCCCCCGGCGATTCTCCGGCCCAAATGGGCCGAAGTCCCGGTGCTAGAATGCCTGTCCCGCCGATGTGGATTAAACCACCTACCTTACCGGCGGGATAAGGCGGCACGGGCGGGCTCCGGGGTCCTGGGGGGGAGGCGCGGGGTGATCTGGCCCCGGCGGTGCCCCCACGGTGGCCTGGCCCGCGATCGGGGCCCACCGATCCGCGGGCGGGCCTGTGCCGTGGGGGCACTCTTTTCCTTCCGCCTTCGCCACGGTCTCCACCATGGCGGAGGCGGAAGAAACCCCCTCCACTGCGCATGCGCGGGGATGCCGTGAGCGGCCACTGACGCCTCCACGCATGCGCCGCCCAGCAATGTCATTTCCGCGCCAGCTGGCAGGGCACCAAAGGCCTTTCCTGCCAGCTGGTGGGGCGGAAATGAGTCCGGCGCGGGCCTAGCCCCCCAAGGTTAGGGCTCGACCGCTCAAGATGCGGAGGATTCCGCACCTTTGGGACGGCGCGATGCCGGACTGATTTGTGCCGTTTTTGGCGCCGGTCGGCGGACATCGCGCCGATTACGGAGAATTTCGCCCATGGTTCGTGATTCATTAAGAGCACCTTTCTAGTGTCACTGCTAAATGTCAAATATACCTGGACAGGGTGGTTGCAAGCGAGTAGTGTTGTTCCACAAGGTTAAGTTCAGGGACCTTTTTTGGTTCACCACTGTGTACATCAATTATTTTGATTTATAGTTCGCGTGAGTGGTAACAAAATTTGAAGATGGTACTAAACTGGGAAACACAATAAATAACACTGAAAACCAAAGGAAGCTATATGGGAATATGTGGTAGTCATCACTGTTTGTATATAGTACACATATATGATGTAATACGGTAAGGCTCCTGTACGACAGGTAAGGGGGTAGATCCCTGCCTGCTTGCTCCGCCCAGTAGGTGGAGTATAAATGTGTGTGCTCGCCGAGTTGCAGCCATTTTGGCAGCAGCTGTAGGAGGCAACACATCTCTGCATAATAAAGCCTCGATTACTCTCCACTCTCGTCTCGTCGTAATTGATAGTGCATCAATTTATTACACAGAGATTTTACATTGCTGGACCTTCGCATCAAGCCAGATTGCCTGCAGCTGCATCCTCAAGCAAACAATGCCACGTCAGCCTTCGACCACTGGCTAGCTTGCTTTGAAGCCCACATCGGATCAGCGACAGAAGTACCCTCAGAGGCACAGAAACTACGGGCGCTATTCTACCCCACCCCCCCCCCACACCAGGCGAGAGAATCGCCGGGGCACCGCGCGAATCACGCCACACCGCCCCGACCCCCGCATGCAATTCTCCCAGCCCCTGGAACGAGCGGCACGCGAGTCGCAAAGACCGTTCGGAGAACCGGCGAGCACCGATTCTCCGGCCGGATGGCGTCCACCCCTGGTCGCTGCCGGCGGGAACTCTGCGGGAACGCTGGGGGGGGCGGCTTGTGGGGGGGCGAGGGGGGCTCCTTCACCGGGGTGGCCTCCGATGGGCTCTGGCCCGCGATCGGGGCCCACTGATCGTCAGGCCGGCCTCATTCCCCCCCCCCCCCCCCCGCTCCGGGCCTACCCCCTTCCACGCGCGGACCAAGAACACCGGCTCCATGTTGGTGAGGGGCCGGCGTGCGTAAGGCGTTCCCCGCGCATGCGCAGGACGGGGCGGCCCAACTGCGCATGCGCGGATTGGCACGGCGCCCATTTGGCACCACGTAAGGACGCTGGAGCGGTGTGAACTGCTCCAGCGCCGTGCTGGCCCCCTATGGGGGACAAAATAGGTCGTCCGGGCCCTGTTTGCGCCGTCGTGAAACGCGATGGCATTCACGACAGCGCAAACACTTAGCCTCAATATCGGAGAATCGCCCCCTACAGATCCTGTACTCACGGGTGAGCTCCGATATTTTCCCTCTTATCCGGGACGCGTCCAACTACACTGAGGCCAGGGCGCTTCTGAAAGAGAACTACACCCGGCCGATCAACAAACTCTACGCCAGGCACCTCCTGTCCACGCGGCAACAACTCCCCGGTGAGTCATTGGAAGATTTCTGGCGTGCCCTGTATGTCCTGGCGAGGAACTGCGATTGCCAGGCAGCTTCGGCTGTAGTACATTCCGAACTCCTAATCAGGGACGCTTTCATTACGGGCATAGGGTCGGTGTACATCCACCAGCGCCTCTTAGAAGGGGGTACGCTCGACCTCGCGGCGATCAAGAAACTCGCGACCTCGCTAACGGTAGCCTCCCGTAATGTACAAGCATAAGCCCCCGACCACACGGCGACCCCATCCTGGACATCGTGGACCGCGCCAGCGGCCGCACCCAGCCAACCCCAAGCCTGCGCCGCGTGGCAGCCAGCCAACACCAGAGGGCCCAAGTGCTATTTCTGCGGGCAGACAAATCACCCCACCAGTGCTGCCTGGCGCGGAGCGCACTCTGCAAGGCCTGCGGGAAGAAAGGACATTTCACTGCGGGTGCTAGTCCCGGTCGATCGCCGCTGTAACCAGCCCCATTGTTCCTTCCAACCCCCACGTGCGACCGGTGGGCACCGCCATTTCCGCCCCCGCAACCCACGTGCGGCCCATGGGCGCCGCCATCTTCCTCTCATCAGACCTCGTGCTGCCCGTGGGCACCGACATCTTCGGCGCCATTTTGGACGGTGCCTCAGGGCCCCTGCTTATCGGGCACCTCATCGGGCCACTCATCGCCTGCAACCGCCGCCGACCAGCCCGGGGCCCACCAACACCAGCCGCAGCTCGCCTCCATCACACTCGACCAATCCCGGCCACACAACCTCGCAACCGCGACAACGACAGTGAAAGACAATGGCCACAAGACACCTTGCCTTCCCGACTCCGGGAGCACAGAGAGCTTCATCCACCCCGACATGGTAAAGCGCTGCTCCCTCGTGGTACACCTCATTACCCAACGAATCTCCCTGGCCTCTGGATCCCACTCCGTGGAGATCCGGAGGTACTGCACCGTCACCCTCACTGTCCAGGGCGTAGAGTTCAGCAACTTCCGGCTCTACGTCCTCCCCAACCTCTGCGCAGCCTTGCTACTCGGCCTGGACTTCCAGTGCAACCTCCAAAGTCTAACTCTGCAATTCGGCGACCCCTACCACCCCTCAATGTATGTGGCCTCACGACCCTTAAGGTTGACCCACCTTCCCTGTTTGCGAACCTCACCCCGGATTGCAAACCCGTCGCCATCAGGAGCAGACGGTACAGCGCCCAGGACAGGACCTTCATCAGGTCGGAGGTCCAGCAGCTACTGCGGGAAGGCATCATCGAGGCCAGCAACAGCCACTGGAGAGCCCAAGTGGTAGTTGTAAAGACTGGGGAGAAACACAGGATGGCCATTGACTACAGTCAAACCATCAATCGGTACACGCAGCTCGACGCGTACCCCTTCCCACGCATATCTGATATGGTCAATCAGATTACACAGATTACACAGTACCAGTCTTCTCTACAGTGGACCTGAAATCTGCCTACCACAAGCTCCCCATCCGCAAGGCGGTCCGCCAATATACGGCGTTCGAAGCAGACGGCCGCCTTTACCACTTCCTTAGGGTTCCCTTCGGCGTCACTAATGGGGTCTCGGTCTTCCAACGGGAGATGGACCAAATTGTTGACCGGTACGGACTGCGGGCCACCTTCCCGTACCTGGATAACGTCACCATCTGCGCCCACGGCCAGCAGGACCACCACGCTAACCTTTCCAAATTTCTCCACACCACCAAACTCCTGAACCTAACGATAATAAGGAGAAGTGCGTTATCAGCACCAACCGCTTAGCCATCCTTGGCAAAATGGAGTTCTAGGGCCCGACCCCGATCGCATGCGCCCCCTCATGGAACTCCCCCTCCCCCACTGCCCCAAGGCCCTCAAACGATGCCTGGGGTTCTTCTCATACTATGCCCAGTGGGTCCCTAACTATGCTGACAAGGCCCGCCCACTCATACACTCCACAGTTGTCCCCCTGATGGCCGAGGCTCACCAGGCCTTCAACCGTATCAAGGCCGACATCACCAAGGCCGCGATGCACGCGGTCGATGAGACCCTCCACTTTCAAGTTGAGAGCGATGCACCAGACGTCGCTCTAGCCGCCACCCTCAACCAGGCAGGCAGGCCCGTGGCATTCGTTTCCTGCACCCTCCACTCCTCCGTCGAAAAGGAGGCCCAAGCCATCGTTGAAGCTGTGCGGCATTGGAGGCATTGCCTGGCCATCAGGAGATTCACTCTCCTCACTGACCAACGGTCGGTTGCCTTCATGTTCAATAACACACAGCGGGGCAAGATCAAAAACGATAAAATCTTGAGGTGGAGGATCGAGCTCTACACCTACAATTACGAGATTTTGTATCGCCCTGGTAAGCTCAACGAGCCCCCCGATGCCCTATCCCGAGGTACATGTGCCAGCGCACAAGTGGACCGACTCCGGGCCCTACACGAAGGTCTCTGTCACCCAGGGGTCACTCGGTTCTTTCATTTCATAAAGGACTGCAACCTGCCCTACTCCATTGCGGAAGTCAGGGCGGTCACCAAAGACTGCCAGGTCTGCGTGGAGTGCAAACCGCACTTCTACCGGCCAGACCAGGCGCTCCTGGTGAAGGGCTCCCGTCCCTTTGAACACCTCAGCATGGACTTCAAAGGGCCCCTCCCCTCCTCCGACCGAAACACATACTTCCTGAACGTGGTCGATGAGTACTCCCGATTTCCCTTCGCCATTCCATGCCCCGATATAACGTCTGCCACAGTCATCAAGGCCCGCAATAGCATTTTCACTCTGTTCGGTTTCCCCTCTTCCATCCACAGCGACCAGGGATCCTCCTTTATGAGTGATGAGCTGCATCAATTCCTGCTCAGCAAGGTCATTGCCTCGAGCAGGATGACCAGCTACAACCCCCGGGGAAATGGGCAGGTGGAGAGGGAGAACGGGACGGTCTGGAAGGCCGACCTGTTGGCCCTATGGTCTAAAAATCTCCTGGTCTCCCGCTGGCAGGAGGTCCTCCACGACGCCCTCCACTCCATCCGATCGCTACTTTGCACTGCGACTAATGCAACCCCTCATGAAAGTCTCCTTGCCTTCCCTAGGAAGTCCACCTCCGGCTGGCAGCTCCTCCGCAAACATGCGTGGCTCCACAAGGCGGACCCGTTGGTCGAGCGGGTACAGCTACTCCATCCAAACCCGCAGTACGCCTACGTGGCGTACCCCAATAGCCGCCAGGACACAGTCTCCCTCAGGGACCTGGCACCAGCCGGGTCCCCACCCCCCTCCCATCTTCCCTGGCGCTGCCCATCCTCCCCCCAGCGCACCTCACCACAGCCCCCGCTCCAGGACAATCCGTCCTCCCATTGGTTCCACCCGGGGATGAGGATGAGGACTACACGCTCCCGGAATCACTGGCGACCAAGCCGGCACATGAGGACTACACGCTCCCGGAATCACTGGCGACCAAGTCGGCCCCTGCATCGCCACCGGGACTGCGGCGCTCACAACAGAGGATCAAGGCACCCGACCGGCTGAATTTGTGAACTTTTCCAGAACTGTACACTTTAAAAATGCTCACATACATGTAAATAGTTTTCCACCACCCCCACTGGACTCCTTTTTAACAGGGGGTGAATGTGGTAGTCACCACTGTTTGTATATAGTACACATATGAGATGTAATACGGTAAGGCTCCTGTACTACAGGTACGGGGGTAGATCCCTGCCTGCTTGCTCCGCCCAGTAGGCGGAGTATAAATGTCTCACCGAGCTGTAACCATTTCGGCAGCAGCTGTAGGAGGCAACACATCTCTGCGTAATAAAGCCTCGATTACTCTCGTCTTGTCGTAATTGATAGTGCATCAGAATATTATTTCAGAAGAGGAAGTTGACAAAATAAATGGCAGGTGAGTTCATTGTCAGTAAATACGCTGCGGTACATCTCGATTAAAAATAAAATTCATAATTATACTTTAATAGTGGATTGATATAGAAGAATAAAACATTAAAATGAGAACCTCCAGTGGATAAGAACAGTGTTTTTCAAACTTTTTTCCCGGGGGCCTATTTTTACCAACCGGCCAACCTTCGGGACCCAACCCGGCCAATCGTCGCGACCCATGCCAGCCGAACCTTCTCGGCCCACACCAGCCGACTTTCACGACCCACCATTTTCACTTACCATGTTTGCTGCTGACAAAATGGAGGAATCGCAATTGTGCCCAAAGCACATGATGTCAATGTTCAGGGGTCGTGACCTGCTCTCTGCCTCCATAAAAAGAGAGCACAGTACCGTATTTTACAGCTAAAGCTATAGGATAGAAATTTTGTTAAAATTAGATGACAGTAACGAAGGAAAGAAATGTGTCCAGGTAAGCGATTGGGAGTGAAATTGCAAAAGTTTAGTAAGATCATAGTTGAAGTTTGTAGATAGCTTTGAGCTCCACGCTGAAGGGGGATATTGTGGCAATAGAGGGAATACAAAGCAGATTCACCCAGTTACTACAACAAAAATAAAATACTTCAGGTTCTGAAAATCTGAAATACTCAGCAGGTCAGGAATCAACTGTAGAGAAAAACAGGGTTAATGGATGGAATTCAGTTGCAGCTATGAGGGCCCTGTCTACCGGTGGAAACCCCAGTCACCTATCCAAGGTAGGCCTGGTACCTTTGCGGAAATCAGGACCTTTCCTGGTCAGTGTTGGGCTTCCCACTGAGTTAAGGTCCCAGCAGGGTGTAAATCCCACCCCAGAGCTGCCGATCAATCAGAGGCTGACAGCTCTGCAGTACCAGCAGTGCCACCAGGTGCAGTGGTTACTGCCGGTATTGCACAGGGACTGCACAGTAGATCAGTGATGGATCCTCCAGAGTCAGCTAAGGGGCAGTAATTTTTTTAGTTTCTTTTGATGTGATGGCACGACACTGGCAAAGTCAGCATTTGTTACCCATACCTAATTGTCCTTGAACTGAGTGGCTTGCCAGAGCGTTGCAGGGAGAAGTTAAGAGCCAACCACATTGCTATGGATCTGGCATCACATGTAGGCCAGATAAGTACAGCAAGTTTCCTTCCCTAAAGGACATTAGTGAGCAGATGGGTTTTTACAACAGTGATAGATGTCATGGTCGTCATTAGTGAGACTAACTTTCAATTTCAGATTTTTGATCAATTGAATTTAAATTCCACCAGTTGCCATGGCAAGATTTGAAGCCATGTCCCCAGAGTATTCACCTGGATTACTAACCCAGGGACATTAATTATCAATTAGTCACTGTCTCCCCAAGGAAATGAAGTGCCAGCCAGGGAAGGAAGAAGGGCCAATAGCAAGGACAGCGGATTGGTTTCTTGTGGGCCCAACCTTCCTGATGTTGAGTCCCTTGATCTGGCACAGAGTGCGTGAGAATGATGGAATGTCCTCCAGGCCTCCCCTCCTCAGAAGGCTACAGGCAAACTCGATTGGGTTTTCTGGGCGACCTTCTGGATGGTCAGTCAGCATTGTTTGAATACCAGCAGTGGTGGGATGAGACCTTTAAATGGTCCTTAAGTAACCAGTTAAAGGCTTTAATGGCAGGAAGACCTAATTGGCATGAGACGGGAAATCTGAGGGGTCTCCACCTCACACCCTGCTGTTACTCGGAACCACATTTGTCGGTGAAGTTAAAACAAAGACACAGCTGCTTTGTTTCTGGAGAGACTGTATTGACTTAGTTCAAAATCAACATTAATCCAAACCCCCCCCCCGGCCCGATGTTCCAGCTGTCCCCATTGATAGGTGTACAAATACGCATCACCTGCTTGACTATGTGATTGCCATTAAAGGTGATTAGGCCTCCCCCCAACCTTACTGCCTTGGAGAAAGATTGTGGTGAAGTGGTAATGTCACTGAATTAGTGGTGCAGAGTAATGTTATGAGCACAGGGGTTCAAATCCCACCACAGCAGCTGGAGTTTGAATTGTCTTAATAATAAATCTGGAATATAAAGCAAATCTCAGTAATGGTAACCATGACAATTACCATTGATTATTGTAACACCACATGATGCCCTTTTGGGAAGGAGGCCTGGCCTACATGTGACTCCAGACCCATAGTAATGTGATTGACTCTCAACTGTCCTCAGTTTAAGGGCACCCAAGAATGGGCAACAAATGCTGTCCTTTCCACTGACACCCACATCTCAATGAAAGAATAAAGAAAAGTAATAACAAGTGTTTAACAAGACATCGACACCTCCTCACCTCCGAACCCACCCCTTGGGCAGCTTTATGTTCCACACAATTTTTCAGATTGTCATGACCTTGCATCAATACAGAGGCAAGAAATAGGTTAGTGAATGGAAGGGTGTGGAAGAACCCAAAGTTAGTGACCAGGAAAAATTAGATGACAAAAGGTTTCATGGTACAGAAGTGTATGGGTACAGTAACGAAGGAAAGAAATGTGTCCAGGTAAGGTGTGAATGTCCAAATCCAACGTAAGGGAATCAAGACAGAAACAAAATAAAGCTGAATGAGCAAAAACAAAAGCCTTGAACAAAACAGGGGCAGAGGTTATAACCTACAGTTGGTGAATTCAATGTTGGGTGCGGAAATCTGTAGGGTGCCAAGAGTTATTGCTCCTCCAGCTTGCATTCAGCTTCATTGGGTCACTGTGGCAGGTCAGAAAGGTCAGAGTGGGAGTGAGGTGGATAATTGAAATGACAAACACAGGAAGCTTGCAGAGATATTCTGCAAATCCATCACTCAGTTTGCATTTGACCCAGTTGCTATCTGAGGGAGAAAACAGAATTGGAAAGAAAGATTTGGAAAATTGGAACTCTTTTTATCGGAAAAGAGGAGATTAAGGTATGATTTGTTAAACATGTTTAAATTAAGTAAGGAATGAGAGATGAAGGGCACGGTCGAACAGGCGCGCTGCACTGGAAAAGCAGCTCGCTCCCGGGATCTACCAGGCTCATCATGCCTCATGCGATCCAGCGCAATCTCATGAGACGTTGCGATGTAAATCCTGCCCAACAATGGGCGGGATCAATTTTTGGCAACCTCACTCTAATGTGCAGATTCCCAAGGTACCTGAGGCTTTGGGATTCACAAACGGACCAGAAGGAACAGCACTCGTGGGTGGCATGGTGGTGCAGTGGTTAGCACTGCTTCTTCACAGCGCCAGGGTCCCAGGTTCGATTCCCAGCTTGGTCACTGTCTGTGTGGAGTCTGCACGTTTTCCCCTTGTCTGTGTGGGATTCCTCCAGGTACTCTGGTTTCCTCTCACAATTCCCGAAAGACGTGCTGTTTGGTAATTTGGACATTCTGAATTCTCCCTCTGTGTACCTGGAATGTGGCAACTAGGGGCTTTTCACAGTAACTTCATTGCAGTATTAACGTAAGCCTACTTGTGACAATAAAGATTATCATTATATAGATCTCCCAGGGAATCGGAACCAAGCTGGCATTTTTTGTCCACATCTGATGTGGCTGGGGTTGCCTGGCAAGAGTGTTCGGGGCAGGGGTGGGCGGAAGCCCTTTAAGAAAGCCATCCAAATAATTCCACCCCTCAACCCCCCCACCTACAAATGGGGAACTTAAATTTCTGCCCAAGTCTTCCGAGGTGGATCAAGATCAATTTCCTATAGGACACTTAAAAATTCAGGGTGAAGTTCCTCACTGCACTTTATTGGCACAACCGGAGTATAAAATTAGAAATATTTACTTTTTGTTGTATCATAAAAACATAAGAACTAGGAACAGGAGTAGGCCATCTGGCCCCTCGAGCTTGCTCCACCATTTAATGAGATCATGGCTGATCTTTGTGGACTCAGCTCCACTCTCCGGCCCGTACACCATGTCCCCGAATCCCTTTATTCTTTAGAAAGGCATCTATCTTTTTCTTAAAAACGTTTAAAAAAGGAGCCTCAACTGCTTCACTGGGCAAGGAATTCCAGAGATTCACAACCCTTTGGGTGAAGAAGTTCCTCCTACACTCCGTCCTAAATCTACCTCCCCTTATTTTGAGGCTATGCCCCCTAGATCTGCTTTCCCCGACCAGTGGAAACAACCTGCCTGCATCTAACCTATCTATTCCCTTCATAATTTTATATGTCTCAATAAGATCCCCCCCCGCATCCTTCTAAACTCCAATGAGTACAGTCCCAGTCTACTCAACCTCTCGTCATAATCTAATCCCCTCAGCTCTGGGATCAACCAAGTGAATCTCCTCTGCACTCCCTCCAGTGCCAATATGTCCTTTCTCAGGTAAGGAGACTAAAACTGAACACAATACTCCAGATGCGGCCTCACCAACACCTTATACAATTGCAGCATAACCTCCCTAGTCTTGAACTCCATCCCTCTAGCAATGAAAGACAAAACTCGATTAGCCTTCTTAATCACCTGTTGCACCTGCACACCAACTTTTTGTGACTCGTGCACCAGCACACCCAGGTCCCTCTGCACAGCAGCATGTTTTAACATCTTACCGTTTAAATAATAATCCATTCTGCTGTTATTCCTCCTTCTTTTTTGAGCTGTAATGTGCATGAATTGATTTTAGCATCAGTGTAAAAAGCTGTATTTAGAAGTATAGACATTTTTTAACAATATATCCATATAAACAAAACATGTAAAATAATTCAATTGATAGAAATGTGTCTATGACCTACATCCTAATTAAAGTATCCATCAGCTCTTCTTCCTTTAACCAGCGAACCATTTTGCAATATTTATATCATGAAAGCACAATTAGTAGTTTTCAATCATATTTCCACTAATGAAAATCCATTGTGCTCTTCAACATTTCTATGGATTATTTAATTTCTTATTACAGTGTCTAGTTTCCATAATTGCATTGAGATGAGTCACTTTATTCTGGATATGTTGCCACAATGGTCCTGACTTATTCCATTAGGGTAAAGGTTTCATGCAGCATGATTTCAATTTTCAACATTACGCAAGAGATTCTCCAAACCCCGTCTGAAATGATCTGATGCCAAAAAAGGTGAGTCTAGTCTTCAACTTGAGAGACAAAAAACGCAAAACCCAGCTTTGTAGTTCTGGTCGTTTTGGCATCACAGGTGCCAGTTTAGTAGAAAAATGTATCTTCATGGCTTTCACCCAATTCCACCTTGGCAAGGACGGTACATGGGCATTATGTGTGTGCACCAGAAGTGTATAGAGTAGGCAGATCATGACATCAGTCAATGCCTTATACTGGTTTGATGGCTGGCCTGCCATTTTGACCTCACGCCCTAATTAAAGCTGTTTCTTAAACACACACAGCACAGCATGCGAGGAAACCCCACCAACGTTAATTGAACAGATCATTGACAACTTGCAGGTTAGTTGATCATTATTTGCTGTAGGATCTTGCTGAGGTTGTGGAAGTATTTGGTGTTTGGTGGAGTTGATACAAGTTGGTGAAGTCTGCAGGGGGTGGTACTGCACATGAGGAACTTGTTGGCTGTCACTGTAAGGTCAAATCATTTGCTTCTAACCATGGAGGCTATAGTATCAGTCCTCCATGGGTTGGAGCTTCAGAGAGAGATGGAGCAGACGCAACAAAGAAGGCAAGCTGCTCACAGAGGAAGGAGGGGAATTTGGGAAAAGGGGCTTTTAGCAGGAGGCTTTTCTAATTAGGATCTTCAGGAAGCACTCCTCCCTCCATAGTGTGTTCAACCAAGAAGGCGATCACAGGACTGTGCCAGCTAGAGGGCATAGGTTTAAGGTGAGAGGGGAGAAAGATATACAACAAGGGTCCTGAGATGCACTTTTTTCACATAGAGGGTGGTGAGTGTCCGGAACGAGTTTCCAGAGGCAGTAGTAGACGCGGGTACAATTTTGTCTTTTAAAAAGCATTTAGTCAGTTATATGGGAAAGATGGCTGTAGCGGGACATGGGTCGAATACAGACAATTGGGACTAGCTTAGTGGTAAAAACTGGGCGGCATGGACAAGTTGGCCTGAAGGGCCTGTTTCCATGCAGTAAACCTCTATGGCTCTAGCCCAATGGAACTGGGCCTGTTGCAGCAGGATGAGGATGGCATTGCCAGTGATTGTGAAGGTGACGGTCACACTCAATTCCTTTGTGAGCAGATCCTTCCAGGCTGGGACTGGCAACATCGCAGCACACCATCCATCATTCTATTTGGGATGAGACAGAGGCTTTGTACAAGAGAGGGGACTTCTTTGCCTCTAAGCAAAGAGAAGGGGGTAGTACATGTCATAATATGCACCCATGCACATCATAAGGTAAAAACAGGCAGTGACAGACACCAGAGGCGAAATTCTCCAGTATCGGCGCAATGTCCGCCGACAGGCGCCAAAAACGGCGCTAATCAGTCCGGCATCGCGCCGCCCCAAAGGTGAGGAATCCTCCGCATCTTGGGGGGCCGAGCCCTAACCTTGAGGGGCTAGACCCGTGCAGGACTGATTTCCGCCCCGCCAGCTGGCGGAAAAGGCCTTTGGTGCCCCGCCAGCTGGCGCGGAAATGACATCTCCGGGCGGCGCATGCGCGGGAGCGTTAGCGGCCGCTCACAGCATCCCCGCGCATGCGCAGTGGAGGGAGTCTCTTCCGCCTCCGCCATGGTGGAGACCATGGCAAAGGCGGAAGGAAAAGAGTGCTCCCACGGCACAGGCCCGCCCGCGGATCGGTGGGCCCCAATCGCGGGCCAGGCCACCGTGGGGGCACCCTCCGGGGCCTGATGCCCCGCGCCCCCCCCCAGGACCCCGGAGCCCACCCGCACCGCCTTGGCCCGCCGGTAAGAGAGGTGGTTTAATCCACGCCGGCGGGACAGGCATTCTAGCAGCGGGACTTCGGCCCATCCAGGCCGGAGAATCGTGGGGGGGGGTCCGCCAACCGGCGCGGTGCGATTCCTGCCCCCGCCGAATCTCCGGTGCCTGAGAATTCGGCAACCGGCGGGAGCGGGATTCACGCCAGCCCCCGGCGATTCCCAACCCGGAGAATCTCGCCCCAGGTTAGCCAATCAACATACAGGACAGACACAACCAATCACCAGGCAGAACAACTGAGGGAGGATTCCAAGTATAAAACACACGAGGCAGCAGCACTCCATCTCTTTCCACTGGTGACAACTGTAGTGACAGTCAGGGTGTATATATCAGTCAGCACCTGAACACATGGATCAGAGCTAAACTGGTCTAGTAAGTTAGAGTTAGTACACCGAGAGTAGTAGAGTGTCTACCCACAGCCAGCTGTGTGCATTGTTACAGAAGTTCAATAAATCGTATTGAACCAACGCCTACGTTTGGTGTCTGCTTTACCGTTCATCTTCATCCTGTTGCAATCCGTGTTACCCCAGGGTGGATAACACGACATGATACCAGGAGTCGACTTCATCTAAGTATCACTTGGAGTTTCAGCGGGAGCGGAGTGCGGAGGCTGCTGCTGGGTGAGTATTGAAGTTTAAAGTAACTTACCTTACAGGAGCATCTCTTGGAGTTTCAGCGGGAGCGGAGTGCGGAGGCTGCTGCTGGTTGAGTATTGAAGTTTAAAGTAACTTACCTTACAGGAGCATCTCTTGGAGTTTCAGCGGGAGCGGAGTGCGGGAGCTGCTGCTGGGTGAGTATTTAAGTAAACACTTACCTGGTCCCGTTTCTGTTCCTCTTTGCTGCTGTTGTATTGTTTTTTAATTTTATATTTTTTGAGGCGGGAACAGGAAGTTCGACCCGCGGACTTCTGGGAAGTCCCTCATCAATAAATTCTGGTGGAGAGGAAACCCGAGACACTACACATGTAGTGTCTCCCACCCGCCCTCCTCCTCTAACCTAATAATAAAACCCATTGGTGTGAGGTAAGTACCATATTGTATGATTATTATTATTTTTTTTAATTTAGTTGTTAGCCAGATCTTGGTTGAAAGTTAGAGGGATGGCAGGGAAGGGAGTGCAATGTTCCTCCTGCAGGATGTTTGAGGTGAGGGATGCCGTTAGTGTCCCTGCTGATTTTACCTGCAGAAAGTACTGCCATCTCCAGCTCCTCCAAGACCGAGTTAGGGAACTGGAGCTGGAGTTGGAAGAACTTCGGATCATTCGGGAGGCAGAGGGGGTCATAGATAGCAGCTTCAGGGAATTAGTTACACCAAAGATTGGAGATAGATGGGTAACTGTAAGAGTGACTGGGAAGAAGCAGTCAGTGCAGGGATCCCCTGCGGTCGTTCCCCTGAGAAACAAGTATACCGCTTTGGATACTTGTGGGGGGGGGGGGGGACTTACCAGGGGCAAGCCATGGGGTACGGGCCTCTGGCACGGAGTCTGTCCCTGTTGCTCAGAAGGGAAGGGGGGAGAGGAGCAGAGCATTAGTAATTGGGGACTCGATAGTCAGGGGCACAGATAGGAGATTTTGTGGGAGCGTGAGGGACTCACGTTTGGTATGTTGCCTCCCAGGTGCAAGGGTACGTGATGTCTCGGATCGTGTTTTCCGGGTCCTTAAGGGGGAGGGGGAGCAGCCCCAAGTCGTGGTCCACATTGGCATTAACGACATAGGTAGGAAAGGGGACAAGGATGTCAGGCAGGCTTTCAGGGAGCTAGGATGGAAGCTCAGAACTAGAACAAACAGAGTTGTTATCTCTGGGTTGTTGCCCATGCCACGTGATAATGAGATGACGAATAAGGAGAGAGAGCAATTAAACACGTGGCTACAGGGATGGTGCAGGCGGGAGGGATTCAGATTTCTGGATAACTGGGGCTCTTTCTGGGGAAGGTGGGACCTCTACAGACAGGATGGTCTACATCTGAACCTGAGGGGCACAAATATCCTGGGGGGGAGATTTGTTAGTGCTCTCTGGGGGGGTTTAAACTAATGCAGCAGGGGCATGGGAACCTGGATTGTAGTTTTAGGGTAAGGGAGAATGAGAGTATAGAGGTCAGGAGCACAGATTTGACGTCGCAGGAGGGGGCCAGTGTGCAGGTAGGTGGTTTGAAGTGTGTCTACTTCAATGCCAGGAGTATACAAAATAAGGTAGGGGAACTGGCAGCATGGCTTGGTACCTGGGACTTCGATGTTGTGGCCATTTCGGAGATATGGATAGAGCAGGGACAGGAATGGATGTTGCAGGTTCCGGGGTTTAGGTGTTTTAGTAAGCTCAGAGAAGGAGGCAAAAGAGGGGGAGGTGTGGCGCTGCTAGTCAAGAGCAGTATTACGGTGGCGGAGAGGATGCTAGATGGGGACTCATCTTCCGAGGTAATATGGGCTGAGGTTAGAAACAGGAAAGGAGAGGTCACCCTGTTGGGAGTTTTCTATAGGCCTCCAAATAGTTCTAGGGATGTAGAGGGAAGGATGGCGAGGATGATCCTGGATAAGAGCGAAAGTAACAGGGTAGTTATTATGGGAGACTTTAACTTTCCAAATATTGACTGGAAAAGATATAGTTCGAGTACATTAGATGGGTCGTTTTTTGTACAGTGTGTGCAGGAGGGTTTCCTGACACAATATGTTGACAGGCCAACAAGAGGCGAGGCCACGTTGGATTTGGTTTTGGGTAATGAACCTGGCCAGGTGTTGGATTTGGAGGTAGGAGAGCACTTTGGGGACAGTGACCACAATTCGGTGACGTTTACGCTAGTGATGGAAAGGGATAAGTATACACCGCAGGGCAAGAGTTATAGCTGGGGGAAGGGCAATTATGATGCCATTAGACATGACTTGGGAGGGGTAGGTTGGAGAAGTAGGCTGCAAGTGTTGGGCACACTGCATATGTGGAGCTTGTTCAAGGAACAGCTACTGCGTGTTCTTGATAAGTACGTACCGGTCAGGCAGGGAGGAAGGCGTCGAGCGAGGGAATCGTGGTTTACCAAAGAAGTGGAATCTCTTGTTAAGAGGAAGAAGGAGGCCTATGTGAAGATGAGGTGTGAAGTTTCAGTTGGGGCGATGGATAGTTACAAGGTAGCGAGGAAGGATCTAAAGAGAGAGCTAAGATGAGCAAGGAGGGGACATGAGAAGTATTTGGCAGGTAGGATCAAGGAAAACCCAAAAGCTTTCTATAGGTATGTCAGGAATAAGCGAATGACTAGGGTAAGAGTAGGACCAGTCAAGGACAGGGATGGGAATTTGTGTGTGGAGTCTGAAGAGATAGGCGAGATACTAAATGAATATTTTTCGTCAGTATTCACTCAGGAAAAAGATAATGTTGTGGAAGAGAATGCTGAGACCCAGGCTATTAGAATAGATGGCATTGAGGTACGTAGGGAAGAGGTGTTGGCAATTCTGGACAGGCTGAAAATAGATAAGTCCCCGGGGCCTGATGGGATTTATCCTAGGATTCTCTGGGAGGCCAGGGAAGAGATTGCTGGACCTTTGGCTTTGATTTTTATGTCATCATTGGCTACAGGAATAGTGCCAGAGGACTGGAGGATAGCAAATGTGGTCCCGTTGTTCAAAAAGGGGAGCAGAGACAACCACGGCAACTATAGACCGGTGAGCCTCACGTCTGTAGTGGGTAAAGTCTTGGAGGGGATTATTAGAGACAAGATTTATAATCATCTAGATAGGAATAATATGATCAGGGATAGTCAGCATGGCTTTGTAAAGGGTAGGTCATGCCTCACAAACCTTATCGAGTTCTTTGAGAAGGTGACTGAACAGGTAGACGAGGGTAGAGCAGTTGATGTGGTGTATATGGATTTCAGTAAAGCGTTTGATAAGGTTCCCCACGGTAGGCTATCGCAGAAAATACGGAGGCTGGGGATTGAGGGTGATTTAGAGATATGGATCAGAAATTGGCGAGCTGAAAGAAGACAGAGGGTGGTGGTTGATGGGAAATGTTCAGAATGGAGTTCAGTTACAAGTGGCGTACCACAAGGATCTGTTCTGGGGCCGTTGCTGTTTGTCATTTTTATCAATGACCTAGAGGAAGGCGCAGAAGGGTGGGTGAGTAAATTTGCAGACGACACTAAAGTCGGTGGTGTTTTCGACAGTGAGGAAGGATGTAGCAGGTTACAGAGGGACATAGGTAAGCTGCAGAGCTGGGCTGAGAGGTGGCAAATGGAGTTTAATGTAGAGAAATGTGAGGTGATTCACTTTGGAAGGAATAACAGGAATACGGAATATTTGGCTAATGGTAAAGTTCTTGGAAGTGTGGATGAGCAGAGGGATCTAGGTGTCCATGTACATAGATCCCTGAAAGTTGCCACCCAGGTTGATAGGGTTGTGAAGAAGGCCTATGGAGTGTTGGCCTTTATTGGTAGAGGGATTGAGTTCCGGAGTCAGGAGGTCATGTTGCAGCTGTACAAAACTCTGGTACGGCCGCATTTGGAGTATTGCGTACAGTTCTGGTCACTGCATTATAGGAAGGACGTGGAGGCTTTGGAGCGGGTGCAGAGGAGATTTACCAGGATGTTGCCTGGTATGGAGGGAAAATCTTATGAGGAAAGGCTGATGGACTTGAGGTTGTTTTCGTTGGAGAGAAGAAGGTTAAGAGGAGACTTAATAGAGGCATACAAAATGATCAGGGGGTTAGATAGAGTGGACAGTGAGAGCCTTCTCCCACGGATGGAAATGGCTGGCACGAGGGGACATAGCTTTAAACTGAGGGGTAATAGATATAGGACAGAGGTCAGAGGTAGGTTCTTTACGCAAAGAGTGGTGAGGCCGTGGAATGCCCTATCGGCAACAGTAGTGAACTCGCCAACATTGAGGGCATTTAAAAGTTTATTGGATAAGCATATGGATGATAATGGCATCGTGTAGGTTAGATGGCTTTTGTTTCGGTGCAACATTGTGGGCCGAAGGGCCTGTACTGCGCTGTATTGTTCTATGTTCTATGTTCTAAGTAATTTACCTTGAATAATTCAGTGACGACCAGCAAGTGCCTTCCAGCGGCATGGAGAGGTTCCAGGCCCCCCCACAGCTCCGGATCTCCGGAAATCTCAGCGCCAACTGAGGGTCTTCAAGCAATAGCCATCGAGACGCGTAAAGTGCATGAACAGGCAAAAAGTCGCTATTCCTGCCTTAAATCGGCAGAAAAGGACCAACTTGCCTCCCACGAGGGAGAGAGTGTACAGGCCATCGCCTGAATGCGGCATCTTAGCATCGATGAAGGCGGACATTTTGTGCGCTTTTCCCAGGGTCCAACGCATGCGCACCACGGAGGGGAGAACGAAACGGCCGAAGACCACACTGCGCAGGTGCAAGCGGCGGCTGAACGCACTGCACATGTGCAATGATGCATGGAGCGTTACGAAGCCAACGTCATGACGTGCCCGAACTGCGGCACCGCCCACTTAAAGCGGCAATGCCCTGCAAGAGGCAGGGGATGTGTAAAATGTGGGAAGCCTGGCAATTATGCAGCCTTGTGCAGGTCTGCACCTCCGATCGTGGGCCAGCAATCCCAGTTCCAACGCAAACGTGTTCAAAGTGTGCAGCAAGAGCTGTTGGATTCGGAACCTGGTAACACCATGGATCCAGAGGACGACTGCCTGGAGTCCCCATATCGTGTGTGCATCATTACCACATATGACAAGGCCTCCTCAAATTCAGCAACACGCCTACCCATCCTCAACGTGGATTCTGCAGACGAATGGCATGCTGATATACAAGTCAACCAATGCAGCATCCGGTTCAAGCTGGACACTGGTGCTTCAGCCAATCTCGTATCTCAAGCAGATCTTGCTCGCGTCCAAAGGCAGCCAAAAATTCTTCCGCCGGCCTGCCAGCTGCTTGATTATAATGGCAATGCCATTACTGCGTTAGGGTCTTGTCACCTGCATGTCTCCAACAAGGCCATCAAAGCCACACTGCGATTCAAAATCGTCAAGCCTGACAAGGCTTCCCTGCTTGATGCCCATGCATACAAGCTACTCAATCTCGTCCAGCACGTACATCCCATGTTCTCTGCCAATATGAATCTTCAGACTGACATTGACAAAATCCTGTCACAATACCCGGATGTGTTCAGTGGGATGGGCACGCTGCCGTACCGCTACAAAATCTTACTCAGGCGTGATGCCACGCCTGTGATCCATGCACCACGCCGGGTGCCGGCTCATCTGAAGGAACGTTTAAAGGCGCAGCTGCAGGAGCTCCAAGACCGGGGTATAATCTCTAAAGTGACGGAACCGACTGACTGGGTCAGCTCGATGGTCTATGTGAAGAAGCCCTCTGGAGAACTGCGCATATATATATGGATCCCAACCGAAACATAATGCGGGAACACTACCCAATCCCAAAGCGGGAGGCGCAAACCAGTGACATGGCACATGCCAAATTCTTCACGAAGCTAGATGCATCGCATGGCTTCTGGCAGATACAACTGGACGAGTCCAGCAGGAAGCTCTGCACGTTTAATACACCTTTCGGACGGTACTGTTACAACCGCATGCCGTTCGGTATTGTTTCAGCCTCTGAAATCTTCCACAGGATCATGGAACAGATGCTGGAGGACATTGAGGGTGTCCGGGTTTATGTTGATGACATCATTATATGGTCCACAACCCCAGAGGAACACATGTCTCGTCTCCAACAAGTCTTTAGACGCATACATGCCAACGGCCTCAAGTTGAACAAAGCCAAATGCTCCTTTGGTATGTCATCAATCAAGTTTCTGGGTGATCAAATATCCCAGCAGGGCGTGCAATCGGACTCGGACAAAGTCAAGGCCATCAACACCATGAAGACCCTGGAAGACAAAAAGGCGGTACTCCGCTTCCTGGGTATGGGTAATGATGCACGATTAATTGCACAAAGACTAATGTTGGGTACAATTGTGGCTTTATTACAGTCAGATGCGTGGCCTCCTGCTGCAGCTGGCAAAATGGCAGGGCACTGGAGGTCATGCATATTTATACAGTTCTCCCTAGGCGGAGCCAGCTGGCAGGAGCTACCGGTGAACCTGTAGTGCAGGTCCTACCTTACATTTCCTATTACAGTGGATCACCACATTCACCCCCTGTTAAAAATGAGTCCGGCGGGGGTGATGCGCAACTATATACAATTAGTGCAATTATATACAGTGGTAGGGAAAGAAAAGTCCATGTTGACGGTCCGGAGTCCGTCAAAGGTTCAGCCGGACCGGTGCTTTGGTGCTTCGTTGGGAGCGGTGTAACGGTGGCGGCGAAGTCGGTGCTGGCGGTGGTGGAGGTGGCAGCGATGGCGGTGCTGATGCTGGCCAGTCATCGGGGAACTCCGGGAGCATGCAGAAGCCCTCTTCGTCCTCTTGTGCGGAAAAGGGGAGGTGGGGGTGATCTGGTGGGGTCAATATTGGCGGCGTGGTGGGAGGTGGGGGGAGGGCGCATTGTTGGGGGAGGGGGGGGGGTGTTAGGGTGGAACCTGATGGTACCAGGTCCCTGAGTGAGACAGTATCTTGGCGGCCGTCGGGGAACTAAACATAGGCATATTGAGGGTTGGCGTGGAGCAGGTGAACCCTGTCCACCAAGGGATCCGCCTTATGGAGTCGGACGTGCCTACGGAGAAGGACCGGTCCTGGAGCAGCGAGCCAAGTCGGGAGCGACACCCCGGATGTGGACTTTCTGGGAAGGTGAAAACACGTTCATGGGGTGTATTATTAGTGGTGGTGCACAATAGTGAACGGATGGAGTGTAGAGCGTCAGGGAGGACCTCCTGCCAGCAAGAGGCTGGGAGGTTCCTGGACCATAGGGCCAGCTGGACGGCCCTCCAAACCGTCCCATTCTCCCGTTCTACTTGCCCGTTTCCCCGGGGGTTGTAGCTGGTCGTCCTGCTGGAGGCTATACCCCTGCTGAGCAAGAACTGATGCCGCTCATCGCTCATGAATGAGGATCCCCTGTCACTGTGGATGTAGGCGGGGAAACCGAACAGGGCAAAGATGGTGCTGAGGGCCTTGATGACGGTGGCAGACGTCATATCGGGGCATGGGATGGCGAAGGGGAATCGGGAGTACTCATCGACCACACTGAGAATGTACGTGTTAGGGTCGGTGGAGGGGAGGCGCCTTTGAAATCCACGCTGAGGCGTTCAAAGGGGTGGGAAGCCTTCACCAGGCGCGCACGGTCCGGCCGGTAGAAGTGCGGCTTGCACTCCGCACAGACCTGGCAGTCCCTGGTGACTGTCCTTACTTCCTCGACGGAGTAGGGCAGATTGCAAGCTTTGACCAGATAGTACAATCGAGTGATCCCTGGGTGACAAAGGCTGTCGTGTAGGGCCCGAAGTTGGTCCACTTGTGCGCTGGCACATGTACCTCAGGAGAGGCCGTCTGGGGCCTCGTTGAGTTTACCGGGGTGATACAAGAACTCGTAATTATAGGTGTAGAACTCGATTCTCCACGCAAGATTTTATCATTTTTGATCATGCCCCGCTGTGTGTTATTGAACATGAAGGCTACCGATCGTTGGTCCGTAAGGAGAGTGAATCTCTTACCGGCCAGGTAATGCCTCCAATGCCGCATAGCTTCAACGATCGCTTGGGCCTCCATTTCGACGGATGAGTGTCGAATTTCAGAGGCATGAAGGGTGCAGGAAAAGAATGCGACGGGTCTGCCTGCCTGGTTTAGAGTGGCGGCAAGGGCGACGTCTGAAGCGTCGCTTTCTACTTGGAAAGGCAGTGACTCGTCCACTGCGTGCATCCCAGCCTTGGCGATGTCTGCTCTGATGCGGGCGAAAGCGTGTTGTGTCTCGGCCGCGAGGGGGAATTGGGTGGACTGAATGAGTGGGCGGGCCTTGTCCGCATAGTTTGGGACCCACTGAGCATAGTAGAAAAAGAACCCCAGGCAGCGTTTGAGGGCCTTGGGGCAGTGGGGGAGGGGAAGTTCCATGAGGGGGCGCATGCGGTCGGGGTCGGGCCCGAGAAGTCTATTTTGGACTATATAGCCGAGAATGGCTAACCAGGTCGTGCTGAACACACACTTCTCTTTGTTATAGGTCAGGTTGAGAAGAGTGGCACTGCGGAGGAATTTATCAAGGTTGGCATCGTGGTCCTGCTGGTCATGGCCGCAGATGGTGACATTATCTAAGTAAGGAAAGGTGGCCCACAAACCATACTGGTCGAAGTTGATGTAAGCCTCGAAACATGCTAGCCAGTGAGTAAAGTCTTTCCTGCCGTCAGGCAGGTGAGGATCCAGCTGCAGGCGATCGGGCTTAATTCGGATATCCATTCTGTGGAAAATCTGACTGTAATAAATTGATGCACCATCAATTGCACAAAGACTAAAGTTGGGTACAACTGTGGCTTTATTACAGTCAGATGTGTGGCCTCCTGCTGCAGCTGGCGAAATGGCAGGGCAATGGAGGTCATGCATATTTATACAGTTCTCCGTGGGTGGAGCCAGCCGGCAGGAGCTACCGGCAAACCTGTAGTGCAGGTCCTACCTTACATCTCCTATTACAGTGGATCACCACAGGTAACTTCTTGGGAAAGTTCATTCCCAACCTCGCATCACACACCACGGCTCTCAGGCATCTGGAGAAGAACTCCACTGCCTTTCAGTGGCTACCAATACATAAAGCAAAGTGGTTTGAGTTAAAGGCAAAGCTTACCACTGCTCCGGTACTTGGGCTTTTTGACCCCGAGCGAGAGACAAAAATCTCCACGGACGCCAGCCAGGACGGCATTGGTGCGGTGCTCCTCCAGAAGGATGACTCCTCATCCTGGGCTCCAGTGGCCTATACATCCAGGGCCATGACCCCCACTGAGCAGAGGTATGCTCCGATAGAGAAAGAGTGCCTGGGCCTCCTCACCGGTATTGTAAAGTTCCATGATTACATCTACGGTCTACGAACCTTCACAGTAGAGACTGACCACAGAACCCCAGCCCATATCATTCACAAGGACTTGAATGACATGACGCCCAGGCTTCAGCATATTCTCCTTCGACTCCGCATTGGTTTACACACCGGGCAAGGAGCTAATCATTGCGGATGCCCTGTTTTGCGCCATCACCTCGCCCTGTGAACAGGTCGACTTCATCCGCCAAATTGAGGCACAGGTGCTGTGTGCCAGCAACCTCCCAGCCTCAGACGAACGAGTGGTCAACATTCGAGAAGAGGCTGCCAAGGACCCTCTTCTGCAGCGGGTCATGCATCACCTTGCAAATGGCTGGCAGAAAGGGCAATGCCCAGTTCTTTAATGTCAAGGGTGACCGAACAGTTGTCGAGGGGATCCTCCTCAAGCTAGATCGTATTGCTATTCCTCGCAGCCTCCAGAGCTTAGTGCTCAAACAGATCCACGAGGGACACCTCGGTATCGAGAAATGGAGGCGCGGGGCCCGGCAGGCTATCTATTGGCCTGGAATCAATCAGGACATATCCAACATGGTCCTCAATTGTGCGACTTGCCAGCATTTCCAGCCTGCTCAGCCCAAAGAAACACTCCAGCAACACGAGATTGTGAACTTTCCGTGGTCTAAGGTGGGAATCGACCTTTTTCACGCCAATGAGCGTGACTATGTGCTCATCATCGATTAATTCTCGAGTTACCCCGAAGTGGTGAAACTGTCCGACCTCATATCAAGGACAGTTATCAAGGCCTGCAAGGAGACATTTGCCAGGCATGGTATTCCGCTCACTGTCATGAGCGACAACGATCCCTGTTTCCACAGCCAAGAGTGGTCCAACTTCGCAAAGCTGTACCAATTCAAGCACATTACCTCCAGCCCGCATTACCCGCAATCTAACGGGAAGGTCGAGAATGGGACCCAAATCGTGAAGCAAAGGCTCTGCAAGGCTGCAGACTCAGCTTCTGATTTTAACCTTGTACTGCTGGCGTACAGGGCAACCCCTCGGTCCACCGGTATGTCTCCGGCACAACCCCTTATGAATCGTGACCTGTGGACGACTGTCCGGCCATTCATTTACCTGACCTGGATCACCTCCCAGTGCTGCAAAAGTTGCAGCAACTCAGAATCCGGCAAAAGCTGACATACGATGCTCATGCTACTGATTTGCCTGTGCTCTCTCCGGAAGATGCTGTTCGCATCAAGTTACCTGGTAGAGGCTGGTCAGCTCCAGCTGTTGTTGTTCGACAGGCTGCTCCCAGGTCGTTCGTGGTTCGCATGGCTTATGGCTCCATTGTCAGGCGCAACTGAAGGGCACTACTCAAACTTGCCTGCCCAACACCGGATCTCACTTTTCTAGCTGCCGGTATCCCTTCTCCAGACACCTCGCTCCACGAGGCCACCAATCTGGCTGAAATCCCGCCTGTCAAGGCGCCGTCACCCCCACCTCCACCTCTCAGGCGGTCGACAAGGATCCGACGCCAGCCCCAGAGATTGGACTTATAAATATTTATTTTGTACATATTGTTCTGTATCTGCATGCTAGACACCTTACATGTACATATGCATTCATTCATCATTCGCTGTAAATAGTTATATCTGTAAATATGTTGTATATGTTTTTTAAAAAGGGGCGATGTCATAATATGCACCCATGCACATCATGAGGTAAAAACAGGCAGTGACAGACACCCAGGTTAGCCAATCAACATACAGGACAGAACACAACCAATCACCAGACAGAATACCAAAGGAAGGCTTCCAACTATAAAACACACGAGGCATCAGCACTCTGCCTCTTTCCACTGGTGACAACTGTAGTGACAGTCAGGGTGTATATATCAGTCAGCACCTTCTACACGTGGATCAGTGCTAGCCTGGTCTAGTAAGTTAGAGTTAGTACACTTAGAGTAGTAGAGTGTCAACCCACAGCCAGCTGTATGCATTGTTACAGAAGTTCAATAAATCGTATTGAACCAACGCCTACGTTTGGTGTATGCTTTACCGTTCATCTGCATCCTGTTGCAGTCCATGTTACCCCAGGGTGAATAACACGACAGTATGTATTGTGACTTTGCCAGGCTAGTGGGCTTCCCAATGTGCAAGGAGCCATCGAGTGTACACACGTGGTTCTGTGAGTGGCCCATATCAAGGCTGCCACTCATTCAATGTGCAGTTGGTGTGTGCTCAGCACGTCATGCTGGTGAATGCCTGCTCTCCTGGCAGTAGTAATGATGAGTTCATCTTTCACTAGTCCGTTGTTCTGGCAATCTTTCAGCCACCACATTGAAGCACAGGTGACTACTCGAAAATAAGGGCTATCCAATCTGACGCTGGTGAGTGACTATACTCCACACTTGGCTCGCACTCATAAAATGCAAGTCATGTTGCCTTGAGGAACGTCATAGAACAGATGATTGGGGTATTGAAGCAGCAGTTCCACTGCCTCGACTGTGCTGAAGGAACCCTTGACTTCTTGCCGGGTTGGCTGTCCTTTTTGTGGGAGCCGTACGTTTGGCCATAATGAGGGCAAAACCCGACCCACCATGGATTCAGCTAGCACATAAGCAGGACAAGGAGAAGGGAGGAGGCACATTCATGTTCTGATGGGCTGCCCATGCGATGCATCATTAGATAACAGGCCCCTTGAATAAAACCCAGATCTCTTTTACATAGACCAAAATACTGCAGATGTTGGAAATCTGAAATAAAATGAGAAAGTGCTGGAAATGCTGAACAGGCTAGGCAGCATTGGTGGACAGAGAAACCAAGTTAATGCTTCAGGTCAATGACCTTGAAGATTTCTGTTTTTTTTATCTCAGACACAAACATCACCCCCTGCAGACTTTACCAACTTTTACCCTCCCTCTGTTCCTGACCATCACTGCATCCTCTTGGCCACAATCTTGAAATAAAACCCACCACAAAACAACCATTTCATACCAATTTTATCCAACAAAATATCAGTACTCTCTGTAATAACTGATCACCCTCGGGCATTCCTTCAGTGCCTATCCTGCCATCCTGTTGCTCCAATGCAGAGCTACCCCAGTGGCTGCAGTATGGCTAGTGGAAGGCTGCTGAAGGTCTTTCAGGATCCTTGAGCCACTTTGGGCCTTGAGGGCCCAGCTTAGGACTGCACTACTTTGACATGGGTGGGGCTGGCTGGCTGACAGGCAAGGGCACAGCGTAGAACTGAAAGGTCAAATGTTGTCATCCTCAGAGAAGAAAGCAGGTTCGTGGACCACAGTGCCACTGCCACTCCTTGGTAGATTGTAGGGGAGGGAATAGGATGCGAGCATTGCCTCAGCAATCTGAACAGTCTACCGGAGGACAGATTGCTGGACGGCCTGCAAGCTCCTTTGAGCACTGGCATCTACACCATGGTGACAGCAGGCCAAGGCTCCATGGCAACACATTGAGATTTTAGGGCCTTGGTCTGAGCTTTCATTGTACATTACAGGGCTTCTGCCACAGCCATCAGACCCTGCGTCATAGTCAGGTCCATAAGTGTTCTCATGGTGTTGACCACCGCTTCCATGTTGGAAAGGATGGGCTCCATCCTGTGTTCAAAGTCATGTGCCAAGTAGGAGCGAGACTCCTCCATTCTTATTGGCAATGATAACAGACTCACTTTCAGGCCTTACAATGCACCATTCATTTCTGTATGTATATCCATTAACTTTTTTTCTGAAAAATGCCCTATCAAAGGACTCATCTGACTCCTCTATAGCAGAACCTGTCTGCAACTTTGCCTTCCAGAGGGATGGCACCTGTGAAATCCTTCCGATGGCTCAACTGAAGCCCACTTGTGCCCAGTGATGCACCTGGTACAAATCCAGTCTCTCTGCTACCCTCAGGATTTCACAGGATTTGAGTGTGGTGATGGTCCCTTTATGGGCACCACAGCAGATTAAGGGTCAAATGGCCTGGGGGCAAGTTGGAACTCAGAATACAGAATCACCCAGGGTGTGGAGTCCTCTTAGGCAGGAGACATTTTGGGCTCTCACTTAGGCAGGAGACATATGGGGAGAAAACTGCAGCCATGAATTCTTTTTGTATTCATTAAAGATGCATTTTCACAGAGTTTATCATAGAATTTACAGTGCAGAAGGAGGCCATTCGGCCAATCGAGTCTGCACCAGCTCTTGGAAAGAGCACCCTACTTAACCCCACATCTCCACCCTGTCCCTGTAACCCTGCAACCCTATCTAACCTACGGTAGCATAGTGATTAGCACTATGACGTCACAGCGGCAGAGTCCCAAGTTCGATTCCCAATTGGGTCACTGTCTGTACAGAGTCTGCACGTTCACCCCATGTCTGCGTGGGTCCGGGTGCTCTGGTTTCCTCCCACAGTCCAAAGATTTGACATCGCAGGAGGGGGCCAGTGTTCAGGTAGGTGGTTTGAAGTGTGTCTACTTCAATGCCAGGAGTATACGAAACAAGGTAGGGGAACTGGCAGCGTGGGTACCTGGGACTTCGATGTTGTGGCCATTTCGGAGACATGGATAGAGCAGGGACAGGAATCGATGTTGCAGGTTCCGGGGTTTAGGTGTTTTAGTAAGCTCAGAGAAGGAGGCAAAAGAGGGGGAGGTGTGGCGCTGCTAGTCAAGAGCAGCATTACGGTGGCGGAGAGGATGCTAGATGGGGACTCTTCTGCCGAGGTAGTATGGGCTGAAGTTAGAAACAGGAAAGGAGAGGTCACCCTGTTGGGAGTTTTTTATAGGCCTCCTAATAGTTCTAGGGATGTAGAGGAAAGGATGGCGAAGATGATTCTGGATATGAGCGAAAGTAACAGGGTAGTTATTATGGGAGATTTTAACTTTCCAAATATTGACTGGAAAAGATATAGTTTGAGTACAATAGATGGGTCGTTTTTTGTACAGTGTGTGCAGGAGGGTTTCCTGAAACAATATGTTGACAGGCCAACAAGAGGCGAGGCCACGTTGGATTTGGTTTTGGGTAATGAACCAGGCCAGGTGTTGGATTTGGAGGTAGGAGAGCACTTTGGGGACAGTGACCACAATTCGGTGACGTTTACGTTAATGATGGAAAGGGATAAGTATACACCGCAGGGCAAGAGTTATAGCTGGGGGAAGGGCAATTATGATGCCATTAGACGTGACTTGGGGGGGATAAGGTGGAGAAGTAGGCTGCAAGTGTTGGGCACACTGGATAAGTGGGGCTTGTTCAAGGATCAGCTACTGCGTGTTCTTGATAAGTATGTACCGGTCAGACAGGGAGGAAGGCGTCGAGCGAGGGAACCGTGGTTTACCAAGGAAGTGGAATCTCTTGTTAAGAGGAAGAAGGAGGCCTATGTGAAGATGAAGTGTGAAGTTTCGGTTGGGGCGATGGATAGTTACAAGGTAGCGAGGAAGGATCTAAAGAGAGAGCTAAGACGAGCAAGGAGGGGACATGAGAAGTATTTGGCAGGAAGGATCAAGGAAAACCCAAAAGCTTTCTATAGGTATGTCAGGAATAAGCGAATGACTAGGGAAAGAGTAGGACCAGTCAAGGACAGGGATGGGAAATTGTGTGTGGAGTCTGAAGAGATAGGCGAGATACTAAATGAATATTTTTCGTCAGTATTCACTCAGGAAAAAGATAATGTTGTGGAGGAGAATGCTGAGCCCCAGGCTAATAGAATAGATGGCATTGAGGTACGTAGGGAAGAGGTGTTGGCAATTCTGGACAGGCTGAAAATAGATAAGTCCCCGGGACCTGATGGGATTTATCCTAGGATTCTATGGGAGGCCAGGGAAGAGATTGCTGGACCTTTGGCTTTGATTTTTATGTCATCATTGGCTACAGGAATAGTGCCAGAGGACTGGAGGACAGCAAATGTGGTCCCTTTGTTCAAAAAGGGGAGCAGAGACAACCCCGGCAACTATAGGCCGGTGAGCCTCACGTCTGTAGTGGGTAAAGTCTTGGAGGGAATTATAAGAGACAAGATTTATAATCATCTAGATAGGAATAATATGATCAGGGATAGTCAGCATGGCTTTGTGAAGGGTAGGTCATGCCTCACAAACCTTATTGAGTTCTTTGAGAAGGTGACTGAACAGGTAGACGAGGGTAGAGCAGTTGATGTGGTGTATGTGGATTTCAGCAAAGCGTTTGATAAGGTTCCCCACGGTAGGCTATTGCAAAAAATACGGAGGCTGGGGATTGAGGGTGATTTAGAGATGTGGATCAGAAATTGGCTAGCTGAAAGAAGACAGAGGGTGGTGGTTGATGGGAAATGTTCAGAATGGAGTACAGTCACAAGTCGAGTACCACAAGGATCTGTTCTGGGGCCGTTGCTGTTTGTCATTTTTATCAATGACCTAGAGGAAGGCGCAGAAGGGTGGGTGAGTAAATTTGCAGACGATACTAAAGTCGGTGGTGTTGTCGATAGTGTGGAAGGATGTAGCAGATTACAGAGGGATATAGATAAGCTGCAGAGCTGGGCCGAGAGGTGGCAAATGGAGTTTAATGTAGAGAAGTGTGAGGTGATTCACTTTGGAAGGAATAACAGGAATGCGGAATATTTGGCTAATGGTAAAGTTCTTGAAAGTGTGGATGAGCAGAGGGATCTAGGTGTCCATGTACATAGATCCCTGAAAGTTGCCACCCAGGTTGATAGGGTTGTGAAGAAGGCCTATGGAGTGTTGGCCTTTATTGGTAGAGGGATTGAGTTCCGGAGTCGGGAGGTCATGTTGCAGCTGTACAGAACTCTGGTACGGCCGCATTTGGAGTATTGCGTACAGTTCTGGTCACCGCATTATAGGAAGGACGTGGAGGCTTTGGAGCGGGTGCAGAGGAGATTTACCAGGATGTTGCCTGGTATGGAGGGAAAATCTTATGAGGAAAGGCTGATGGACTTGAGGTTGTTTTCATTGGAGAGAAGAAGGTTAAGAGGAGACTTAATAGAGGCATACAAAATGATCAGGGGGTTGGATAGGGTGGACAGTGAGAGCCTTCTCCCGCGGATGGATATGGCTGGCACGAGGGGACATAACTTTAAACTGAGGGGTAATAGATATAGGACAGAGGTCAGAGGTAGGTTCTTTACGCAAAGAGTAGTGAGGCCGTGGAATGCCCTACCTGCTACAGTGGTGAACTCGCCAACATTGAGGGCATTTAAAAGTTTATTGGATAAACATATGGATGATAATGGCATAGTGTAGGTTGGATGGCTTTTGTTTCGGTGCAACATCGTGGGCCGAAGGGCCTGTACTGCGCTGTATTGTTCTATGTTCTATGTTCTATGTGCAGGTTAGGTGGATTGGCCATGCCAAATTGCCCTTCGGTTAGATGGGGTTGCAGGGTTACGGGATAGGGTGGAGATGTGGGGTTAAGTAAGGTGCTCTTTCCAAGAGCCGGTGCAGACTCGATGGGCCAAATGACCTCCTTCTGCACTGTAAATTCTGTGATAAACTCTGTGAAAATGCATCTTTACACTGAACTAGTGGCTGCAAATGTCAGATCAAGTGAGTGTTTCTTCCTCCTCAGTCTGTTCTCCATCTAGGCCTTCAGCCTCCTGGAGACACTGGCTGACCAAGTGGCAGTCCTTGAGTTTTAAGCGTAAATGCACAAGAACATAGTTGGGGTGAGAGTGGAAAGAAAGAGGTACATGTTTACACCATTTACGCTTGAAAAACAGATTGTTGGCTGACAGGGAGGTGAAACATGAGAAGGTTTATACAACATCATGCACCCCCATGCTCGATGGTTTCATCCATTATGCTGGCTGCAACTCCGTGACAGCAGTTCCAATTATTCCCAGCATCCTCTTCTCCATGGGGGTTTACACACCAAGAATCACAGAATTGTTACAACGCAGGAAGAGGCCATTCAGCCCATTGTGCCAGCATCAGCCCCGCAAATGAACAATTCATTTAGTGCCATTTACTCGCCTTCTGCCTACAATCCTGCACATTCTTCCTTTCGAGATAACAGCCTAACTCCCTTGTGAATGCTTCAATTGAACCTACCTTGTAGCGCAATCTTAGGCAGTGCATTCCAGACCCGAACTACTCACTGTGTGAAAATGATTTTGCTCATATTTGGCTTTTTGCCAATTACTTTAAATCTATGCCCTTTCATTCCCAACCCTTAGATGAGTGGGTTGTGTTGCTCTGTTTATCTGGTTATAAATATGACGGTCAATATGGTCGCCTTTCTTAATCCTAATTATGTTTCTACTTTCAGAGTCGCCAGGTAACTCTCGATACCGTCACAAGGTTCAACCCGAATACCGATCAAAGAGCCAATACACCAGTCAGTTAGTTCAAAGTCAGCACTATTTATTTACACTCCCAGTAAGATCTACTCATGCACAACAGTATTACAAACTAAACTATCTCTAACGCTAACGCCTATACTTAACTTCAGATGCCCACTTAGTCAGAGGAACAATGGCTGTTGTTCGGATCTGAGGCTGTTGGGTTCGAAGAGAAACAGGAGAACAGCTAAGGTTGTCCACCTGGTAGTGAGCGTTGACCTTGAACTTACTTGCTTCTGGTGATGCTGGTGGATGGGTCTCTCCACCTGAGAGCCAAGTCTAATAAAGCAAATCTCTCATTTGGGTTCCTTCTTTTCTTGGAGGGGCTTCACCCGCTTTTAGGCGGGCCGTAAACTTGGTCCCAATTGATTGGGCCGCTTCTCGATCATTGTTATCGATCTTAACCAATAAAAGGGGCGGGTGCCCTGATGGCTGGGCGTGTCTTGGTGGCCGTTGGCCTTGCTTTGGTTGTGTCTTTCTGGCACCGGGATGTCTGTAACAGTATCAACTACCTGTTAGTCCTTTGTTCCTCGGAGATGGGCCATCAATATGCTAATCAACCCAGAGTTTCGATTCCGTCTGGTAACTGCTTCCCAAATATAAATTCAGGTACTGTGCCTGCTTGCCATCTAGCATTGTCCACATTTCCCTACATTCTTTGTGAGCGTCCATTTTGTATTCTAGAAGTGGCCATCCCAGATGGCTACAATTGGTTTCGCCCTATCAACTCTGGCCAGACCCTTCATGATTTTGAATACCTCTATCAAGCCTCTTGTCAGCTTTCTTTTCTCCAAGGACACCAGTCCTGTTTTATTGTCTTTCTATGTTCTTCTTACCAAAATGAATCACTTTACACTTCTTCACATTGAACTTCATCTGAGACCTGTCCATGCATTCCACCAATTTGTATATGTCCTTTTGAAGTCCCACACTACTCATTTCACAGTGCACAATTCTTCAGAGTTTTGAATCATCTAAGATTATGCGCTGTACATCAAGGCCCGGGTCATTAATAGAAATCAGGAAAAGCAAAACTCCCAACACTAACCTGGGGAACTCTACTACAAACTTTTCCCCAGCATACAAACATCCATTAACCACTAATCTCTGTTTCCTGTTACTGAGCTAATTCCATATCCAGGTTGCTACTGTCCTTTTTGTTCCATGTGCTATAATTTTGCTCACAGGTCTGTTGTGCTGCATTGTACCAAGTGTTTTTTTAGAAGTCCATGTACACCACATCAATAACATTGCTCTCATCAACCTTGTCTGTTACCTCTTGAGACAACTCCAAATTAGTTCAACGTGATTTTTCCTTAAGAATTCCATGCAGGCTTTCCTTACTGGACCCATATTTATCCATGTGACTATTAATTTTGCCCCTAAGTATTGTATCTGGAAGTTTCCGAACCAGTCCCTCTACAATTTGCACTCTCACTTCCCTTAGTATCCTTGGATGCATTTCATCTGGTACAGTGCCTTAACAACTTTAAGTACAGATAACCTATCTAATGCCTCCTCCTTATCTATTTTAGTGTTGGAATTACTTTGTCTTTCACTATGGCCTGAGTGGTATCTTCTTTCTTGGTAAAGACAGATGAAAAGCTTTAATTTAATATCTCAGCTATGTCCTTTGCCTCGAACATATGAAATAGGAGCATAAGTAGGCCATTCAGCCCCTTCAATAAGATCATGGCTGATCTGTTTGCATTGAGTTCCACATTCCCCATCTACACCCAATAACCTTTGATTTCCTTATCGAACAAGAATCTAACTTCTGCCTGAAAAATATTCAGCGATAGTGTTTCCACCGCCTTCTGAAGCAGAGAGTTCCAAAGTCTCTGTGAGAAAAAAGTTCTCATCATCTCTGTCCTCTTAGAGTGACCCCGAATTTTAAAATAGTGCAACCTAGTTTTGGGCTCACCGAACGAGGAAACATCAATTCAACGTCCACCTTGTCAATGTCGTACCGGCTGAGAATATTCATGAAGGCCCCACCTTCTCAACCTTGCCCCTCGCCTGAGGTGCAGTGATCCTCAGATCAAATCCCCATCAGTCATCCCTCCCCCTCAAAGGGGAAAGCAACCAATGGTCACCTGGGACTATGGAGACTTTAACTTACTTATTTACTTACTATCAATGCTGTCCAGGATTTTATATATTTCAATCAAGTCGCTCCTTACTCTTCTAAACTCTAGTGGAAACAAGCCCTGCCTTTGCGGCCTATCCTCATAAGCCTCCTTCCATGTATCAATCTAATAAACCTTCTCTGAACCATCTTCAATGCATTTACACCCTTTAAATAACGAGACCAAAACTGCACACAGTATTCAAGATGTGATCTCACCAATGCTCTGTATAACTTAAGCATAGCATCCTTACTTTTATGTTCAATTCCTCTTGCAATAAAGGATAGCATTCCATTAACCTTCTTGATTACATGCTGCTCCTACACACTAGCTTTTTGTAACTCATGCACGAGAACACCTGGATCCCTCTGCTCCTCGGAATTCTGCAGTCATTCTCCATTTAAGTAATAATCTGTTTTTTTTTATTATTCCTGCCAGAGTGAACAACTTCACATTTCCCCACACTATACTCCATCTATCAGATTCTTGCCCACTCACTAAACCTATCTATATCCATCTGCAAACTCCATTTATGGGCG
Organism: Scyliorhinus torazame; assembly: GCF_047496885.1. Classification (NCBI taxonomy): domain Eukaryota; kingdom Metazoa; phylum Chordata; class Chondrichthyes; order Carcharhiniformes; family Scyliorhinidae; genus Scyliorhinus; species Scyliorhinus torazame. Next base: position 92,012,571 of record NC_092712.1, read on the forward strand.
AAATTCTCCGGTATCGGCACGATGTCCGCCGACCGGCGCCCAAAATGGCGCAAATCAGTCGGGCATCGCGCCGCCCCAACCTTAAGGGGCTAGGCCCGTGCCGGACTGATTTCCGCCCCGCCAGCTGGCGGAAAAGGCCTTTAGTGCTCCGCCAGCTGGCGCGGAAATGACATCTCCGGGTGGCGCATGCGCGGGAACGTTAGCGGCCGCTCACGGCATCCCCGCGCATGCGCTGTGGAGGGAGTCTCTTCAGCCTCCGCCATGGTGGATACTGTGGCGAAGGCGGAAGGAAAAGAGTGCCCCCACGGCACAGGCCCGCCCGCGGATCGGTGGGCCCCGATCGCGGGCCAGGCCACCATAGGGGCACCCCCCGGGGCCAGATCGCCTCGCGCCCCCCCACAGGACCCCGGAGCCCGCCCGCGCCACCTTGTCCCGCTGGTAAGGTAGGTGGTTTAATCTACGCCGGCGGGACAGGCATTCTAGCAGCGGGACTTCGGCCCATCCGGGGCCGGAGAATCGTGGGGGGAGGGGGGGGGCCTGCCAACCGGTGCGATTCCCGCCCCCTCCGAAAATCCGGTGCCGGAGAATTCGGCAACCGGCGGGGGGTCGGAGAATCTCGCCCTATGTCTCCTTCACTACATACCTTCCTACCTATCTTTGCGTCATCTCCAAATTTAGCTACCATGCCTTTGCTCCCCTCATCTAAGTCATTTGTTTTGATTTGATGATTTGATTTATTGTCACATGTACCGAAGTACAGTGAAAAGTATTTTTCTGTGGCCAAGGGAACGTACACAGTACGGACATAGTAGACAAAAAAAATAATCGACAGTGTACATTGACAAATGGTACATCGACAAACAGTGATTGGTTCCAGTGCAGAACATTGATCATTGATGTAAATTGTGAAAAGCTGAGCTCCCAGCATAGATGCAGTTTTAATTTAACACCTCAACTATGTCCTCTACATCCATGCATAAATTTCATTTTTGGTCCCTAATCAGTCCTCCTCTTTCTACCACCCCTTTACTATTTATGCACCAACAGAAGACGGTGAGATTCCTTTTTATGTTTGTAGCCAGTCTCTATTCCCTCTTTGCTTCCCTTATTTGCTTCTTCACCCATCTCTGAACCTTCTATATTCACCATTGTTCTCAATTGTAGTTTATACCTGACACCTGTCATAAATGCACTTTTTCTCCTTTATCTTAATTTCAATCTCTTTTGTCATCCAAGGAGTTTGGGATTTGTTTGCCCTACATTTCCCCTTTCGAGAGAATATACCTGGGCTGTGCCCGAATTATCTCTTCTTTGACAGTTGCCCATTGGTCAGTTACCCTTTTTCCTGCCAACCTTTGACTCCAATTTATTTTGCCCAGATCCATTATCTCCTCATGGAAGTTGACTTTTTCCCAGTTAATTGTTTTTACTCTGGATTGTTTATTACCCTTTTCTATAGTCAGCCTGAACCTAATGATACAATGATCACTCTCCCCTAAATATTCTCCGACTGATACTTGATCCACTTGATCCACCTCATTCCCATAGAACCAAGTCTAGCAAGAAGCCTCCGTTGTTGTTCAACTGGAAAAATATTGCTGAAGACAATTTTCCTGAACTCACCCTCAGAACTTTTGTCCCTCTCTACCTTTGCACTATTCCTATCACAGTCTATTTTCAGATAACGGAAGTCTCCCATTATAACTACTCTATACTTTTTGCACCTCACTGTAATTTCCTTAAAATTCTGTTCAGCTACAACCTTCCCACTGGTTGGTGGCCTCTGGACTACACCAAGCAATGCAGTTGTACCTTTCTTGTTCCTTAGTTCTAGCCAAATCGCGTCTGCTTTTGACCCCTCAATTACACCACCCCTCCCCCTTTTCTTGCCTTCCTATCTTTCATGAGCACCTCGCATCCAGTGGGGTATTTAACACCTAGTCGTGCCTTTCTCAGTTGATAGCACTCTCACCCCTTCAGGCAGAAGTTTATGAGTTCAAGTTTCAATCTAGGACTTCAGCATAAAAATCAAGCTGATGCCCCAATGTAGAGCTGAGGGAGTGTTGGATGATTGGAGATGCTGTCTTTCAGAGGAGATGTTAATCTGAGACCCTGGGATGGATTTTTGTAACATTATAAGGGTAGGATCTGGAATAACCAGCCAGCATACTTGTTTGTTTGCACAATTCCACCAAGCAATTTTGGAAAAGATTGGCTCATTGTAGGCAATTAAAGGACTTAATAAGTCGGCTCCCTCTCACCAATAGGATTTTTCCAGACAAAAGCAGTGATATACAACATAGTGAGAATAGACAGCCTCCTGGTGGAAGAACAGATGAGAGGCTTCTATTGCCTTTTCCATAGAATCCCTACAGTGCATAAGGAAGCCATTTGGCCCATCAAGTCTCCAATGGCCCTCTGAAAGAGCACCCAACTTAGGCCCACTTGCCTGCCCTACCCCGTAACCCCACTTAACCTGCACATCTTTGGACTGTGGACGGAAACCGGTGCACTTGAAGGAAACCCACGCAGGCACGGGGAGAATGTGCAAACTCCACACAGTCACCCAAGGCCGGAGTCAAACATGAGTTCTTAGCGCTGTGAGACAGCAGTGCTAACCACTGTGCTCACAGATGCTGTATTGCAACGGCCATTTGAAGAGGGTTTATCGCTGTGAGAATGGCCCGGCAGATCTGGCCTCATTCTAGTTTTATATTTTTGATGTGTGTTCACAGGGCGCTCTCTCTCCCACATACATAGGTAACTCCCACCTCAATCGGTGTGACTGTTGCTGTCATTGTTGGAGGGTCTCCTATGGGCCTCTCAGCCTCGGCAACCCATCTCTTATCCTTACTTGAACAGCAAGGGTGGCTTGTAATTGACCAGGCACTGAAAAATTGCATAGAAGGTCTACTACTCACCTAGTGCGGGATGGGACCTGGAGGTTCTCCTGACATTGGGATTCCTGACTGCAGAAGGAAAATCAAGCACCCCATCTACCCTCTCTGATGGATATAAAAGATCCAATGACTCTCTTCAAAGAGGAGCAGGGAAGATATCCCCAGGCCATGAGTAATACTCCTGTCCCCTGAATGGAAAAGGACATCTCCCTTCCTACCCACCTCCTGTACCAAAACCTTGAGTGCTGTATCCAAGGGATTATAATCTCTAGTTTTTTTTTGCTATTTCTTTAGCTTCCCCTTGGTCATCCACTCTTCTTTAGGCAGCTCTAACCATTATGTACCTTACCTTTAAAAGGTGCAATCTGGCTTTAAGTAGTGAATCTAACTTTAAGTGGTGCTTGCCCAGTCTTGGGCCCCCTGCTGAGGCACGCAGCCACTCAGCAGCATGCTCTGTGCTGAATTGCATGCCGCAATCATTCTAGGTAACAGGCAGCAGGCATACTTCACAGCTGGGAATAATCACGTATTGTAATCCTTATGCCTGGTTCCGGTGGCTATCCCGGTATAGATACACACAGAGAACAATGTGGCTAGATGACCTTGGCTTCAGATCATCTTGCAGTAGATGGCGGAGCTCCGCATTGTCTCTTTGGTGAAACTCAATCTTCTCATAATCATCTCCTCACTGAGGTCATCACAGGACCTATGTTCCCTGTACATTCAAGTGCAGAGAAATAATATCTGGTGGGATTCATCTTTCTTCATAGTACTTGCTTCATCCTGTACCTATGCTGCTGTTCCTCCACCATGACAGGATAAAGGCACTCAAGGGTATGCCCGTTGAGAATTCTATACCTACGTCACAGGGAATATGGATGAAAATCTTCCAATGGCCTCACACAGTCAGAAGCAGCCTCGTCCAGGTTATGTGCAAGTATAATGGCAAAACAAAGCTGCAAAAATATTATTCCCAGCTGTAGGAATCATTTTGTATCCATATATCCTTCAGGCACACAAATTTCCAATTTCCGCCGAACTCAGCTGATGCTGACTGCAGCTGCACCTTATAATCCGTGATCTAATTTACTCAACGTACACAATGAAATAAACAAGGAACTCAGAACTGTGGCACCAATGCCCTCATTATAATACATGTAAAATGCACTCACTTGGGATTTGGCAAGCAGATCATAAAGAAGCAGAGAATTTGATGGCAATCAATTTTGAGGCAGAAGCAGAAATTTAGCACCAAAATAAGATTCCACTGAATGTACTAAGGAACCTCTGGACAAGGCGTGAACCTCAAATCTGGAGACAGGCTGATTTGTCAGATATTTTGTTGAACAGTGATTGAATAGTGATCAAATAATAGTCTTTGTGAGCTTCCCTGGCAAGGAATTTAATGGCATTGTCCTTTAACTTTAATGTGACCAATGAGAGTAAAAACAATTCTGTTATTAACATGGTGGGATTTCTACAATGTGCTTTCTTAAATTTATGACATCGCCTTTCAAGTTAGTGATTAAATTAATAATTCAAGATATTAACATTTTTTCCCCAACAATATATTTATTTACCATTGTTCATTGCAGCATATTAAAAGTAATAGATCATGCTTAACCATTCTCTGGAAGACAGCAATCCAGAGGAAACATTAATAATTTATGCATTTGCATGTGCCTTTAATCCCTGAAGATGTAATTAAGCTTCCTGCACAACTAATGATTAACCAGAATAAATCATATATTGGAAAAGTGTTCTTCATACCTCTATCTAAGCATCGGAAGTAAGCACCTGGATGTATTTTGTTGCTCAAATATGTCACTTGTACCTACTCAACAGAACTGGGGATCACTTTTAAAATTTTCCCAGTTGAATATGCTTCTATGAAATTGTCTTCCAGTTATTACTTGAAGTGTTAATTACCTCCGATTTGCAGTTGAAAATGCAGGTGAAGTGATGTATCTAGTGTTCTGACAGGAAAAGTAGGAAGTAGAGTCACTTCCAGTTTCTACATGTACCCACCACAGAAACTCAGTTGGTGAGTCACTGTTGCTGGCATTAGAGTGACTGTTGATAGAGACTAAGAACAGAATACCTGTCGGTCTTCTCAGTTAAAGAGTATTCATGCTATAGGCAAGGACTGTCTGATGACGGTTCCAGTCAAGGTCAAGTCACAATATGCAGTGAGAGCAGTATGAACTATACGATTGATACTGTGTCATAACAACCCCAAGTCAGTCTTAGGATTTTCATAGCTGGCAACAGGCCTGGCTTTTAATCTGCATTCCCTTTAAAAATATTACTCCCCAAGCATCCAAGATTGATCTTGAAGTTGCTAATTCTCTCGCTAGCAATGTCATGTGCTCCCACCTTCTTTCTGCAGTTCTCTTCAGCTATGACATTTTAAGTGTCAATTATTGCCTCCCCAACGAATACTCAGCTCCGCAGAGAGAGCAAACAGCAGTGAAGGATCAACATAAATTGATTTATTCCTTTATAATGGGGGGGGGGGGAATCCTGGCATGCATTCTTCTTTTCTGTGAGACGCCTCCATTTTGCTTTGTTCTGATGTAGATTAAGAAATAAATAATGCTCCTGCTTTCCTGTGGGGAAAGTGTGGGTAGATGAGTTGAAGGGAGGGGCTCTGCTGCAATAGCTAAATTAAATGGTTACAACATAGTTCCATCCTAATGCACACAGAATATGACACGTTTCCCATAAAGTCAGTAGTCTGGAATTACTTTTATCCCACAATATTCAATGGCCTGAATTTTACACTGCCCCCCTGCGGGTTTTGAGTCAGGGGTAGGAGCATGAAATTGCCTAGATGGGATTGCCTCCGGGATCCTACCCGCGCAACCTGGAAGCAATTTTATGATGAGGCAGGTAGGGCCTTGGGCTGGAAACCTGCGCTTAATGACCACTTAAGGGCCTTTTCCTGGCCAGCCTAACAATTGAGGCTGGGGGGCCAAGGACATGTCGGAGGGGAAATAGAAAAACTTTAAAATCTGCATTTCAGACGGGAAGGAAGGGGGCAGGCACCTCTATCAGAAGTCCCCTTCTTACGATGGGCACACTCCCTTGAATACCCAGAGACCTCCAGACTTCTCTCGCACAACCACCCTCCCCACCCGGCCTATCCCCAAGACCTGAACAGCTCCCCCCTCGTGACCCCCCAAGGTATCCCCTGCCCTACCCTCACCAGGATTCCTGCCTCTTACCTGGCCTCCATGTCCTCACACTTGGTTCCAGGCATGTTGCTACAGCGTCACTGTGACGGATGGAAGTCCCGCCTGCTCCCAATCAACGCTTGTTAGAACATAAAATGAGAGGAGGCCTGTTGGAGTTGGTGGGATGTGTTCCCCACCAATGCTGTGAATGGTGGGGGGCTCAGCCCCTCTTTCCAAAACATTCAAGCCCATGAGTCTGAAATTACACACCGGAGGTCCTATAGCGCTCTGGTAGTGTGCCTACCTCTGGGCCAGAAACTCGTGGTTCAAGCCCCACTCCAGGACTTTAATGGCCATGGAAAATATGTTAATAATGTGACCAAACAGGCCTGTAAATCCTTCCATTATGCCTGATGGCAGGCAGTATTTACTGGTCAACGATGCTGCAGAAGGTAAGAGCAAACCACTGCAGTTCCCTGCATAATCATGGACCTATCCAATGGAAGTCCATGGTCACCAACGGGCATGGTGCCTGAAGAAGGAGGAACAGCCACATACAAACATGGTGGCCTAGAATTAGAAACTCCATTGTGTCTGAAAGTGTGTGCACGGAGCAGGGTTTGCTGCACATGATTGATGCCATGGGCGCAGGACCAGATGAAATTGGTGCTGACAGATAATTATAATAGGTCACAACCAGCCCTACCCATGTTGCTTATTGGATGTGAGCCAGTTTAGGTGGGAGCAGGAAATCCAGAAACCTAGTAACAGCCAACACTAACCATATAAAGAAAGAAATGGTTAAGAGTAAGCTTAAGAATGGGTCTTTACAGGGTAAATGCCCAGACACAGCGGTGATTGCCTTTCTGTAGATTAGCCTCATTGGTCCTGCCTTCAACCCATTAAAAATCTGAATACTAAAAACATAAACTTTACTCACAGTGCTCCTACAGAGGCTCAGGCCAGTGTCATCATGGATCTTAAGGTCTGCATTTATCAAGGTTTCCAGAGAGTCGCAATATTCTGGCACCTTGTCCTCATGCAAAGCCGTTAAATTGCTGAGGCGCGGGATTGAGGCGGTGACGGCCATGAGCTGATCGGTCCCACACAGGATGGCTCCTGCTTGGAGGCTTTGGTTTTGGCCCTTTCCACCCTGTCACTGGCCACTTTGGAAAAAGTGCAAAATAATTGGACATATGTTATTCTCTAAGTCTGAATGAAGACTGAAGACTTACAGTTAACACAAGCTCTTTATTCAAAGGGTTTGTTCTGCTTCCAGAGCTCAACTAGATGTAAAACAGTCAAGAGGTATGACCAGTGAAGCTAAGGTAAGCTGCCTATGCTGAGCTGTCTCTGTGTGCTGCTGCTCCCTAGCTCTGTGCTTCTCAAAGAGGCGGATCCGACCTTGGGCTCGACCCTTTATACCCGTCTCTGATGCTGCCCTCTAGTGGTGCTGTGACTGTTACATCTGTGCTGCAGTCCCTGGTGTATATGCAGATGTACACACAGATATACAGATCACTACAGGAGGGAGTCGGTTTCTCCTCCAAAGTGGAATGTCGGCGCGTTACAAAACCCGGCAGAAGTCGAGTAAAACCTTGGCTCAAGAGTTGGAGGATCCACGTGGCACAGCAACTGAGAGCATGGCGGAGTGCGAGGTGATCTCACTCAAACATAAAAAATAATTTCAGGACTCCACAGGATAGATGCAGGAAGGATGTTTCCCCTGGCTGGAGGTATTGAGGACGGGGGACACATAGATTCAAAATAAGGGGCAGTCCATTTAGGACTGAGATGAGGAGGAATTTCACCACTCAGAGGGTTGTGAATCTTTGGAGTTCTCTGCCCCAGAGGGCTGTGGAGACTCAGTCATTGAGCCTGTTCAAAACTGAGATCGATATATTTCTACATATTGAAAACATCGAGGGATTCAGGGATAGTGTAGGAAAATGGGGTTGAAATGGAAAATCTGCCATGATCTCACTGAATGGCAGTGAGTTCAAAGGGCTGAATGGCCAACTATTTCCTATTTCTTATGCTCTTTTGACATTAGCGTGTTTGTTCTATGCCTGACATAACCCTATATGTTCGGCACCTTGATAAGTGTGCTTGCTCTGTGCCTAATTTTCTTTATTCTTTCATTGGATGTGACCATCACTGCGAAGGCTAGCATTTATTGCCTTTCCCCAGTTGTCCTTGACAAGGTGGCAGTGTGCTGCAATCCTGCATAAAACCAAGTGGCTTGCTGAGCGACTTCGGAGAACAGTTAAAAATCAACAACATTGGATCCGGAGTCACAAGTGGACTAGCCTGGGTAACGATGCCAGATTTCTTACCCAAAGAGCAGTAGTGAACCTGATGTGTTTTCACAACTATGCAGTATATCATTGTTCCTGCGACCGGTGAGGGGCTAGCAGCCGCACCGAATAAAACTCCCGGCTCCCACGATATAAATAGCTGGAGAATGGCCGGGTCCGTGACCATGCATGTGCGCGGTGATGACCTGCAGCGGTCGCGGCATAAAACATGGCGCCGGCCATGCGTGGACCCGATCTTCCAAATAGTGCCCCCCTGGCCACCTCCTGGCCACCCCCCACCAGTCCCCCCAGCCCTCGCTGAAGCCCCCGGCCAGCAGCATGGCTCCCGCCCAACTGTGGCGGTGCTGGACACAGTCCGCAGCTGCCACGCCGGGTTCCTGACCGCTGAGACCACAAGTGAACTGCGCCATCGGGAACTCGAACCATCGGGGGCGGAGCATCGGGGAGGGCCTTCAGGTGACGCACCAGCGCCATTCCAATGGCGTGCCCACGCGACGCCATTTCGGAGTGGGTGGAGGATACAAAATCGGCGTCAAAGAGGCGCCACCCCCGATTTGAGAGTCAATAGGGACTCTCTGCCCGATCGCCTATTATGAAATCGGCATTGGGGAATGGTGAATCCCGCCCCTTGGGCTGAATTCTCCTCCTGACACCAGCGTGGGAATGTTGGTGTTTTACGAACGAAAGATCTGCGCAAAACGGCCACCAATCCTACCTTTGGATGGGGGCTAGCAGGCAGGGCAGCGTAGAGAACCCGGCTCTAGCTGCCGATACGGCCAGAGAATTGCTGGGTCTGTGGCCGAACATGCGCATGGCGATGGCCTGCAGCGGCCGTGCGGTGCAACGTGGCGCTGGCCGCACGCGGACTCGGCCTGCCAAATAGTGTCCCCACTTTGGCCAGGCTCATAACCCCCTGGACAACCCCAAACAGTGCCCCCAGTCCCTGCCAAAGCACCCCCTGCCTGCAGATCGGCTCTGAGTCCGCAGCCGCCAGGCCGAGTTTCCGATGAAAATAGCATGAGAGACCCACACCGTCGGGAACCTGGCCAGTCGGGGGCAGAGCATCAGAGGAAGGGCCTCAGGTAATGTCCTGAGGCCGTTGATATGGTGTGCGGCATTCTCCTACAGTACGCCGCTTTGGAGGGGGCGGAGCATCGCGAAATCAGCACCGCCCCGGATTCCGTTGCAAACAGGGATTCTCCAGCCGATCGCTAAACGCGATTTTGCCGTCGGCGACCGGAGAATCCAGCCCCTTGTCTCTGGCTCATTAGTCCAAGCCTTTGGATCACTGGTCTAGTAACGGAACTATCCTTTTACCTCGATTGTTCTGTACTTGGCATGGGCATGGTGCACAGAAGCTGCCTCTCTGTCAATGTCGGTGAAATGCCACCACCTCCAAAATCACAACTTTGGCACAATCCGTCAGCAAATGGTTATCCTGGACACTCGCTTTGGAGAATGCAAGAGATTTACATTGAAATTACCTCTGTCTGTGAAAGATCTGGGGATCAGTGGTACAAGCATAACCCACATTGGTGCCAAAGTTGCTTAAATAACCCTGTGGTCTCAAGGCCTTCATTCTGTCAGAGGTAATCCCAGTTTTATCCAGGTTGAAAACAAAAGCATACCACTGCAAGAGCTCTTTTTCTAGCTCCACTAGTCAGTACTTAAAGTTTTCCCCCATCTTCCGCCAGTCTCAACTGTTCCAGGTGATAAATACCATAGAATTTCTGCAGAAAGAGGCCATTTGTCCCATCAAGTCTGCACCGACCCTCTGAAAGAGTACCCTACCTAGGCCCACTCCCCCACCCAATCCCCATAATTCCACCTAATTTAGGCATCTTTGAACACTAAGGGACAATTTAGGGTGGCCACCTACTGCACATCTTTGGACTGTGGGAAGAAACCGGAGCACCCAGAGGAAACCGATGTAGACATAGGGGAGAAAGTGCAAACTCCACACAGACAGTCACCTAAGGCCAGAATTGAACTCGGGTCCCTGGGCGCAGTGAGGCAGCAGTGCTAACCACTGTGCCACCATTGGTGTACACTTTATTTAAATACACTTTATTTCAATCAATTTGAGTCTCATTTGAGTCATCGTAAGTATAACCTCTGTGGTCTTGGCATGCCATTTCAATGGAAATTTAAATTTTAACTGCTTCCGCTAAGGAGCGAAACAGGTTCTGCCATAGAAAACATCTCATAAAATCCAGGTACCCTGAAATAGGATCATAGGAACACCAAAACAATGTCAGTACTTTGAAGAGAAATTATCCAAAGCAATAATGATCATCCTGAGTACTTGCAATACCAGTTAAGTGAATATGTTCCCATTTATAATTTCACACAGTATACATTTAATCGCCAGTATTTATGCAGTAGTAGGTTTTCAGTAAAGTAAAATGCTTCCCTCAAGGTTACAGAATCTACTAGAGTAATTGTGGAAGAGGGCAGTATTCCTTCATTTGTTCGTATTAGCTTCACACACTGATTTACTTCTCCAGAGGAAATGTCCCCAATGTGATCAGTTCAATATCATTATTAAACATGACAACAGTGTGAAGCAACATTTCCTCTGTGAGCAATATGTTGCTAAATTAGAAATCCCTTTACAAAGAACCTCCTGCAGAGAGAGAAGGGTTCAGGGATATGATGTAGCAGTGGTACAGTGGATTCATTTATCAAAATAAGATGGCTTATTTTGGCCTAATGATATTTTCATATTCTTAAAAAAAATGTGCTGCATATTTTTGCAAAAAACAACTATGCTGAGCAGCAGTTAAACCCTGAAGCAACATGATGTTTTCAGTATGAACATTTAATCACTTAAAGGAGACTAAAATTCATCTGGAATGCCATGTCATCCAAATATTATAAAGGGAGCTATCATTCCTGTCCTGGGTGTTTTTCATTTCATTCCCTTGCTCATTGTTTTCAAGGCAGACTGTGAACACACGTTTTGCAGAATTCCCTGTACGATTACATCATCAAGTTCCAGTCCAGTGACAGTATGACTGGAGAATAATGTCCAGAATCTACCGCCCTGTTAATGATGTCACTGGAATGGAATGGAACTTCACTGCAAGGGGAACTAATACAGATGATCTATTTCCAGGAAACCTCCCCTCACAACTTTTAAGGTTTAGAATCCCAGGAATGTAAAGTGGTACTGGCCCAGATTTTCCACAATTAACCTCTTGATTTTTGGAATAGTAATCAAACTGTTGGAAATGGAGGCGAAATAAGACTTTGATTTGTTCTAAATAAGACCAAACTCCACCCAATTTCAGGTGTGCAGAGCCAGTAGTCTCTGACTCTAGCTGACGGGCCTGTTCCTGTGCTGTATTGTTATTGCTGAGTAAATGCTGCTTGATAACATTGTCGACAACACCTTTCATTGACTGATAGGGCAGCAATTGGCCGGGTTGGATTTATCCTGCTTTTATGAATAGGACATACCTGGGCAAGTTTCCACATTGTTGGGTAGATGCCAGTGTTGCAGCTTCCTTGGAAAAGCTTAGTTAGGGGCGCGGCTAGTTCTGGAACTCAAGACATCAGAATCCCGGGTACCATGTTGTCAGGGCCCATAGCCTTTGAAGTATCCAGGGCCTGCAGCCCTTTCTTTATTTCTTGATGTCAAGTGGAGTGAATCAAATTGGCTAAAGACTGGCATGTTGGGGACCTCCAGTGGAGTCCGAGATGAATCAGCCACTTACCAGTTCTCACTGAAGATGGTTGCAAATGCCTCAGCCTTCTCTTTTGCACTGAAGCACTGGGTTCCTCCATTTTTGAGGCTGAGGATATTTGTGGAGCCTCCTCTGCCAGCTGGCTGTTTCATTGTCCCCACCATTCACAACTGAATGTGGCAGGACCACAGAGTTTAGCGTGGGTTTCCGCCGGGTGCTCCGGTTTCCTCCCACAGTCCAAAGACGAGCAGGTTGGGTGGATTGGCCATGATAAATTGCCCTTAGTGACCAAAAATGTCAGGAGGGGTTATTGGATTACGGGGATAGGGTGGAAGTGAGGGCTTAAGTGGGTCGATTGCAGACTCGATCGGCCGAATGGCCTCCTTCTGCACTGTATGTTCTATGTTCTATGTTCTAGATCTGTTTGGGAGATTGCTTAGCTGTCAATTTCACACTTCTGCCACTGTTTAGCAGTTTAGTACTGCCACTGTGTAATAGTTTCACCAGGTTGTTACCTCATTTTTAGGGATGCTCCTGGTATGCCCTGCTGAATTCCTCATTGAGCAGGATTGATCCTCTGGCTTGATAACATAAGGGATGTGTTGATCCATGAGGTTACAGATTGTAGTTAATTAAAATTCTGCTGCTGCTAATGGCCCAGAGCACCTCATGGATGCCCAATTTTGAGCTCAAGATCTGTTTTGAACCTGTCCCAGAGAGCAAAGTGGTGGCGCCACTTAAAATGAATCCTCAATGTGAAGACAGGATGTTGTCTCCATACAAAGTGTGCGGTGGTCACAGGTAGCAATATTGTCAAGGACGTATGAATCTGTGACAGGTAGGTGAGAGAGAATTGCCTACTTATAGATCCGCTTAGCCAAGTATGTCCTTCAGGATTCACCCCGTTCACTCAGTAATGTTGTTCCCAAGCCATTTTTCATGATAACTTCAAAAGTTCCCCAAATTCAGTGTCCTTGCTAACCTCAGTGCTTTTTCTAAAAGGTATTCAACATGGAAGCTGGCAGTTGTTAATCAGTAGGAGGGCACCTTACCCATCTTTGACCTGCTGCCTTGCTGGAGTCAAAGTTGAGGACTCCAAGGACAAGTCCCTCCTGAACGTGTACCACTGTGCTGCCACCTATGGTGGGTCTGACCTGCTGGTGGGACAGGACATACCCAATGATGGTGAAGAAGAAATGTAAACAGAGAATGCTGGAAATGCTTAGCAGGTCTCGCAGCATCTGTGGAGGGAGAAACAGAATTAACGTTTCAGGTCGTAACCTTTCAACAGAACTGGGAAGAGTTAGAAATGTGGTAGGTTCAATGCAGGCGAAATGAAACAGAGTGGGGAAGGAAACAAAAGGGAAGACCTGTGATAGGGTGGAAGGTGGAAGATATTAAATTACAAAAGAGTTGATGTAAATAGCCCCAAGGCAGCAGTAATGGGACAAGTAAAGAAACAAATGATAGGTCCAGCTATAAAGAATAATTAATACATTATTTAGCCTCCAGAAGCAATGACTCTGAAGGAAATCTTTATACAGGTAAATAGAACTCAACAAGTAAATCTTGAGAAATACTTTTGGGTCAACGGACCACAGATTTGAGATTGTGAAGGGCAAATTCAGCAACAGAGAATCTTTAAACAGAAGATCATCAACCATTGGGTGGAAATGTTAATGTGTCAGTAGAGTCTCGAGATGTCTTTAAAGACTGCTAATATTTAGCTCACAGAGTTTTCCTTCCATTGTACTGCCATTCAGAAAAGGAGACCACCCTCTGCTAGTGCAGCAGCAGGTCAGAAAGTAGACTTGTTCATGAAACAGTTGTAATCATTTAAAGAATTTACTTTTGGACTTCTATTGACGGGATTATGCTGAGTAGTCACACATCAGTATTCTTTCCTCCAGAACACAACAAAATAGGCACATTTGGCCAAATTTAGCCTGAAAAATCAGACTCATTCATCTCCTCAACTCCAGATATAGAGAAGAAGAAACGTATGCCAGGAAGCAGTAGGTCGAGGGGCCGCAGGGAAGCCAGAAATGGTGGAAAAGGGCAGAAGCAGCGGGCAAGCGGGTCAGCGGACCCACGAGGTGAGTAGGCCCCGGCCACCCCCGAGAGAGGGAGATCGGCGACCCAGACAGCGTGTACCCCCCACCCTACCCCCACCTGGAGATGGCTGGAACCGTTCCTAACTAAGGAACTGACCGCAATGAAAGATGAGATCAAGGTAGACATCCAAGGTCAAGGTGGCAGTGGTGGAGGCACTGGCCACCATGCAGACGGCACTCAGCAGAATGGGAAAGAAACTGGAAGCCCGGGGGGGAGAATGATCCAAGAATTTGAAAAGGCATTGACCGACCAGAGTGACTGAATCGTCGCCCTGGAGGCCGAGATGAAAAGGTTGGTGGCCAGTGTACAAAGCTGTGTAAATATATCATTTTGCCATGTATATATCTTGCTCTGCGCAATTTCTCATTTTTTTTTGTTACAGGGGGGGGGGGGGCTTATTGTTCGTAAGGGAGAAAAATTGTGTTAAAAAACTTTAATAAATATATATTTTTTTTTAAAGAAAAGGTTGGTGGTGACCCAAGGGAGCCTGAAGGGGAAGGTCGAGAACCAAGAGAACCAATCCAAGCGACAGAATGTCCGAATAATGGGCCTGTCAGAGAGGATTGACATCCTCTGGGTGGCACGATAGCACAGTGGTTAGCACAGTTGCTTCACAGCTCCAGGGTCCCAGGTTCGATTCCTGGCTTGGGTCACTGTCTGTGCAGAGTCTGCACGTTCGCCCTGTGTCTGCGTGGGTTTCCTTCGGGTGCTCCGGTTTCCTCCCACAAGTCCCGAAAGACGTGCTGTTAGGTAATTTGGACATTCTGAATACTCCCTCCGTATTCCCAAACAGGCGTCGGAGTGTGGCGACTAGGGGCTTTTCACAGTAACTTCATTGCAGTGTTAATGTAAGCCTACTTGTGACAATAAAGATTATTATTATTATAAAAGGAAAGCTGTGTTTTTGCCATGCTTTCCTGGTGCTCAAATCATTTAACTCAACTCAGAAGAGGATTGATTGTCTGTGCCCATCCAATGGTTTCTGAGATGAATTCTCACCGTTACTCATTTATGTTTTGTTTTAGAAAGTCACTGTCAAAATTCCTGTTTCGTTGCTCGGTTCCTGAGTAAAAGTTGTGTTCAGTCCAATAGTTATGTCATTAATTTAAGAAAATGGCAGTCTCTTGGCAAGATGCAAAAATATCATTCCTTACTGGCTATATTTTTACCGAGGCCTCAAAATCTCACAACCTCAATGCTGCAATCTGTGTGTGTGAATGATACAGTTGCAGTGTCTCATATGCGGGTGAAGTGACTGTTGAACTGAAAACAAAAGATGAATGCAAATAAAATATAATATTCAAGTGTACAGATTTTATTACTGATTGTCACTTGCTTTCTCCGTTATCAATCCAGTAACTAAGCAGGTTCATAAAAAGAACCAGTGCAACTTAATGAACTTCAATTCACTATCAGTGCCAAAGGTTGGTACTTATTTATGTGTCATATTGTATGATACCAATGAAGATTGTGCTAATTTCAAAGAATATCAGACTGGTCCCATATGAAGTTGATACATAAAGAATACAAAATTGTTCCATATTAAACGATCTGTTTCAATTTGACGTTGATATCCATTTTTAACTTATATCTGCTTGTAATTAAACCTTCTAAGTTGAGATGTTTATTAAATGTCAACTTTTTGGAAAGCACACAGGTCTGTGAAACGAATGTATGGTAAAATGAACAACTGGAAGAAAAGCACTTCTCACGTTTGGAATTTGCCTGAGAAATGCAGTGAGGTCCTGTGTGTTGTGTTTGGTCTTCTATACCTTGCAAAGGATTCCACCAAACACCTAGACTTGTCCAAACCAGGATCTTTATATGAATCACACGTGGTAAGATAGCGATCTGTTATCCTCTGGAACTACACCTGGCATGACTGTTCACCTGTATATCTTACTACCATCTCCTACAACCATCTGCTGATGGCTGGATGTGTCTCCACTTAGATGGGAGTCCATGGTCACATGACCACGGTCTGGAGACCGCATGGTGTGTCGGCCCACCACCTACTGGTTGGAGGTCGCACACCATCCATCTAAAATATTGCTTGCAGGCATATCACCACACTGTGGAACTGAAAACACAAATCATTGACAAGAGGGGCTGGTTTAGCACTGTGGGCTAAACAGCTGGCTTGTAATGCAGAACAATGCCAGAAGCGTGGGTTCAATTCCCGTACCAGCCTCCCCGAACAGGCACCGGCAACTAGAGGCTTTTCACAGTAACTTCATTGAAGCTTACTTGTGACAATAAGCGATTATTATTATTAAGATGGAGTCCAGTTCCCTTCTTGAGGCCTGAGGCCCACTAAGTCCCTGATATGCAATGTGGATCATAAAACAACCTTAAACACTTGTTAGTTTCTGGGCTCACGAAGGCTGATTTTGTTTTATGTGGGGCCTTCAAATTAATTCCATACTAAAGTCGTATTAATGGAGTCAGATTGCTGAACTGCTTCTGTGTGACATTATTATTAGGAGCAAAAGAAGGTTAGTCATCTTATTAGAACCACACTGACAGTGTCTTAAAGTTTCATTGAATGTGTTATCTGTGCTTGTTTCTGTGTGTACCATTTGCAGTTACTGGAGAAGAAGGAGGGACGCAGGAGGGGTGATAGGCAAGTGCATTTGTAGCTCACAAGGGGAATGAGAATCAACCCTTACTCCACTCTCTTAGTCATTCGCACCTGGGCATATTACATGAGTAGATTTTGTCGGTAGCTTTGGAAAAGTGGATTTTCTCTCCATTGAATTAATTGGAACGATAATTGAGCTTGTTGTATACTGCACTCCATCAGATTACAGTGAAGCATGAAGGTGAAAATTTACCGCACCTTTTAAAAAGGCCATTCATCACTGAACCTTGCACCAGACCAGGAAACAACTTCAAGATCTGGGACAGCTCTCTAATTTGCAATTACGGGTGATTGCATCTTTGGAATTCTTGCACTGTAATTGCACCAAGTAACAGCGGCGGTACCTGCCAATCACCCAGTTCATGATGCACTCGGCTCACTGTGAGAGAATATTGATAAAAGTTCCCTCTCCTCGTGTACTGTCTCTCTTTCCTTCAAATCTGCCGTCACCAGCCTTCACCTCAAAAATAAGCAATCCTTGACCGTTCTGTCTTGGCAAATTACCACAGCGCCCATCCCCCCTTTCCTCTCCAAAGTCCTTGAACAAGATGTTGCCTCTCAAATTAGTGCCCACCTTTCCGGGAATTCCAGATTTCCAAAACCTCAAATTAGGTTTTGCCCCCACTACAGCACTGAAACAGCCCTTAACAAAGTCACAAATGCTGTTCCATGTTACTGTGAGAAGGTATCGCTCCATGTCATTCTCGACCTCTCTATAGCCTTTGACACCGTTGATCACACCATCCTTCTCGAATACCTTACCACTGTTATCCACCCTTGCACTTTTTCCACACGTATCCCACCAAAAGAAAATATATCCTTAACCTCCCCTTGTTTCTCAGCTACACGATGTCCCGCGGTGACGTTGTAAGAAAAGACTGTCAATTTTCTATTTACTCTGATGGCACCCAGCTCCATCACATCCCCACCTTTCTTGACCCCTTCATTGTCTGTAAATGATCAGACTGTTTGTCCAGCCAGCAGTATCAGATAAGCAGAAATTTCCCTCAATTAGATATTGGAAAGACTGAAGTAATTGTCTTCCGTTCCCTCAACAAACTTTGCTCACTTGCAAATGACTTGATGTGCGGAATTCACCCATGCCTCTGCCAGCATGATGGTGAGAGGGTGCGGGGGTAGAATTGGGTGGGTACCTCAAAGATCAGTTTTACATCGACGTGAATCTCCCGCAGGAACGTCTGCTGCCCATCATGGCAGATCAGGAAACCCTTGGGAGGCCAGCGTGAAATTGATTTTCTTCCCGCGAATGGAATGCAAATGAAAGCCTGACCACCCACGCCCGATTCTCCACGACACCAGCGGTGCACGCCGGTGCAAAACACGTCTAGAACAATGTGATGTGCAGATGTCGAGACTCCCTTGATGCTGCCTGGGGCTGCCTTCAGAATTCGGGATGGAGGCTGCCACCAACCCTGAACTCTGGAACATCACAGCAGTAGCTGGAGGGAGCAGCTACAGTTTCAGTCTTCTGGAGGAGATTTTCCAGCCTCAAAATGTCCCTGGAGATCTATCTTCATTCTCAGATGATCCATCTTCCAGCCGCAGAGTGCTCCCAGAGACCTATCTTCATTTTCAGGGGTTCCATCTTCTTTCTTCAATAGTGGGTTAGTGATGTTGGGCAACGTTTCAGTACGTTGCCCAGATAGGACACATCATCAGACCTGCCCTTCCACAGAATGTGGCGCAAGACACTTGGGTGCATACATATTGAGGTTGGGGCCGGAAGATATGGCGTGTTTACCCATCAGCCTCCGCAAGGTAAACACTCCACATTCCAGTCCACGCCACGGAACTTAGACCCAGATTGACAAATTCGCCCCATATTTTTGCATGGCAACAGGCTGAGGCGGAACTAGACTGCTCACAACATCGGTGTCATTATGACGCGAGAAGAGCTTCCAACAACACTTCCATACCGTCATTCAGTCTCAGCTCATTTGCTGCTAAAACTGCCACCTGTGGCTTTATGGGGCGTCATTCTCCGCCCCCCCGCCGGGTCGGAGAATGGCCGTTGGCCGCCGTGAATCCCGCCCCCGCCCCCGCCGAAGTCTCCGGTACCGGAGATTGGGCGGGGGCGGGAATCGGGCCGCGCCGGTTGGCGGAACCCCCCGCTGGATTCTCCGGCCCGTATGGGCCGAAGTCCCGCCCAGGAATTGCCTGTCCCGCCGGCGTAAATCAAACCTGGTATTTACCGGCGGGACAAGGTGGCGTGGGCGGGCTCCGGGGTCCTGGGGGGGGCGCGGGGCGATCTGACCCCGGGCGGTGCCCCCACAGTGGCCTGGCCCGCGATCGGGGCCCACCGATCCGCGGGCGGGCCTGTGCCGTGGGGGCACTCTTTCCCTTCCATCTCTGCCACGGCCTCCACCATGGCGGAGGCGGAAGAGACTCTCCCCACTGCGCATGCGCGGGAAACTGACAGCGGCCGCTGACGCTCCCGCGCATGCGCCGGGAAACTGACAGCGGCCGTTGACGCTCCTGCGCATGCGCCGCATTTCCGCGCCAGCTGGCGGGGCAATAAACGCCATTTCCGTCAGCTGGCGCGGAAATCCCTCCGGCGTCGGCCTAGCCCCTCAATGTTGGGGCTAGGCTGCCAAAGATGCGGAGAATTCTGCACCTTTGGGTCGGCGCGATGCCCGTCTGATTGGCGCCGTCTTTGGCGCCAGTCGGCAGACATCGCGCCGTTGGGGGAGAATTTCGCCCATTATCTTTCAACTTTGTTATCCAGGTCAGCCTCCCACCCCCCACCCTCTAAACATGAGGTGGTACAAATCTCACTTGCCCGAATCCTAACTTGCAATATGTGCTGTTCACTCATCACCACTCTGCTCAGCGACTTACACGAGCCACTGATAAAGCAAATACCTCAATTTTAAAATTCCCATCCCTGTTTTCAAATTCCTCCATGACCTTCCCTCTCCCCGTCTAAGGTGCTATATAAATAAAAATTATTATTGTTGTTTTTGATGCGTGATCCTTTCAAGTTTGCACATTCTTAATCTTGCTAAGGGTTAAATTAGATAATCCCTGGACATGGACGTAGGAATTAAAATGTGCATTTAACTTGGCTCCATTGATTGCACTTCAGGCAGTAAGCCAAACTCCTGCTGCCTGATCTCCACCGTTCCTAGGTTTATTCAGTTGTGTGTATCAGCAGGGTGGCCAGTATCATTCGTGCCTGATACTACTTAAAGCTAGCTACAATCTCTTAAAGGGGGTGCACTGTGGCTGGTTCAGATCATTCTAAACATTGTGCTGTGGAAGAATCAACATGACTGACCATGGGAGAAAGCGTGCACCAAAGTATTTGGACACACAACTGGAGGCTTGATGGAAGAGTTGGAAAGATGGCGCAGTCTCGTATCCTCAGGGAGGACATGGATCGGGGAGCGCTTTATTTCTACACATTTCTATTCTCACCACTTCCTCTTTATTGATGGTACTATCCTTAATACTACATTGACTGCCCACAATGCGATCTCCTCTGCATTGGTGAGATTGTTTTGTAGGCCACCTCCGCTCAGCCTACAAGCACGCTCCTAATCTACCAGTGGCTTGCCATTTTAATTCTCCACCTTCCTCTCGCGCTAACGGGCAGGATTCTCCAGTCCCCCAGCAGCATAGTTCTCAGCGTCACGCCGTTCGCTGATGGCTGGATTCCTCTTCCCACCTCTTGTCAATTAGATTTCCCATTGAAGCCACCCCACATCACCAGGAAACATGTGGGTTTGGGTTCCCTCCTCTGGGCCAGGCTCCTGTCCCAGAGCAGCTCCTGCTCATGCAGCCTCATTGCATCTGTCAGGGCTGCAGTGATCAGGCAGAGGCCAACCACACCCGGCTGTACACCGAGATACATGTTGGCATGGCCGTTACTCCCGTGCCCAACCAGGTCCAACAGGCTACACTGTAGCCCTGGCCTGCATTGCAGCCCCTGCCCCCACTGCAGCCCCTGCCCCCATATGTCTCCCTCCCCCTCCCGATCCTAACCTTACCCCACCGGCCATTCCCCCAACATACTTCCCTCCACATCGTGTCCCTGGCTCTGCCGGTGTCTGTCACCAGGGCACCTCCTGCCCCGCCACCCATCCCTGGCAGCATTAGGCTCTGCGGCCCCTCTCTGCACCCTCCTGTGTGGCGTACCAGGTGGACACAAGGGGTGCAATGCATCCCTTGTGTCCACCTGTCCGGGAGCAGGATGGATGGGAGCAGGAGCACAGTTGGCAGGCAGGGCTTGGTTATGGCCGGTGTTCCTGCAATGTGGGCTAGCTGATGGTGCCACTGGTGGCGCATCCGCCCTCGGGGGGAGCAATATGCCAGGAAGGGTGTCAAGGGCCCTGGGTCATGCGTCCGCTATTCGGGATGTTTCCCCCCCACCCTATGGGGTAGCGCCTAGGATGGGCACACTGAGAAGTGCTAGCCCACTGGCTGCGTTGGGCCACGCACAGCCTGTTGATGGAACGGCTGGGAACTGTTGGTTCCTGGGGAGTGGTCTGGGTTGACAGGGGCAGCCATACAGACAGTGGCGCTCTGCACATCCACCGATCACAGTGAGCATTCAGTAGTTTGCGCAGCCAGGTGCTGCCTTGCAGGCCACGACGACAGTGGCCCATGCCAGCCACCCCAGTCCGGGGGAGGGGGGACACCCCAACCCCACGGTCCATTTCCTGGTCGCACCCTGCTAGTTCCCCTGCCCTGACAGATGCTCCCCAGGCCAGCAGCACAACTGTCAACCCATGGTTGTGCCTTTGGAAACTTTTCCTAACCTCCTCCCTCACCCTCAGCAGCCACGGTGCCTGGTTCCCATTTTTGTAAACCACAAGTGAACCACACCGGTGTCACATTTCCTGGCGGAGGCGGAGCATCGCAGGAGACCGGGGAGTATCAGGTCGGGACCTTTTATGATGTACCACCGGCTGTTACTGTACAATTTGCATGCCTAGGATGGTGTGGGGGTGTGGAATGCATTCATGCATCTGTCGAGGTGGCGAAGCATGGCATTCCTTTGGGCGCCTGGTACCGACCTTGATTTTCAGTTGACACGCGATTCTCCGCCAGATTGCGATGAAAGGTTCTGGCAACGCTGGATGGAGAATCCCTCCCGTTACATCTGCTTGACTGCACTTTTATCATATTACTCCTTTCCAAATTTTATATATTTTTTTATAAACTTAAAGTGGCCAATTCCTTTTTTCCCCAATTAATGGGCAATTTAGTGTGGCCAATTCACCTACCCTGCACATCTATTTGGGTTGTGGGGGTTGATGTGTTGGGTGTTCTGGATCACAGACAGGTCACCAACACTTGAAGTAGTGCAACACTATTTTATTAAAAGGTTAACTTTTTAAACATACTTGAACTGTGGGTAAATACGATACTAGCTTTCACTAAAGACCTTTGCCTTGTCCTAACCAGTTGGTGCACTCAGCACATGGTGAATGTCTGTGTTGCAGGCTGTGAGCTCTGTGCTCCTAGCTAGCTGCTACTCGAATGAGCGGGAACTCTCCTGTCCCCTGTCTTTATAGTGCGTGTGCTCTCACTGGTGATTGGCTGCAGTGCTGTGTATGTTGATTGGTCCCACTGTGTGTCCATCAATGTGTGTCTGCACCATGATATACTGGTGTGTATTCTGACATCACCCTTTTATATTAAAAAATGTGCCTGCGTGACAATAAATAGTGTATGGTGAATGTTCCTGACTACGTGTCTGCGAAATATATACAGGACTATGTACATAAAACTAAGCTATTTACATGGGAAGGTGCCTGGTGCAGAAAAAACAGTGTGTCACACAAATAAAGAGACGAACACTATATACAAACCACTTGAACGATTAAACGGAAGAACAGAACAGACCAGAGAGTCCATTAGTGCACAAAGTTCACAAATTAAGTCTCTGAGGTGGGCGACGAATTCTGGTTGACCGCCTCATGGGTGGGTCAGGAGCCACCGGCTGAGGAGCGGGCTGGACTGCGTCAGAGTGAGGAGGATGCAGAGTAACCGGAATCTCTGCATAGTCCAGGTCAGGGACAACAGGAGAGCGTGGCACTGGCGGAGGATAACGTAGCGAGCGCAGAACGAGACGAAGGGCACGTCGATTACAGCGCAGAATGGAACCATCCGGTAGACGAACCAGGAACGAGCGGGGAGCCACCTGCCGAAGAACCACAGCAGTTGCAGACCAGTCACCATCCGGAAGATGGATGCGGACGTTGTCATCTGGAGCCAGAGCAGGGAGATCAGCTGCATGGGAGTCATGAGCCGCCTTGTGCTGTGCATGAGACAGTTGCATTCGTTGAAGGACCGGAATGTGGTCGAGGTCTGGGACATGAATGGACGGCACCGTCGTCCTCAAGATGCAACTCATGAGCAGCTGGGCTGGCGACAGGCCAGTGGACAGTGGGGCCGAGCGATAGGCCAGCAGAGCGAGGTAGAAGTTGGATCCCGCATCGGCAGCCTTGCAGAGGAGCCGTTTGACTATGTGGATGCCCTTCTCCGCTTTGCCATTGGATTGGGGGTACAGGGGACTGGATGTCACATGTACAAAGTTGTACCTCCTGGCAAAGTTGTACCATTCCTGGCTTGCGAAGCAGGGGCCATTGTCCGACATCACAGTGAGTGGGATGCCGTGACGAGCAAAGGTGTCCTTACAGGCACGGGTGACTGCAGACGATGTGATGTCGTGCAAACGTACCACCTCCGGGTAGTTTGAAAAATAGTCTACAATCAGAACATAGTCCCTGCCCAGCGCGTGGAACAGGTCGATGCCGACCTTGGACCAAGGGGACGTGACCAATTCATGGGGCTGTCGGGTCTCACGTGGTTGGGCCGGCTGGAACCGCTGACAGGTGGGGCAGTTGAGCACTGTGTTGGCGATGTCGTCATTGATGCCGGGCCAGTACACAGCCTCTTGGGCCCGTCAGCGGCACTTCCCCACACCAAGATGGCCCTCGTGTAGCTGTTCCAAGATGAGCTGGCGCATGCTGTGCGGGATAACAATGCGGTCCAGCTTCAGGAGGACACCATCGACTACCGCCAGATCGTCTCTGATGTTGTAGAACTGCGGGCATTGGCCCTTGAGCCACCCGTCTGTTAGGTGGCGCGTGACACGCTGTAGCAGGGGGTCAGCCGCAGTCTCGTGGCAAATTTGGACGAGGCATTCATCCATGGCCAGTAGGTTGGAGGCCACGAAGGCCACATGGGCGTCAACCTGGCAGACGAATCCCGCTGGGTCACACGGGGTGTTGACTGCCCTGGACAGAGCGTCGGCTATGATCAGGTCTTTGCCCGGGGTGTATACGAGCTGGAAGTCGTATAGCCGGAGTTTGAGCAGAATGCGCTGGAGGCGAGACGTCATGTCGTTCAAGTCTTTTTGTATTATATTGACCAGCGGGCGATGGTCAGTCTTGACGGTGAATTGGGGAGGGCCGTACACATAATCATGAAACTTGACGACACCGGTCAAAAGGCCCAGGCACTCCTTTTCTATCTGCGCGTAGCGCTGTTCCGTGGGGGTCATGGCGCGTGGCGCATATGCCACTGGGGCCCATGATGAGGCCTCATCGCGTTGCAGGAGCACTGCCCCAATGCCAGATTGGCTGGCATCGGTCAAAATTTTTGTCTCTTTTGCTGGATCAAAAAAGGCCAATACCAGGGCCGTGGTAAGTTTGGTTTTAAGTTCTGTCCATTCGCGCTCGTTGGCAGGAAGCCATTGGAAGTCTGTCATCTTCCTGACCAGGTTCCTGAGAGCTGTGGTATGAGAGGCGAGGTTAGGGATGAACTTCCCTAGGAAGTTGACCATGCCCAGAAATCGGAGGAATGCCTTCTTGTCCTCTGTCTTTTTCATGGCTGTGATGGCAGCCACCTTGTCCGCATCCGGCCGCACACCCAACTGGGAGATGTGGTCCTCTAAGAACTTGAGTTCCGTCTGGCCGAAGGAGCATTTGGCTCTGTTGAGGCGTAGGCCCTGCTTCCGTATGCGTTTGAACACGCGCTGGAGGCGACTGATATGCTCAGTGGCGGTGGACCAAATGATAATGTCGTCGACATAGACGCGAACACCTTCAATGCCTTACATCATTTGTTCCATGGTCCTGTGGAACACTTCTGAAGCCGATATGATCCCAAACGGCACCCTGTTGTAACAATATTTGCCAAAAGGGGTGTCAAAGGTACACAGTTTCCTGCTGGATCTGTCTAATTGAATTTGCCAGAATCCTTTCGAGGCGTCAAGTTTGGTGAAGAGCTTGGCGCGAGCCATCTCGCATGTGATCTCTTCGCACTTGGGGATTGGGTAATGCTCCCTCATTATGTTGCGATTCAGATCCTTTGGATCAATGCAGATTCTGAGCACGCCGGAAGGCTTTTTTACGCACACCATGGAACTGACCCAGTCAGCTGATTCCGTAACTCTGGAGATCACTCCTTGGTCTTGGAGGTCCTGCAGCTGCTGCTTGAGGCGGTCCTTGAGGGGTGCTGGGACTCTGCGAGGTGCATGCACCACAGGCGTGGCATTCTGTTTGAGTAGGATTTTGTAAGTATATGGGAGCGTGCCCATGCCTTCGAAGACGTTGTGGTGCTGGTCGATGATGGCGTTGAGTTGCGCCCTGAAGTCACATCCTGGAAGGTCGACACGTCATCAGGAGAGAGAGAGTGAACTCTTTGAACGAGGTTTAGCAGCTTGCATGCCTGTGTGCCAAGCAGAGAGTCCTTCGAGGAGCCCACGATCTCGAAAGGAAGGATGGCGTTTCGTGACTTGTGCGTCACTTCAAGTTGGCATGAGCCACTAGCAGGAATGATGTTGTCATTGTAGTCCAATAGCTGGCAGGCCGATGGAAGAATGGTTGGTTAGACATGACGGCTTTGGAAAGCAGACCACGCCATGAGATTGGCGGAGGCACCATTGTCCAGACAAAATCGTATTTGGGACCGGTGACCGTCAGGGTGGCACACCACTCATCGTCTGGATCGATGCTGTATACCGACAGCGGCTGGTGCCTTTGCTTCGGGGACAATCTTTTTCGTTTTTTGTTACGACACCGACTCAAAAAGGTGCCTTTGGGTCCTCGGTGTCACTGCTGTGCGGGAGGTCGGAATCGGACTCGCTGACCGTGGGTTGAATTGCCCGAACATTCCTGCAAGGTTGGCTGAAGCGATATGAATTGGAAGGCTGAGCTGCTCGACAGCAGGCAGCATAGTGGCCAAGTCTTCCACATCGTAGGCATTGTCGAGATTTTGCGGGGCATTGGCGGTTTAAACGAGCGGAGCCACAGTTGCCGCACGTTGTGACGTCAGCATGTTCGCTGCGCCACCGCGCATGCGCAGTGCGGTCATGCGTGGTGCGCGCCTGCGCATTACGTTCCTCCATGTCGCCGTCCCCTCGTTTGGTGCGTACAAGCGCGGGAGTCCGCGAAAAGCGTGCAAAATGGCCGCCCTCATCCAGGCTGGGGCCCTGGAGGTGCTCAATCACTTGGACCCGTTCCACCTCGTGGCGACCTTGCCGCGCCGTTTCAGCCGCTTGTATATGGGAGTAGCGACTGGTGGCATTTTCATGTAGGGCACAGGTCTCGATGGCGGTCGCTAGGGTGAGTTGCTTTACTTTGAGGAGCTGCTGACGTAGGGGGTCTGACTGAACACCAAAAACGATCTGGTCGCGTATCATGGAGTCGGAGGTGGGCCCGTAGCTGCAAGATTGCACAATGATGCGGAGGTGCATTAGAAAGGATTGGAAAGGTTTGTCCTTACCCTGCAAATGCCGCTGGAACACGTAGCGCTCGAAACTTTCATTCACCCCTATGCTGCAGTGAGTGTCAAATTTGAGGAGAACTGTCTTGAACTTCGTCTTGTCTTCGTCATCTGCAAAGGTGAGAGAGTTGAAAATGTGCATGGCATGGTCCCCGGCTGTGGAGAGGAGAAGAGCAATCTTTCTGGTGTCCAAGGCGCCCTCCCTGTCCGTGGCTTCGAGGAAGAGCTGGAAGCACTGTTTGAAAATCGCCCAGTTGGCCCCGAGGTTGCCGGCAATGCGGAGCGGCGGCAGTGGGCAGATGTTGTCCATGTTGCTGGATGACGGAATGCTGGCGTAAGAGGCAGATCACTTGCAGGTACGTCTAAGAAGTGCTAGTATGCAACCACTCCTGATACCATGATGTGTTGGGTGTTCTGGATCACATACAGGCCACCAACACTTGAAGTAGTGCAACACTATTTTATTAAAAGGTTAACTATTTAAACATACTTGAACTGTGGGTAAATACGATACCAGTTTTAACTAAAGACCTTTGCCTTGTCCTAACCAGTTGATGCACTCAGCACATGGTGAATGTCTGTGTTGCAGGCTTTGAGTTCTGTGCTCCTAGCTAGCTGCTACTCGAATGAGCGGGAACTCTGATGCCCCCTGTCTTTATAGTGCGTGTGCTCTCACAGGTGATTGGCTGTGATGTTGTGTCTGTTGATTGGTCCCACTGTGTGTCCATCAGTGTGTGTCTGCACCATGATATACTGGTGTATATTATGACAGGGGTGAGACCCACATAGACACAGGGAAAATGTGCAAACTCTACACGGACAGTGACCCGGGGCCAGGATCGAAGCCGGATCCTCACTACCGTGAGACAGCAGTGCAAACCACTGCGCCACCGTCCGTCCTCCAAATCTTATGGGCTGGATTCTCCATCGCCGTGATGCATCATTTCGCTGGCAGTGCACTCACTCCCGTGGATTTCCCAACGGAGTGGGGGTGCCCACAATGGGAAACCCCACTGGCTGGCTGGTGGGATGGTGGATCCCACCATCAGAAAACGAGTGCGGCGGGAGTGCACGCCACACCAGAAAACGAGTGCGGCGGGAAGGAGAATCCCGTCCTCTCTCTCTACCTGCTTTTTCCTCTTTTGCCTCTCGGGTCTCAATATCTATTTTGGGGCAGAGCAGAAGAATCATTGATAGGATTTGCCATTCCATGGACTAAAAATGGTTCAAATTTCAAGATTGGCATGGCCGCAGTCCCAGAAAAAGGACCTGCCCAGATGTGTAAATTTGTGGTATGTGTAGGGTTAATGAAAAGGACTTTGTAACCAGCAAATTATAACGCGACTTTTTAAGAGGAAGATTTACGGCAGCAAGCGCATAGTTTGCATGTTTTCATAGCTGGTTAACATACCAGTACCTCTCTTCCAAATACAATACATGGGTGTGGATTCATTCATATGACCATGTGGTATATTTGCTATATAAATGTCAGCTTGACTTGCATTCTCACATTGGAGTCAGTTCAAATGCCACTTCAGAACCTCAGCACATAATCTAGGCTGACACCTCAGTGCAATACAAATGGAGTGCTACACTCTGAGTCTGCATTACACATGGGCAATGGAATAGAATAGACCATATCAATTTGATAGCTCTTGAATTGTTTTTGCAATCCTTCCGGCCCCACAAAAGTCACTGCTAGTCTAGGAACAACACCTTCCACGGTGACACCCTCCCTCTCCTCCCCACCAACCCGCAATTTATCTTGTAAATTACCTTGTGAGGTGTATCGGGAAAGCCTGCAGTTCAGTTGCTAATTGTAAATGGGGTGGGATCCATAAACTCACAGGGAGCTCTCGCCCACCAGATTGGTTGTCCAACCAAAAGTCAAAACGTACGCAATCAGATTGTTAAAACTCTTGAATAACAAGTTATTGCTCAATCCTGCTGAGATTGTGTGTGTGAAGAGACAGATCAATGGTACACAACATTGAGGATGCAAGTTCTACCAGACCTGTTTCTCCAGAATCAGGCCTGCACACTCGAGTTAAAAATGGAATGGAATGTCAGTACTGATTATATTACAGAAAACTTTAGATGGGGATATAGTTGTCAATCACCTTATCAATATGCATCGTCATGAAAGGCTGTCAACTCAATGTTAAAGTATAGCTTATTGATGACAATTTCAATTCCGAAACCTGTGATGGAAAGCGGCAGGTGGGTTCAGAAAGTTGAAAGCCCTTCATTTCCTCCTGATATCTCAGTATTAAAAACAGTGCATCTGATTTGGGTTCCCAAAATACAATAACTTCAGGCATGAAGTGTATGAATTAATCTTTCTTTAATTCCCCTTATCCGTGTCTTCTCTAAAGCCATCTGAAAAACTTAAAATGTACCTTTCAACTTGGCTCCTCATGCAGGGTCTCATTAGGCAAAAAGCACAAATTTGATGTCCTGGTCACAAGCTGGACATATTTTCCATTAATGGCCATCAAATCAAAATCATACATTACTCTCCTCAGAACTTCCATCTTGTGCTCTCATCCACACTGGAAGTCGAACAATATCCAAAGGTTGCGTTAACCTTCCTGGCACAGGCTTTCTGAGTCAGTAATAGCTGTAAGCAGGTGCCACTTCTGTTTGAGTGCCATGCAGCCAGCTGTGTACGAGTACAATCAACTAACCGGAGGTGTGGGGCTGTCCAATTAAAGAGTGGAGCCCAGCAACGAGATACTAATGGCAGCATCAGTTGTCCCAAAGGCAGGTGCTGGTGTCGTAGTCAAAGGGTTGTCAACTCTGTATGCACTGTGACCTTCTATGACATGCATGACAACCATTGCAGAAGTCCGCTCAAGCTGATAGAAGACCCCTGCACCTGACCACCAGTACAAAATACCCACGGAATTGAACGGGAGACTGCAGCAAGATTGGCAAGAGGAGAATCCTAGGCCCAACCATATTCAGCTGCTTCATTAGTGACTGTCCTCCCATCATGAGGTCAGAAGTGTGGATGTTCGCCGATGACTGCACAATGTTCAGCACCATTCACAACTCCTCAGATACTGAAGCAGTCCATGTCCAAAAGCAGCAAAACCTGGACAATATCTAGGCTTGAACTGACAAGTGGCAAGTATCATTCAAGCCGCTAGGGATGGGCCATAAAAGCTGACCTAACCAGTGACGCCCATATCCTGTAAATGAATTTTAAAAAACACAAGTGCCAGGCAATGACCATCTTCAACAAGAGAGAATCTAACCATCACATGGTGACATTCAATGGCACCACCATCCCTGAATCCCCCACTATAAATATCCTGGAGGTTGTCATAGACCAGAAACTGAACTGGACTAGCCATATTAATATGGTGGCTACAAAAGCAGGTCAGAGGCTGGGAATTCTGTGGCAAGTAACTCACCTCCTGACGTCCCAAAGCCTGTCCACCATCTACAAGGCATAAAACAGGAGTGTGATAGACTACTCTTCCCTTGCCTGGATGAGTGCAGCTCCAACAAGAAGCTCAACACCATCCAGGACAAAGCAGCCCATTTAATTGGCACCCCATCCACAAACATTCATTCCCTCCTCCACCACCGACACACAATAGCAGCAGTGTGTACCATCTGCAGATGCACTGCAGGAACTCACCAACTCAACTGCCACATAGACGACCACTGTTATTTAGAACAAGGGCAGCAGATGCATCTGAACACCACCACCAGAAAGTTTCCATCCAAGCCACTCATTATCCTACCTTGGAAATATATCGCCTTGCAGCACCAGGAACACGGAATCAATTCCGGCCTTGGGTGACTGCCTGTGTGGAGTTTGTACAGCCTCCCCCTGTCTGCGTGGGTTTTCTCCGGGTGCTCCGGTTCCCTCCCACAGTCCAAAGATGTGCAGGTTAGGCGGGGTTGCTGGGTTACAGTGTTAGGGGGGAATGGCCGAGGTACAAATGTGAGGTTATCCTTTTCGGTAGGAGTAATAGCAAAATGGATTATTATTTAAATGATAAAATATTAAAACATGCTGCTGTGCAGAGAGACCTGGGTGTGCTAGTGCATGAGTCGCAAAAAGTTGGTTTACAGGTGCAACAGGTGATTAAGAAGGCAAATGGAGTTTTGTCCTTCATTGCTAGAGGGATGGAGTTTAAGACTAGGGAGGTTATGCTGCAATTTTATAAGGTGTTAGTGAGGTCACACCTGGAGTATTGTGTTCAGTTTTGGTCTCCTTACTTGAGAAAGGACGTATTGGCACTGGAGGGTGTGCAGAGGAGATTCACTAGGTTAATCCCAGAGTTGAAGGGGTTGGATTACGAGGAGAGGTTGAGTAGACTGGGACTGTACTCGTTGGAATTTAGAAGGATGAGGGGGGATCTTATAGAAACATATAAAATTATGAAGGGAATAGATAGGATAAATGCGGGCAGGTTGTTTCCACTGGCGGGTGAAAGCAGAACTAGGGGGCATAGCCTCAAAATAAGGGGAAGTAGATTTAGGACTGAGTTTAGGAGGAACTTCTTCACCCAAAGGGTTGTGAATCTATGGAATTCCTTGCCCAGTGAAGCAGTAGAGGCTCCTTCATTAAATGTTTTTAAGATAAAGATAGATAGTTTTTTGAAGAATAAAGGGATTAAGGGTTATGGTGTTCGGGCCGGAAAGTGGAGCTGAGTCCACAAAATATCAGCCATGATCTCATTGAATGGCGGAGCAGGCTCGAGGGGCCAGATGGCCTACTCCTGCTCCTAGTTCTTATGTTCTTATGTAGGCGCTCTTTCAGAGGGTTGGTGCTGACTCGGTGAGCCGAATGGCCTCCGACTGTGCTGTAAACATCTATAAATCTATAAAAAGGTGTGTTAGTCTTCATGGGGAATCTAACTGTGTTCCTCCTTTTGCTTGCAGACATTTTCTCTTTTTATTTCAGATTTCCTGCATCTGCAGCTTTTCACTTTCACTTTCAATTCAATTTTCTTCATAGTGTACATAAATAAATGATTGACATCAGAAGAAACCTATAGATTGACAGTGGCCTGGGCATGTGGCTGTACGAACCAGAATTGTGGATTAGACCAATATGCTGGAGAAAGGCTGAATGCTTTCAAAAGCAGATGCTGAAGAAAGAATCCAGGAACTTATACACAACATGTAACAAAGGAACGAGAGGAATCAAATAACATCTGGATGGTAATGTGATCTGCATAGTTTAGCCATGTGATAATAAGGAACAAAAATTAACTGTGCAAGTAAAGCATTTGGCAGAGTACCAGGTGATGTAAGATAGAGGTAAGTCGATAGCCACCTGGCTGAGAATAGTACAAAATTATTGTGCCAAAAACTGTCTCCAATGGGAAGATGCTTTAAAAACTGACCGACTGATGTTTGGAGCCAGATGTGATGGCATGTGCAAAGAAATGTGTCAAAGTACATAAGACAGGAGAAATACAGCTTAATGATTAACTGCATATAGGACTCGTATGAGCTTTCCTATCCAAAAATGGCTGAGAAATGCTGACTTCACTTTCTTAATGTGATTGGTTTAGCATTCACTTCTGGGACATCATACTTCCCTGATTTCGACCACACCTTCTGGGGCCCTGCACCCCCAGCACGCACCACCATTTTGGAAACTTTGCTTCCACTACCTGTGATCATTATTCACAACAATGCCTCTTGTCGCAATAGGATTATTCCGTGTTTCTGGTCACGATATCGCTCTGATCTGGCATTTGTTTCGTTACACTGTGGTGCCATTTGGTATTCATACATGATACAATCTGATGATTTCTGCTGGATTCCAATGTTGTGGTTGGGCCAGTCATGGGCTTCTTTCATCTTTCCCTTTTTTCCGAGTAATGCGGCACGTACTCCTGGAAGTACTGACGAGTGGTCAGTGTGGAGGTTTGTCCCTCCTTGCCTGCTGAATAGTGATTCCATATGGGGTTCACTGTAAAATGAAGTGTGCACCTTGGGAATGGGTATACATATTTGATGCATACTGTGCCACGCTGCCTGTTGGCTAATGATCTGCATTGCAGAATTAGGTGATCTTCTCTCAGTGTAGGCACAGGGTTTCCAGTGGTGCCCCCTGTAGTCTGTAGCCCTTGACATTCTCTTGACGATACCAGGAATGGTGACCAAGGACAGTTCCTTGCACATCAGTAGGCCTGTGATCAACGGAACGTTGGTGTCCACAGTATATGATGTTGGAGGTGCACTCATCCAGGCAAGTGAAGACTATTCTCTTACACTTCTAACATGTGCCTTGTAGATGGGGGATAGGTGTTGGAGAGAAAGGATGTGAGTTACTCTCGACAGGATTCCCAGCTTCGGAGCTTCTTGTGTATTCACAAGAATACCTGCAAGAGTGCATTTAAAAAATGGATGCGTAAGCAATGTACCTTTAAGAATACAGTGATGTCAGAGAGTGGGTGGAGCTCAGCTCAGTTCAGCCATTTTGAAGTTTCAGTTTTGAAAAGTGCCTGCCTGGTTTTGCTGAGAGCAGTTTAAAAGTGCCTGGCTGTTTTGCTGTGAGCTGATTAAAAGGAGAAAGCCAGGTTGAGACAGCAGCTTGAGAAGTTCTGGTTTGGAAAAGAGCTGGGTGTGTGTCTGTGTTTTAAAGTGAGCTGGATTTCTGCCATGAAAGACTATCTCTGGATCATTTGGGTGATTTAAAGTAAAGCCTTTAACCTGATGTGATTTTGTTTAAAGGTGTTATGTCTCTTGGAAGTTTGAAGGAACATTTTAAGGAATTATTTACTGTTGCAATATTTTCTGAGTTATCTTTGAAGTAAGAGGTGGTAAGAGATCCAATGTTTATTCAAGATGTTAAGTTGAGTTCATGGAATAAACAGTGTTTTATGGTTAAAAACCCACGTGTCCATAATTGTAATCCCACACGTATTGGATTGGCTTTTGTGAACTTAAAGACAGTGAAGGATTGTTGCTTTTCTGGTGTGGTATTTTAGTTTAAGTGGGGAGAGTGTTGTGAACAATGGCTCATTCAGAGGCTCAGAAGTTTTTGGGGGTGGAGAATGTCACACGTAGTACTTTACGGACAGAGACGAAAAGCAGACTGTTAGATTTGGCAAAAACATTGCAATTAACATTACCTGATAAAATGCGAAAAGATGAGGTAATTATGGCAGTGGTTAAGCATTTAAAGTTGCCTGAGATAGAGTTTGGCTCATTGGAAACGGCAAAAATTCAGTTGCAAATTAAACAAATGGAACATGAGAAAGAATTAAAGCGGCTGGCATACGAGAGTGAGAGAGAGGAAATAGAAAGAGAAAGAGAGAGAGAGAGGAAAAAGAAAGGGAAAAACGAGGTTTTAATAATTCTAACTCAAAGTGACGAACCAAATCCAGATGACTGTGAATTTGACATACCTCAAATTAAATTGGAAAATGAGGATGTTCTTAAAAATTGGGATGAATTGTTAAGTTACCTTCCAGAGGAAAAACGAACTGACCTGTAAGAGTTATTGATATCACATGGGCAAGTTTGTAGAGATAAATTGGGAAGTACTAAAATGGCTATACATGATGTAGATGTGGGAAATGCTGTTCCTATCAAACAACATCCATATAGACTTAATCCTTTAAAATTGGCACAGGTTAACAGAGAGATTGAGAGTATGCTGAAGAATGGCATAATTGAAGTGGGTTGCAGCCAATGGAGCTCACCCATAGTGATGGTACCTAAACCAGACGGTACCCAACGGTTGTGTGTGGACTATCGAAAGGTGAATGCAGTTACAAGAACGGACTCTTATCCTGTCCCACCATTGAAGGATTGCATTGAGAAAGTGGGAAAATCCACTTTTATTTCCAAATTGGATTTACTGAAAGGTTACTGGCAAGTACCTTTATCTGAAAGGGCGAAGGAGATTTCAGCTTTTGTGACTCCAGATGGTATGTATATACCAGTTCAAGGTTATGCCATTTGGCATGAAAAACGCCCCAGCAACATTTCAATGGTTAACTAATACAGTTGTTTCAGGATTACCCAATTGTGCGGTATACAATGACGATCTGGTAGTTTTCAGCCAGACATTGAAAGAACATTTAAAACATCTGAGGGAGTTATTCGATCGACTTCAGGAGGCGGGTTTGGTGATAAACCTAGCCAAAAGTGAATTTGGAAAAGCCCAAGTCACTTTCCTTGGCCATACAATCGGACAGAGTCGACTGGTCCCACGGGATGTGAAAACGAAGGTTATTGGGGAGTTTCCGATACCCTTGACACGACAGGAAATAATGCGATTTCTTGGTATGAGTGGATTTTACCGGAAACTTGTACCAAATCTTAGCAGTGTGGTCGCTCCACTGACGGACTTGCTCAAGAAGTGTAACAAATTCCAGTGGACAGCATAGTGTAAACAGGCAATTGACGGCCTGAAGGCTGTGTTTACCACTGCTACTGTGTTAGTCATTCCAGATTATACCAAACCCTTCAAAGTGGCTGTTCATGCGAGTGATGTGGGCATGTGCGGTGCTTCTACAAGAAAACGACAAAGGGCTAGAGCGGCCTGTTGCTTATTTTTCAAAGAAATTGAATTCTCACCAGAAAAAGTATTCGACGATTGAGAAGGAGACTTTGAGTTTGGTGCTGGCTTCGCAACATTTTCACATTTATGTGACCAGCAATCCATCTGACACCGTTATATATACGGATCATAATCCTTTGACATTTTTGGAGCGATTCCGGAATAACAATGCAAGGCTGTTTCGCTGGAGTTTGTTGTTACAGCCATTTCATTTAAAAATAGTACATGTGGCAGGACGGGAAAATGTGAGAGCCGATGCTTTGTCACGAATGTGATCAATTGAGAAGGATTTTGGTTGGAGGAAGAAAAACAAAGAAAAATGGACTATATTATTATACCTGTTTGCATGTGTTGTTTTTTTAAAAAACGAAAAGGCATATTTACTGTGTACATTTCTTAGTGGATGGTGCAAAAGTGAAAAATGAAACCATCCTGAAGTTGATGGGTTTTTTTCTTTTCTGGGGGGGGGGGTGTCATGCAAAAGTGCCTTTAAGAAATGGATATGTAAGCAATGTACCTTTAAGAAAACAGTGATGTCAGAGAGTGGGTGGAGCTTAGCTCAGTTCAGCCATTTTGAAGTTTCAGTTTTGAAAAGTGCCTGGCTGTTTTGCTGTGAGCTGATTAAAAGGAGAAAGCCAGTTTTAGACAGCAGCTTGAGAAGTTCTGGTTTGGAAAAGAGCTGGGTGTGTGTCTGTGTTTTGCAGTGAGCTGGATTTCTGCCATGAAAGACCATCTCTGGATCATTTGGGTGATTTAAAGTAAAGCCTTTAACCTGATGTGATTTTGTTTAAAGGTGTTAAGTCTCTTGGAAGTTTGAAGGAACATTTTAAGGAATTATTTACTGTTGCAATATTTTCTGAGTTATCTTTGAAGTAAGAGGTGTTAAGAGATCCAATGTTTATTTGAGATGTTAAGTTGAGTTCATGGAATAAACAGTGTTTTATGGTTAAAACCCCACGTGTCCATAATTGTAATCCCACACCTAAGGAAAACGCCGTGTGCTAGGAAAAGCAACAAATCCATTAAAGGGAGAGGTTGGTTGAACTCCATGATACATTTCGGGGTTCTGAAAACGTCTTGCCCGTAACAATTGAGGGCTCGAGGGGGATAAAAGTCTATCTATTGGATTGGCTTTTGTGAACTTAAAGACAGTGAAGGATTGTTGCTTTTCCAGTGTGGTATTTTAGTTTCTGAAAACGCCTCGCCCATAACAACAGCATTTATTGGAGAATTCAGTTCAGATTCTAGTCAATGGTAACCCCCCACGGATGTTGATAGTGGGCGATTCAGTGATGGGAATACCATTGAATGTCAAGGGGCGATGGTTTGATTCTCTCTTATCTGAGATCGTCATTGCCTGGCACTTGTTGTCTGGTGCCCACTTCTGTGGGCATATATTCTGGATGATGGCAACGGCTTCTGTTGGTACCATTTCTGATGTTCACTCTGTTAAATATCGGCTCACTTTGTGTATCGATGGTCTTGGTCATCCTCATCATCTGTCCACTTAGCTTGGCTTAGATGATTAATGGCCCTTGATTTGACACTGTTTGGTATGCATTCTAACTTCCTTCGAATGCTGTACCAATGTGGCTTTTGGAAACCACTTCTTATAGTATCAAACTACTTGTTGTGGCCTTTGATTTCTGCATTAGTGCTTCCAGTGTCATCTGGAATCACATGCCTTGTGCATGTTAAAAGCTGGGCAATTTATGGGTACATGTATGACCCACATCATCTGCATTACTAACTAGGCTTGCTTGCATTGGCTAACATGACAATTATGGATGAATTGTACATAACCCATAGACTCTGTCTGCCCAGTAACGTGACTTTGTACTTGCACCCACGTTGTAGCAGCTCTTCCATGGGTTGGTCTGAGAGGTCTTTTTGGAATGCTTCCATTGGAGTCAATACTGTCACAAGCTCAATTATTCTGTTGTCTAGCTCTGCTGCCATTAAGTTACAATTATGCTCTTGTCACTGTGACTACTAACAAAGCGATTAATGGCCTCCGTCAGTTATTGTCTGGAAGATGTTGCTAATTGTGTTTCTCTTAATTTGGCTCTGAAGATGGCGACCAATATGGTCGCCTTCCTTAATTCTGATTACGTTTGCTCTAGAGTCGCCAGGTATCTTTCGATACCGCCACAAGGTTCAAAACCGAATACTGATCAAAAACTCGATACACCAGTTAGTAACTTCAAACTCAATGCTCATTTATTTACACACACAGTCAAATATACTCAACTATCACTACTGCTAAAGCCTATACTTAGCTTCGGGCGCCCACTCAGTCAGAGGAACAATGGCCGTTGTTCGGTTCTGAGGCTGCTGGGGTCGAACTGGTACGGGGGAACAGCTAAGGTCGTCTGTCTCGTAGCGTGCGTTGACCTTGGACTTACTTGTTCTGATGTTGCTGTTGGACAGGTCTCTCCTTAGTGAGAGCCGGGGCCGCAAGAGAGCGATTCTCTCTTGGGAGATTCTTCTTATACCCCAAATGGGGCTTTGCGCACTTTTGGGCGGGCCTTGAACTTGGCCCCAATTAATTGGGCCGTTTCCCAATCATTCCTATCGATTTCCTCCAATAGAGGGGCGGATGCCCTGATTGCTAGGCATGTCCTAGATGGCCGTTGGCCTGCTTTGTTCTGGCCTCCTCTGGCGCCGGGGTGTCTGCCTTGGTATCATTTACTTATCATTTACTCTTTTGCCCCCGGGGATGGCTCATTAGTATGATAATGGTTTTGCAGTATCGGTCTTGTCTGGGAGCTACGGCTCCAATCAACAGACAAACCCTGCACCTACTTGCTTTCTCAGGATTGTCCATTTTCCCAGCAATCTGTGCAAAGTGTCCATTTTGTAATCGTGAAGTGGCCATCCTAGATGGCTACAAAGACAAGTTCTGGGCAGTGTATTCAGGAGTTGAGCTTCAATTGTTGTCAGGTGAATTTCAGGAGTTGTCAATTGTTGACAAACAATATAGTGATTTAAGCTCCGTCAAATTTGAACAATCTTATCAGGGCCTAGTACCTGCTGCCTTCGTGAGGTGCAATCCCAGAATGAAGGTATAGTGTGTAGGATTCCTACGGAGCTGCAGAGTCACTTCCACAAGGCAAGTTCTTTGTCGTTGTTTCACTTCCACACCAGTTTATCTTCTGCTGGATGTAGAAAGGTGGAGGCTGTATCTTGCTCAGACACACCTTCAAAACCATGCTGCCACCATGCTGCGTTCCTCTCCTCAATGAAAGTGTAGCAATTATACAACAAGGATTGGTGAAACAATAACATGGATTCTTTATTTGAAGAGAAGACTATATACAAATAGAGTTAACTAAGTATAGTATGTAGCGCACAATGACTTACACAAGTCGAGAAGTGATGAAGTCTATCGAGGCTTTATTAAGCAAGACTTGTTCCCCAGCAGCTCAGTTACAGAATGCGGCTGCTGGGAGAACTCAAGCTCTTATTCTCCGCCTTCAGGGCGGAGCCAGAAGTCGGCAGATCCAACCAGGACCCGGGACCTGTCAGCCAATAGCCTCTCGGCTTCACAGATACCATATTACCCCTAATACATACCACCACATTCACCCCTTGTTAAAAAAGAACCCGGCGGGGTGGTGGTTCGCATGGTGGTAGGGGTTTACAAGGCTGGTCCTGGAACAAATTTCGAACAGTGGCTATGCATTTTTAGCCCAACATTTACCTATGTACAAGTTTGTGTCAGAATTATTTACAACAAAATTCTTGTTTTCTTGGTGTCACGCGGATTCCACGAGTCAAGCGGGTGCCCTGGTCGTCCTCGACGATCGCCTCAGCCCCGGTGGTGGTGCAGGTGCTGGCTCGGGCACTGTCGCCTCCGGGAGCGTTGCGCTGTTCGTTCCTGTTTCTTTACTCTTGGGCGGGCACAGGAGGAGGACCGATCCACCCGGGAAGGGGGCGGACGTGGGGTGCGCCGGTGGCAGGGAGGGGGTGATCGGTGCTGGGGGTGTGTGTGTGTTTCTGGCGGGCGCCAGGTCCCGCAGGGAGACCGTGTCCCGTTGGCCGTCGGGGTACGCCACGTAGGCGTACTGAGGGTTTGCGTGCAGAAGGTGAACCCTCTCGACCAACGGGTCCGATTTGTGTGCCCGCACATGCTTCCGGAGCAAGATGGGTCCTGGGGCTGCCAGCCAGGTCGGCAGCAACGTTCCAGAGGAGGACTTCCTGGGGAAGACAAGGAGGCGCTCGTGAGGCGTTTGGTTAGTGGTGGTACACAGCAGCGACCGGATGGAGTGGAGGGCATTCAGGAGGACTTCCTGCCACCGGGAAACTGGGAGATCTCTGGACCGTAGGGCCAGTAGGACGGTCTTCCAGACCGTGCCATTCTCCCTCTCTACCTGCCCGTTCCCCCGGGGGTTGTAGCTGGTCGTCCTGCTCGAGGCAATGCCCTTGCTGAGCAGGAACTGACGC
Source organism: Scyliorhinus torazame (assembly GCF_047496885.1). Taxonomy (NCBI): domain Eukaryota; kingdom Metazoa; phylum Chordata; class Chondrichthyes; order Carcharhiniformes; family Scyliorhinidae; genus Scyliorhinus; species Scyliorhinus torazame. The sequence continues at coordinate 92,052,160 of NC_092712.1, forward strand.
AGCTCGTCGCTCATGAAGGAGGATCCCCTGTCGCTATGGATGTATGCGGGGAAACCGACCAGTGTAAAGATGGTGCCAAGGGCTTTAATGACTGTGGCCGCTGTCATGCCGGGGCAGGGGATGGCGAAGAGGAAACTGGAGTACTCGTCCACCACGTTCAGGAAGTATGCGTTGCGGTCGGTGGAGGGGAGGGGGCCTTTGAAATCCAAACTGAGGCGTTCAAAGGGGCGGGAAGCCTTGATCAGGTGCGCTCTATCCGGCCTGAAAAAGTGCGGTTTGCACTCTGCGCAGATTTGGCAGTTCCTGGTGACTGTACGGACCTCCTCCACAGAGTAGGGGAGGTTGCGGGACTTTACAAAATGGTAGAATCGAGTGACCCCCAGGTGGCAGAGGTCCTCTTGGAGGCGGTCTATTTGTGCGTTGGCACATGTGCCGCGGGATAGGGCATCGGACGGCTCGTTCAGCTTTCCGGGACGATACAAGATCTCATAGTTATAGGTGGAGAGCTCAATCCTCCACCTCAAGATCTTGTCATTCTTAATTTTGCCCCGCTGTGCATTATCGAACAGAAAGGCTACCGACCGTTGGTCAGTGAGGAGAGTGAATCTCCTGCCGGCCAGGTAATGTCTCCAATGTCACACAGGTTCCACTATGGCTTGGGCATCCTTTTCCACTGAGGAGTGGCGGATTTCTGAGGCGTGGAGGGTCCGGGAGAACAAGGCCACGGGTCTGCCCGCTTGGTTGAGGGTGGCCGCCAGAGTTACATCGGATGCGTCGCTCTCGACCTGGAAGGGGAGGGACTCGTTGATCGCGTGCATCGTGGCCTTTGCGATATCCGATTTGATGCGGCTGAAGGCCTGGCGGGCCTCTGTCGACAGGGGGAAGGTAGTGGACTGGATTAACGGGCGGGCCTTGTCTGCGTACTGGGGTACCCACTGGGCGTAATATGAAAAGAAGCCCAGGCAGCATTTCAGGGCTTTGGAGCAGTGGGGGAGGGGAAAAGGGGGCGCATGCGTTCGGGGTCGGGGCCTATCACTCCATTGCGCACTACGTATCCCAGGATGGCCAGACGGTTGGTGCTAAAAACGCATTTTTCCTCGTTATATGTGAGGTTCAGGGCTTTAGCGGTCTGGAGGAATTTTTGGAGGTTGGCATCGTGGTCCTGCTGGTCACGGCCGCAGATGGTTATGCTGTTGAGATACGGGAACGTGGCCTGCAACCCGTGCTGGTCAACCATTCGGTCCATCTCCCGTTGGAAGACCGAGACTCCGTTTGTGACGCCAAATGGGACCCTTAGGAAATGGTAGAGCCGCCCGTCTGCCTCGAAGGCTGTGTACTTGCGGTCACCTGGGCGGATGGAGAGCTGGTGGTATGTGGACTTGAGGTCCACGGTGGAAAAGACCTTGTACTGTGCAATCCGATTGACCATGTCGGATATGCGGGGGAGAGGGTACACATCTAGTTGCGTGTACCTATTGATGGTCTGACTATAGTCTACGACCATCCTCTGCTTCTCCCCGGTCTTCACGACTACCACCTGGGCTCTCCAGGGACTATTGCTGGCTTGGATTATGCCTTCCTTCAGCAACCGCTGGACTTCTGACCGGATAAACGTCCGATCCTGGGCGCTGTACCATCTGCTCCTAGTGGCGACGGGTTTGCAATCCGGGGTGAGGTTCGCAAACAAGGAAGGCGGTTCAACCTTGAGGGTTGTGAGGCCGCAGATAGTGAGTGGGGGTATTGAGCCGCCGAATTGGAATGTTAGGCTCTGGAGGTTACACTGGAAATCTAAGCCCAGTAATGTGGGCGCGCAGAGGTGGGGAAGGATGTAGAGCCTACAGTTCTTAAACTCCCTCCCTTGCACCGTTAGGTTCGCGATGCAGAACCCTTTGATCTCTACTGAATGGGATCCCGCAGCTAGAGAAATCTTTTGAGCGCTTGGATGAATGGACAGAAAACAGCGTCTTGCCGTATCTGGGTGAATAAAACTTTCCGTGCTCTCGGAGTCGATCAAGCATGGCATCTCGTATCCGTTGACCAGCACCGTTGTTGTCGTTGTTTGGAGCGTCCGGGGCCGCGATTGGTCCAGAGTCACCGAAGCCAGTCGTGGTAGTAGCATCGCGGCGTTTTCTTCGGACCCCGTGGAGCCGTCTATGCTGGGGTCCTTTTCTGTCAGCCAAGATGGATCGCACGCGGTCGGAGGTGCACAAAATGGCCGCCCCCATGAATCGCACGTGGCCGGGGGTCACAAGATGGCGGCGCCCATCCTCCCCTCGTGGTGTCTGGGACCCAAAATGGCGGCGCCCGTGGGTTGAGCATGGATCTTTGGGGGGGTTGGGGGGGGTGTAGGAATCTGCTGTCCTCGTTCTTCCCCGGGGATTGCATCGACCCCCCCCCCGGGACCGGCACACCGCCGCGTAATGGCCCTTTTTGCTGCAGCTTTTACAAATAGCTGAGCAGGCCGGGCAGCACTGCCGGGGGTGTTTCGCCTGCCCACAAAAGTAGCAGTGGGCCCCACCGGGATGGTCTGAAGGGGGGGGGGGGGGGGGGTGTGCCGGGGAGTCAGTCGCAACGGGGGTCCACGGAGCCCAAGGGGCTGCCGCGCGGTCGGGGATGTAGACGCGGGCGTTTTGCGAGGCCACATCGAGGGAGGCCGCAAGGGCCCGTGCCTCTGAGAGTCCTAGCGACTCTCTTTCTAAAAGTCTTTGACGAATTTGGGGTGAAGTCCTACCTGCCACGAATGCGTCTCTGATTAGCAGGTCCATGTGCTCGATCGCGCTCATTGACGGGCAGTTGCAGTTTCGTCCCAAAATCAGCAGCACGCTGTAGAGTTCGTCGAACGATTCTCCGGGAATTTGCCGTCTCGTCGCGAGTTGGTGGCGTGCGTAGACCTGGTTTATGGGCCAAATGTAGACGCCTTTCAGCAAAGCGAGCGCCGTCGGGAAATCCTCCGCGTCCTCGATAAGCGTGTAGATCTCCGGGCTCACCCTGGAATGCAGGACCTGCATTTTCTGCTCTTCCGTGGTCCGGCCGGGGGCCGTTCGAAGGTAACCTTCGAAGCATGCTAGCCAGTGTTTAAACACGGCCGCCGAGTTTGCTGCATGGGGGCTGATCTGCAGGCACTCCGGGGCGATCCGGAGATCCATAGTCTTTTAAGCTTGCTTAATAAATTGTAGCGCACAATGACTTACACAAGTCGAGAAGTGATGAAGTCTATCGAGGCTTTATTAAGCAAGACTTGTTCCCCAGCAGCTCAGTTACAGAATGCGGCTGCTGGGAGAACTCGAGCTCTTATACTCCGCCTTCAGGGCGGAGCCAGAAGTCGGCAGATCCAACCAGGACCCGGGACCTGTCAGCCAATAGCCTCTCGGCTTCACAGGTACCATATTACCCCTAATACATACCACCACATAGTACAACTGCTACTGCATGTTGACTGAGTAACAAGTCATGAGAAAAATACATTGCATCCTGATGAGGTGGTAGTGATTAAAGTATGTATCCTTAAAGGTACATGTACCTCATAGCACAACAATAACTATAAGGAAAAACAGGAGAAACCATCTCTTTCTTGTAGAAAAGACAAGGCTGAGAGGTGACAATGTCATCGAATCATAATGCAACACAGAAGGAAATTATTCAGCAAAAACAAGTCTATACAGCTCATTCAAGGAACAACCCAGTTAGCCGCACTCCCCACTTCTTTCCCGTATTGCTGCAACTCTTTCTACTTCAAGTATTTATCTAATTCTCTTTTGAAAGCTGCTATTGAATCTGTATCCAGGCAGTGCATCTCAAATCCTAATCTCTCGTTGCATTAAATGTTTTTTTTCTCATGTTGTTCCTGGTTCTTTTGCCAAACATTTCAAATCTATGTTTCTGTGGTCTCTTTAATTAAGGCCAATAGCCTTAAAAGAAAGGAATCTTCAAATGACCCAAAGGAAGGAACCGATGAGCAAGTTTTAATTTTTTTTTTTACAGTCAACATTTTCAAGCCTGAAGAGGAAGACCTTTCTAAGCACCTCCATATTGTGGCCTCTCTCTCTACCTCATGCCCAGTAATGCTCACATCACCAGGTGAGGCTGCCATCTGGACATTGCTGCAGTCTCCACCTTCCCTGTCCTGCCCTTAATTGGCCTGCGAAATCCTACCAACTGTCCTGGCTTGACACAATTCACACCTCTTTAACCTGGGATTACCCCATCTCTGGATCTGTAAAGATTTAATCACCTGCTAATGCTCGTATTCCAAGCATTGTCTGGCATCTTTGAATTTGTCTATATATGTGTTTCTGGAACATACCTCTTCATTCACCTGAGGAAGGAGCAGCGCTCCGAAAGCTAGTGACATCGAAACAAACCTGTTGGACTTTAACCTGGTGTTGTAAGACTTTGTACTGTGCTCACCCCAGTCCAACGCCGCCATCTCCACATCATGCCCTTAATTGGATAGCGAATGTGGAGCAGCCAATTAGAAGGCTGTCTCACATAAAGCTGCTCCTGTAGGTGGGCTGGGGTCATGTGCCGGCTTAGGATCTGCATGTGGTCCTGACGCCTATAGGAAAATTCAAGTCATTTCTAAAAGCTTCCCCACCATTGACATTATACTGATTGGCCTGTAGTTTCTGGCTTTATCCTTCCCCCCTGTATGCACAAGGATTTGCAATTATCAAGTCCTCATGCACAACCCTTAGGATAATTAGAAGGTTTTGTCCAGCACATCTGCAATTTCTACCCTTATCACAGAAACCTAGGATGCACCCCATCCAGAACAGGTGATTTATCAACTTGAAGTACAGCCAACATTTCCAGCACCTCTTCTTTAACTTTTTTTTCAATCTCATTCAGTATCCCAACATCCTCCATATTAACTACAGCTTTGGTAAAGCATCTTCCTTGGTAAATACCTGTACATTTAGTACCTCAGCCAAGTCTCCTGCCCCAACCAATGCATCACCATTTTTGCCCCTAGTCAGCTCCACCATCACTCTGACAACCCTTTCACTGTCAATGTCACAGAATCACCGAATTATTACAACACACAATGAGGACACCGTGGGCTGGACTCTCCGCAGCCCCGCGCCAAAATCGCGATTGGAGTGGGCGGCGAATCCACTTTTACGTGAGAATCGGGCCCGGCGCTGCACCCGCGATTCACCGGTCCCCAGAGAATCGCTCGCACGTGATTTACGTGGCACTGCTGGGGGGCCATTGCCAGAAGCCCTCCCAGCGATGCTCCAGTCCCGACCGGCCGAGTTCCCGACAGCATGGTTCTAACCACGTCTGGCCGGTCGGGACTCTCACGCGGCGGCTGCGGACTCAGTCCGCGGCCGCACTGGTGGGGGGTCAGGGCTATCAAGTACGAGGCGGGGGGGCCTTATAGGCGGCCAGGGCAGCGATTCGGTGGGTTAGATCGAGTGGAGTGGGGACCATCGTTGGGACCTTCTTTGTTGGTCCAGGTCCTCCGCCTGAGTCCGCCATTGCGTTCGGCGGGGCCACGGCCGGCGCATGGGCGGACTCGAAACAGGCAGTGCGGGGCCCGTATCCGCAGCTGAAGCTGCGAGAATCACTCCGGTCCCTTAAAGGTAGGTGAGTAGCTATAAATATTTTGAACGAAAGTCTGGCGTGAAACGCCAGCGCTTTTACGCCGGCGTGGGGACATACCCCATTTTTGGAGAATCCAGCCCAGTATCTGTATCAGCTCTCTGAATGAACATTTCACCCAGTGCCATTTTCCTGCCTTCTACCCAGAACCCTGCAGATTGGTTCTTTTCAAATAATTATCTGATTCCCTCTTCAACCTGCCTCTACCACACGGTGGTGAGATGGTGACATAGTGGGAACATGGTAATGTCATTGGATTGGTAATACAAAGGCCTAGACTAAGGACCTGGGGTTCAAATTCCAGCTTGGCAGAACTGAAATTGAATTGATAATCTGCAATTGAAATGCTAGTCTCAGTAATTGTGACGATGAAACCATTATCTATTGTTGTAAAAATCCATCTGCTTCACTCAGTATCTTTAGAGAAGTAAATCTGATTGGGGCAGAAGACTTGGCTGAGGTACTAAATGTATAGGGATTTACCAAGGAAAAGGCTTTACTAAAGCTACAGTAAATGTGGAAGATGTTGGGAAACTGAACGAGATAAAAATAATGAAAGAAGAGGTACTAGAAAGGTTGGCTGTCCTTTAAATTGATAAGTAATTTGATCTGGATGGCATGCATCCTTGGTTTCTAAGATTTCTGATAGAAATCATTGACCGCTGGACTCAATCTTCTAATTCTCCTTAAGTTGACACACAAGGACTAGATGATTGCAAATGTTAGAGCAAAGTGGTTAACTCTTAACTGCGCACGGAAATGGTGTGGCAAGACACTAAGTTCAAGGGCAATTAGGCATGGCCGATAAATGGCCTTGCTAGCGATGCCCATGAAAAAGTTTTTTAAAAAGCTTTCAGGGAGTGTATTCCAACCCTAATCACTGACTCATGAAAAAGGCTGCCTTCTTTTTCCCAAAGAAAAAAGTCCCAACTTCTTCAACCCTACTACATAACTGAAGTTTCTCATTCCTGGAACCATACTTATAAACCTCTTCTGCACTCTCTCCAAGTACACATCCTTCTTAAAATGTGGCACCCAAAAAGATGGCTTTAGAATACCTTTGAATTCTCTTTTATGTTACAATCTACTCTCACACTATTACCCTTCTTATGTCCTTTTCACTATTCCCCTTATTTAGAATCAACCTCATTCTCCTTTGTATTAACAAGCTGATATCTGTCATCTGTCTTCCCCATCCACCCCCACTCTTTTGAGCTTTATAGCACAGAAAGAGGCCCTTCTGCCAGTCATATGTGTGCTGTCCATCAAGTGTCCCAAAGGTTGGCCAGTTGCAAAGTGATTCCCGGGGAAAAAGTTCGAAAAACACTGGTGTAAGCCATGTCTTGGACACCACTACTCAAGACGCTGATGTCGTGCTCCAATCTTCTAGTGCAGTCATCACCCTAGTAGTGTTGGCCTCGGTGCCATGCATTGTCAGCATCATCTCCTGCGCCCATAGCCTTTGGGCCTCCTCCAATCGGCTATACACTTGCTGGAATGTCCATGACATCCTTCCTGAATCTCATGGCTGTGTCCTGGCATCTGCATCAGTTTTTGTCCAAAGGCTCGGCATCTGACTGAAACTTAACAGAGTCCTGGGATCCAGCAGACCTCAAAATGCTGTGTCCCCTGGATGTTCCCAACCAGATGCGCATCAGCAACTGTGTGATAATCACCTGATTGTGCCCCAGAAGCCTGTCCACTAATGTTGCCCACCGAGGTGTGTGACTCTGCGCTGGTGGAAGGTGGGAGTGAAAGCTGTGACACCTTGATGGTGGTCTCTTCGGAGCTCTCCTCCGACATGGTCTCTTGGACGGGCAGGGTGGGGGGAATGACAACTCCAGATGACCTGGCCCCATCAGATGGAGATCCTGCGAGAGGATGGATATGTGGTCAGTGAGAGGACTAGTCTGACATGAACAACTCACTTGAGACAGGTCGTCTGGATGAAGGGGCAATGGATCCTTACGTCTGTGGCGCAGGCCAACCTCCCTGTTGGTGACTGCTCTCTCATTGGACAACCCCGCAATTTCCAGGGCTTATGGGAATTGGAGGGGTGGCAGGCGGAACCTGATTCCAGTAGAGAGGTAGCAGCTCGGTGACGGTCATTGGTCTTCTTCCGACATTGGACACTGGTCCTCCTGATCATGCTGCCCGCACTGACAGCCGCTGCCACTGCCTCCCAGGCGGTATTGCTGTTCCTGCTGCTGGCCCTCCGGTCCCCTCGGGGGAACAGAATATCTAATCTTGCATCAATGGCATTCAGAAGCCAGTCCAGGTTGGCATCCCCAAAGCGAGGAGCAGGTCTGTGCACTGCCATGTTTGTGTTGACTGAGAGTGAGTGGTGAGGGAGCGTTTAAAATCAGCTCCTCCTCAGCAGCAGGACGCTGAGGCGTGAGTCTGGTGAATCAGATGGCGAGTCAGCCAGTAATGGCGAGTTGTTTGTGGGCACTCATTTCTGGCTGTGGGCACTCATCTCTGACACTACGTGCCGTTAATTATGCGCCGCGATCTTGCCAACGCGACCGGCAAGAAACACCCCACCAATCACGCCTAAAATGACACTTAGGGCACGATTTAACAGGAAAACTACTAAGACTCAAAATACTCCTTTACAACATCCCAAATTGCTATTTCCTGAAATACATAAATCTATATTTAATTTGCATTCCAATAAATCAATGCTGACTATTTCCGCCCCCCTTTCCATTGGTTGACCACTTGATCCTTGAAATGTTGGCCTGGATTTTAGCCTGGAGGCAACTTCCGTGCATGAGCCAAGAACCCAGGACAGGAATGTATGTCCTGCAGTTTTTAACAGTGGGGATCCTGAAAGTGATTTTCTGTCAAGGTTTCACAAATGTGTGTTTCAGCCATTCAGTAGCCTGGGAAACTTCAAGCCACTTACAACTCGGCCTCTTTAAGTTAAAGCTGTGTGTCGCCAAGCAAAACATTCAAAAGGGCTATGTGCTTAGACAAACCCATTCCAAACAAAATAGAAGGAACATTAGTCCCCACCCATAACAGCGTGATTCACAGGTTGAAAGGCCTTTCAAATACAACCGATGAGAAAGTGAAGATGTAATGAGGGATTATGGGACATCGTGGGAAGTCCTGATTGCAAGAAGGTACCAATTGCAGCTAAGTCCCAAACATGGAGGCGGGTGTTCCAATCATTGTTGGGTGTGTCAGATGGTGCTCAGGGAATCCATTGCTGGTTGGGGGAAGCCTTACAGAGGACGGCGCGGAGGGAAAGAGTGCCCCCACGGCACAGGCCCGCCCGCAGATCGGTGGGCCCCGATCGCGGGCCAGGCCACCGTGGGGGCACCCCCGGGGCCGGATTCCCCCGCACCCCCTCGAGGACTCCGCTAGCCGCCCTCCAAGCCAGGTCCCGCCGGCATTGACTGGCCGGAAACAGGTGGCCGCTCGGCCCATTGGGGCCCGGAGAATTGCCGGGGGGGCCACTGCCAACGGCCCCCGACCGGCACGGCGCGATCCCCGCCCCTGCCCGAAAACCGGCGCCGGAAAATTCAGCAGCCGGCATCGGAGCAGCAGGGTGGGATTCATGCCGCACCCCGCCGATTCTCCGACCCGGCATGGGGTCAGAGAATTCCGCCCAAGAGCCAAATCTAGGACAAAATTCTCCCCCACCCCACGCCGGGTGGGAGATTTGCCGGGGTACCGTGCGAGTCCCGCCACGCCGCCCCGGCACCCACACGCGATTCTCCCACCCCCCCACAACCGGCGCGGCGAGAATCATGCCTGGCCGCTGGGAGAATCGCCGCTCACATGTTGCAACGGGCGAGCGGCGATTCTCCGGCCCGGATGCGCCGAGCGGCCTGCCCAACACGACGGGTTCCCGCCGACGCCATCCACACCTGGGGCGAAATTCTCCCCCAACGGCGCGATGTCCGCCGACTGGCGCCAAAAACGGCGCCAATCAGACGGGCATCGCGCCGGCCCAAAGGTGCGGAATGCTCCGCATCTTTGGGGGCCGAGCCCCAACATTGAGGGGCTAGGCCGGCGCCGGAGGGATTTCCGCCCCACCAGCTGGCAGAAATGGCGTTTGTTGCCCCGCCAGCTGGCGCGGAAATGCGGCGTATGCGCGGGAGCGTCAGCGGCCGCCGACAGTTTCCCGCGCATGCGCAGTGGGGAGAGTCTCTTCCGCTTCCGCCATGGTGGAGACCGTGGCGGAGGCGGAAGGGAAAGAGTGCCCGCACGGCACAGGCCCGCCCGCGGATCGGTGGGCCCCGATCGCGGGCCAGGCCACCGTGGGGGCACCCCCCGGGGTCAGATCGCCCCGAGCCCTCCCCAGGACCCTGGAGCCCGCCCACGCCGCCTGGTCCCGCCGGTAAATACCAGCTTTGATTTACGCCGGCGGGACAGGCAATTTCTGGGCGGGACTTCGGCCCATCCGGGCTGGAGAATTGAGCGGGGGGTCCCGCCAACCGGCGCGGCCCAATTCCCGCCCCCGCCCAATCTCCGGTACCGGAGACTTTGGCGGGGGCGGCATTCACGGCGGCCAACGGCCATTCTCCGACCCGGCGGGGGTCGGAGAATGACGCTCCTGGTCACTGCCAGCAGGAACAGCGTGGGAACGCTAGGGGGGGGCGGCCTGTGTGGGGGGGAGGGGGTTCCTGCACCTGGGGGGGGGCCTCAAAAAGGGTTTTTGAATCTACCCTGACTAACCCTGTTAGAATTTTATAAGTTCCTATGAGACCCCCTCTCACTCTTCTAAACTCCAATTAATATTATTATTATTATCCTAACCGGTTTAGTTTCTCCTCATATGACAGACCCGCCATCCTTGGAGTCAGCCTGGTAAACCTTTGCTGCACTCCCTCCATATCAATAAAATACTGCCTCAGATAAGGATATCAAAACTGCACACAATACTCCAGGTGTGGCCTCACCAATGCCCCATACAATTGCAGTAAAACATCTCCATTCCAATACTCCAATCCTCTCACTATGAAGGCCAACATACCATTTGCCCTCTTTACTGCCTGCTGTACCTGCACGCTTACTTTCAGCAACTGATGCATGAGGATACCAAGGTCTCGCTGTGTATCCACCTCTCTCAATTTACACCCTTCAAATAATAATCTGCCTTCCTATTTTTGCTACCAAAGCTGATAACCTCACATTTACCCACATTATACTGCATCTGTTATGCATATGCCCACGCATTCAGCCTGTCCAGATCCCGCTGAAGCATCTCTGCATCCCCCTCACAGCTCACCCTCCCATCCAACTTTCTACCATCTGCAAATTTGGAGACAATGGGCTGAATTCTCCGCCGTCGGGATGCTCCGTTTTGCCGGCAGCCTGGGGGTTTCCCGACGGCGTGTGGCTGCCCCACAATGGGAAACCCCATTGACCAGCCGGCTATACGGAGAATCCCGACGTCGTGCTGAACCAGAAATCTGGCGGTGCAGGACGGAGAATCCCACCCAGTATATTTAGTTCCCTCATCCAAATCATTAATATATAATGTTGGGGTCCTTGCACAGATCCCTGCGGTACCCTACTAGTCACTGCCTGCCAATCAGAAAAAGACCCATTTATGTCAATTTCCTGTCTGCTAACCAGCTTTCTATCCATCTTTTCCATTCAGCTGCCAGGTATCCGAAGGCTCAGGAAACCCAACCAAAATAAGTTAAAAATGGAATGACTGTTAAAATAAAGGCAGGCAGCCTCATTATAATACTTGAATAATCAACCCACTTCCCAGAAAGACAAGTGCAATCTGATAGTTTATTGCCTCATCAGTCTACTCTCAAACAACTGCAAAGTAATGGAAGGTGTCATTCACAATGCTATAGTGGTACTTACTCAATAATAACCTGCTCACTGATGCTCAGTTTGAGTTTTGCTAGGGCCACCCAGCTCCCGATCACATTACAGCCATGGGGTCCCAACATGGATATAAAGAGTCAAGAAGTGAGGTGAGAGTGACTGACATTGCACAGTTGAATGAGTGTGGATTCAAGGAGCCCTAGTAAAATTAAAGTCAATGGGAATCAAGGGGAAAACTTTCCCTTGGTTGATATCAAACCTAAAACAAACGAGGATGATTGTAGAGGCCAATCATCTCAGTACAGGAAATCGCTGAAGGATTTTCCCAGGCTACTGTCTTTGGCCCAACAATCCTCAACGCCTTCATCAATGGCCTTCCGTCTGTCAGAAGATCAGAAATGGGATGTTTACAGGTACAGAAGGTGGGAAAGAAAGCAAATGGTATGTTGGCCTTTATTGCGAGAGGATTCAAGTACAGGAGCAGAGATGTCTTGCTGCAATTATACCGGGCCTTGGTGAGGACATACCTCGAATATTGTGTTCAGTTTTAGTCTCCTTACCTCAGGGAGGATGTTCTTGCTGTAGAGGGAGAGCAGCAAAGTTTTACCAGACTGATTCCTTGGATTACAGGACTGGCATATGAGGAAAGATTGAGTCAGTTAGGACTGTATTCGCTGGAGTTCCAACGAATGAGGGGGATTTCATGGAATTATAACATTCCTAGACAGGGAATAGGGCTAGACAGGGTAAATGCAAGAAGGATGTTCCCAATGTAGGGAATGTCAGAACTAGGGGTCTGAGGATATGGGGTAGTCCTTTTAGGACAGAGATGAGGAGAAATATCTTCACCCAGAGAGTGGTGAGTCTGTGGAATTCATTACCACAGGAAGTAGTTGAGGCAAAACATTGTATGCTTTCAAGAAGCAGTTAGATATAGCACTGGGGTGAAGGGGATCAAAGGATATTGGGGAAGGCAGGATTAGGCTATTGGTGGGGATGATCAGCCATGATCATAATGAATGGCGGAGCAAGTTCGATAGGCTGAATGGCCTCTTTCTGTTTCTATTTTCTATGTTTGCTGTTGATTGCACAGAGTTCAGTACCATTCCTGACCCCCTCAGATACTAAAGCTGTCCATGGCCACATGCAGCAAGACCTGGAAAACATTCAGGCTTGGGCTGATAAGGTTTGTGCCACAAGAGAAAATCTAACTATCTGGCCTGTCCGTTGAATCACATTACCATAGCTGAATCCCCCACCATTAATAGCTGGGGCTTAACAATGACCTGAAAGTTAACTGGAGTAACATATGAATACGATAGTAACAAGAGATGGTCAGATACTGGGAATTCTGCAGAACGTAACTCACATCCTGACTCCCTAAAGCCTGTACATCATCCTCAGAGCACAAGTCAGCTATGTGTTGGCATACTCTCCACTTGCCTCGATGAGTACAGGACCAATCAGCCCATTTAATTGGCACCCCCATCCAACATTTAAATCATTCATTCCCTCTACCACTAGCATACAGTGGAAGTAGTGTGTACCATCTACAAGATGCACTGGGTTTATATATACCTCAGTGCAAACGCAGAACTTTGTCTCCACATGTACTGCATGGAGTAAGGTAATTGAAGCTCCTCTAGTAGTGTACCAATATCTTGGAGATGGTGCTTTTAACATTTAATAATAATAATCTTTATTCTCACAAGTAGGCTTACATTAACACTACAATGAAGTTACTGTGAAAATCCTCTAGTTGCCACATTCCGGCGCCTGTTTGGGTACACTGAGGGTGAATTCAGAACGTCCAATTCATCTAACAAGCACATCTTTCGGGACTTGTGGGAGGAATCCGAAGCACCCGGAGGAAACCCACGCAGACACGGGGGGAATGTGCAGTCTCCGCAAAGATAGTGATCCAAGCTGGGAATCGAACCCACGTCCCTGGCGCTGTGAAACAACAGTGCTAACCACTGTACTGCCCACAGGGTGATGTGTTGGGTACTCTAGATCTGTGGAGACTGCGTTTACCTTAGCAGTAACATAGACAGGCTACCAACACTTGTAATAGTACAACTCTATTTTATTTAACTAAGAGCTGTTAAACATACTTGCACTGTGGGTCGACACTATGTTAGATTGACTGAAGACCTATGCCTAACCTGACCAGCCTATACTGCTAGCACATGGTGGATGTTTGTGCTACTGACTGTGGGCTCTGTCTGTCTCAGAGGCTGCATCCCGAATGAACGGGAAAACTGGTGCCCTCTGTCTTTATAGTGACCGTGCCCTAACTGGTGATTGGCTGATGTGTTGTGTGTGTTGATTGGTCTTGCAGTGTGTCAGTCAGTGTGTGTCTCTGCACCATCATATACTGATGTGTATATTATGACGCAGGGTACATTCTATATCACCACCTTCGAGGCCTGCCCGGCATTCGTTTATCATTTGAAGGAGCCTGTGTCAGGAAGAGTTTGCAGGAGTCATCATTGACACAACGGTGAGAAATCTCATCAAAATTTATTCCAAGTTTTGACTTTCCACCGCCCACCTCTACCTCTCATCACCAATCCTGCCAATGAGCAGAAAAGAATCAAGCAAATGGTTAAAACCTTGAGATTCAGAATACCGCTCCAGACTTCCATATTCGCAGACACTTTAATACTGGCTGTGTTTTATAAGGCCATTGTTTTATAAGGATCCACACCAAGTGATTCAAAGATGCTTAGTTTATTTCCAATAACTATTGCATATATCGCATGGTAGATGCCGACTGGGTCTGCTGGGTCTGCTTTGCCCGTGCCTAACTGGCCGGCTTTATACTATTCATTGTTTAGAGGTTCTCCGCCCCCTTAAAGGGGGAGCTCGTATTCTGCAAGGTTCACGAGGAAGTTCATTGTTTCCACCGCGTAAGATTCCTGTCGGTTATAATACTGTGACAATTCAGGCCCACAACAAAGCTCTCATTAAATCAGGGTTTTTCAAGCTCAGGGTCGCGACCCGCGGAGCGATCAGTCGCAGCATTCCCGATTGCAGGAATAGGTGCTCAACGGCCGATGGGTTTTTAAGAATGCTGGCCACGGGCAGTCCCCGATTGACTATGGTGTTCGAGGTGAGGGCGGCCAATGCAAGACTGGGCTGTGTGCTAGTCACCGTGCGCGCACAGCGTGGGGGTGAGGGGGGCAGGTACTGAAGGGCAGCCAGGTGGGCATGCATTGCTAACGGTAGTGCCCAACTTGGAGCTCAGCTCTGGTGCTCATGCTCTGCATGCTGCTCAGCCCCTCCCCCGCCATCGATCGGCAGTATGCGACCTGCGGTTCCACGTTTCAGCTGCTTAAAAGCCAGCGCAATGTTTGCTTACACTCCCACAACGTGAAGTACGGGTCAGGAAGTGGTCAGCAGTCTGTGACTGGGTGGATGCATCTGACAACAGTAACGACTACTAGAGAGTGAGAGGGAAGCCAGGCCAGATTTGCCAGCGAGGAATACCAATCAAATGAGGCCAGACAATATGGCTGACACGTGGCAACACTGGAAGAAACCTACAGTCTTCACTTTGTGTCCCCACTCTCTGGAAACTACGAAATAAGTGTTTTTGGAGGAGATGACTTGAATGTGCAATGCAGTGGAACCAGTAAGAAATATTGTGACATTGTATGTGTTTGACAAGTTACTTCATCTCATCTAAAGTCATGGTTTGTAAAGTAAAAACAAGATTGTACTTTTTCCTCGATGTGGTAAACCACTGTTGCACCTATATTAGGTGATGTATAGTAGGACCTGTACTACAGGTACGACGGTAGTCCCGCCTGCTGGCTCCGCCCAGTAGGCGGAGTATAAATATGTGTGACCTCCGTGCAGCAGCCTTTTTGCCAGCTGCTGTGGGAGGCCACACATCTTAGAGCAATAAAGCCTCAGTTGTATTAAACTCTCATCTTTGTGCAATTGATCTTGCATCACTCTACTTGTTTAAATTTCTAAAGAAATGTGAATATATTTAAAACAATGTTTGTGTGTAAATATAATGATGTGCACGTTCAACTGAAATTGCTTTAATTTTCAGTAATATAAAGTCATAAACTTGTAAAAATTAGGTATTTGAAATAAAGTTTCAAAGTCAAAAAAGAATGCCAGCCACAACAGGCCTTTAAATAGGAACGATGGAGTCTTTCCGCCAGTAGTTGTGGCAGAGAGAAGGCCACATGCCGGCACGTACACTGGACATCCGTGTTTTGGGCGTGAAATCAAAGAGGAGAGATTCCTACATTTTGTAGCTGACAGCAAGCAACAGGACTGTGTGAAGAACTGAAGACGGATTATTTTGTTATAAGGAAGAGAGGGCCAGAGACACAAATAGGCCAGGATCTCTGTGATGAACGGTTATTGTATTACTGTACCCTTATCATCATGTAAGGTGATGTCCCCTTTAAGACCGGGCTTGGAACCCTGGGGAACTCCGCCTCCGGCTCCGCCCACCTGGGAATCATATAAAAGGGGCCGCATTGCAGTCGGCACCCAGTAAGCACTCGTCTCGGCACCAGGCTAGTTCTTAGCTTATTAAAGCCTTCTTTACCGTTTTACTCTCTAGCATCATTATTGAGGGTACAACAATCTCACAACTGAATCTGCTGGAGCAAGCTTCTCAGGAGAGTCCACAACCGGACAAAGCAGTGCTGGCGTGATCTGTATACAGAGC
Organism: Scyliorhinus torazame; assembly: GCF_047496885.1. NCBI lineage: Eukaryota > Metazoa > Chordata > Chondrichthyes > Carcharhiniformes > Scyliorhinidae > Scyliorhinus > Scyliorhinus torazame. The sequence continues at coordinate 92,068,262 of NC_092712.1, forward strand.
TCCAGGGCCACTGGTGAACAACTCATTAAGGAGGAACTGAAATCGGGAGCAAAACAGTATAAAGATTATTTATTGAGGTATGGCTTTAATTGTGCCAATGTGAATCAGGATGCAAAGCCCACGTGTGTTATATGCAAGGGAGTACTGGCAAATGAAAGTTTAAAACCCTCCAAATACAAAGGCATTTGAAGACTAAGCATGGCGAGTTCGAGGACAAACCTCCTGATTTTTCTCAAAGGATGCGGCAAGAACTTAAATCGTCAACTGAAGTCCTTGGCAGAAAAGCAAGGACATAGAACATAGAATTTACAGTGCAAAAGGAGGCCATTCAGCCCATCAAGTCTGCACCGGCTCTTGGAAAGAGCACCCTACCCAAGTCCACATCTCCACCCTATCCCCATAACCCAGTAACCCCACCCTACACTAAGGGCAATTTTGGACAAGAATGGCAATTTTAGCATGGCCAAGCCACCTAATCTGCACATCTTTGGACTGTAGGAGGAAACCGGAGCACCCGGAGGAAACCCGTGCTGCCTAAGCAAGTGAGATCGTGAGGACCAAGCAGGCTCACCTGTTGCATTAAAGGTAAACAATAATGGTGTGTTGTGAAGGTCGGCCGGTTGGTAGAAGTGAGCCCTGGGTAAAAAGGATTGAAAAACACTGACCTAGATGACACCAGAGTTCAAAGGTTTAAATTATGAGGACAGGTTTTCACAGTCTTGGCTTGTGTTCTCTCGAATGTGGAACATTAAGGGTTGATCTGATTGAGGTGGTTAAAGTTGATGAAAAGATTTGATAGAGATAAACTATTTCCTCTGATGAGAGATTTCAGACATGAGGTGTAGCCTTAAAATTAGGTCGTTCCGAGGTGACATCTAAAAGCACTCCTTCACACACCGGGTAGTGCTAATCTGGAACACTCTTCTCAAAAGCTATTGTGGTTAAATCAACTGAAAATTTTCAAAACTGAGATTGATAGATTTTGGTTAGGCAAGAATATTAAGAATTACAGTTCCAAGGTGGTTAGAAGGAGTTAAAGCGCAGATCAGCCAGGGTCTAATTGATTGGCAGAACAGGCTCAAGGGGCTGAATCCCTTACTCCTGTTTCTATGTCCAGAGGCGAGAAAGGAGAATCATTGGATCAAACTAGAATTAGATACTGCTTTTGCTTTTCAATGCAGAGATTCTTTCACATTGGACTGTCTAGACCTAATTGAGCACTTAAAGGTTTTTTTTTTAGAATTTATTCATGCATTCACAAGAGCACTTTGATCTATAATGTATCAGTTTCCATGTAAAGATATATTCACAGCTCGTTTGAGGCATGCATGCACTTAAATCAGAAAATGCAGCTTAATTCTACACATAATTCTGGCAAGGGACATTCACTAGAGCTTGGGATATGGCGCTTCCTTTCTTTCTAGTTAAGTTTATGTATATAAAATGCGGTCGATATCAGGAAGGCACCAGGTCCAGCAGATTTATTAAGGAGTGGATGTTCTTTCAGTACATCACGGGTTCATGAGAAGTGTTTGGATGAGAGGCCTCTCTGAAACTCATATGTTCTACATTACACATCTGGGCATTACAACATGGTGGTGTCACTTGATGTCAGGAGTTTCTTAATTTTTTCCAGCCCCATATGCTTTGCAAAGTCCTTCAGCACTGAGCTGGAGACAGCATTTCATCTTTCAAAATGTAGATTGTTTCCACGTCAGAGATTTCTTTCTCTTTTTAAAAAAAATATATTTATTTTAAAAAATTTTAACACAATTTTTCACCCTTACAAACAAAAACCCCGCCCCTCGTAACAAACAGAAAGAAAGCGCACATAGCAAGACATAAACATGGTAAAACGATATATTACAGAACTTTGTACATTGGATTCTTCCCGTACATGCCAGTTTTCCAGATCCTTCATGTATTATCTTGCTCAAATACCCCCCAGACAGACCCCCCTTCCCCCTCCTTCCCTCCACCCCCCCCCGCCCCCCCCTTCGCAAGACATCCCCCCCCCCCCCCCCCCACCCCTCCCACCCCTGGGTTGCTGCTGCTGCTGACCGACCTTCATCTAACGCTCCGCGAGTTGGCCTAGGAACGGTTGCCACCGCCTGTAGAACCCCTGCGCAGACCCTCTCAAGGCAAATTTTATCCTCTCTAGCTTGATAAACCCTGCCATATCGTTTATCCAGGCCTCCACGCTGGGGTGCTTCGCCTCCTTCCACATTAGCAAGATCCTTTGCCGGGCTACTAGGGACGCAAAGGCCAGAATGCCGGCCTCTTTCACCTCCTGCACTCCCGGCTTGTCCACTGCTCCAAATATTGCTAGCCCCCAGCTTAGCTTGACCCGGGCTTTCACCACCTTAGATATTGTTCCCGCCAATCCCCTCCAGAACCCCTCCAGGGCCGGGCATGACCAAAACATATGGACATGGTTCGCCGGACTTCCTGAGCACCTCCCACATCTGTCCTCTACCCCAAAGAACCTACTCAGCCTCGCTCCCATCATGTGCGCTGTGTGGACCACCTTAAATTGTATCAGGCTAAGCCTGGCACATGAGGAAGAGGAATTAACCCTACCTAGGGCATCAGCCCATAGCCCGTCCTCAATCTCCTCCCCCAGCTCCTCCTCCCATTTTCCCTTCAGCTCCTCTACCAACGCCTCCCCCTCTTCTTTCATCTCTTGGTATATCGCCGACACCTTGCCCTCTCCAACCCATACGCCCAAGATCACCCTGTCTTGAATCTCCTGTGCCGGGAGCAACGGGAATTCCCTCACCTGCCGCCTCACAAACGCCCTCACCTGCATGTATCTGAAAGCATTTCCCGGGGGTAGCCCAAACCTCTCCTCTAGTGCCCCTAGGCTCGCAAACGTCCCATCAATGAACAGGTCCCCCATTCTTCTAATCCCCGCCCGATGCCAGCTCTGAAACCCCCCGTCCATCCTCCCCGAGACAAACCGATGGTTACCCCTGATCGGGAACCACACCGAGGCTCCCATTGCACCCCTGTGCCGTCTCCACTCGCCCCAGATCTTTAGCGTTGCTGCCACCACTGGACACGTGGTGTACCTTGTCGGCGAGAGCGGTAGCGGTGCCATCACCAGCGCCCCCAGGCTCGTTCCTTTGCAGGAAGCCATCTCCAACCTCTTCCATGCTGCCCCCTCTCCCTCCATCACCGACTTATGGATCATCGCCACATTTGCTGCCCAGTAGTAGCCCCCCAGATTCGGCAGCGCCAACCCTCCTCGGTCCCTACTGCGCTCCAGAAACCCTCTCCTTACCCTCGGGGTCTTATTCGCCCACACAAACCCCGTAATGCTCCTGCCTACCCTCTTAAAAACGTCCTTGGTGATCACGATGGGAAAGCACTGAAACACAAAAAGAAACCTCGGGAGGACCACCATTTTGACCGACAGCACTTTACCCGCTAGCGAGAGCGGCAACATGTCCCATCTTTTGAAGTCCTCCTCCATCTGCTCCACCAGCCTCGTCAGATTCAGTTTATGTAGGGCCCCCCAACCCCTAGCTATTTGGATCCCCAGGTACCGAAAGCTCCTTTCCGCCCTCCTCAGCGGTAGATCATCTATCCGCCTTTCCTGGTCTCCTGCCTGTACTACAAAGAGCTCACTCTTCCCTACATTAAGCTTATAGCCCAAAAAATCCCCAAACTCCCTTAGAGTCTGCATGACCTCCACCATCCCCTCCACTGGATCCGCCACATACAGCAACAGGTCATCTGTATAAAGCGACACTCGATGCTCCTCTCCCCCTCGGACCACCCCCCTCCATTTCCTGGACTCCCTTAATGACATGGCCAAGGGTTCAATTGCTAATGCAAACAACAGGGGGGACAGGGAGCACCCCTGCCTCGTCCCACGGTACAGACGAAAATACTCCGACCTCCGCCGATTCGTAACCACACTTGCCACCGGGGCTCTGTAAAGGAGCTTAACCCAACTAATAATCCCTCCCCGAACCCAAACCTACGCAGTACTTCCCAGAAGTCCTCCCACTCTACTCGGTCAAAGGCCTTCTCCGCGTCCATAGCTGCCACTACCTCCGCCTCTCCCTCCACCGATGGCATCATTATCACGTTTAGGAGCCGCCGCACATTGGTGTTTAGCTGCCTGCCCTTTACAAATCCCGTCTGGTCCTCGTGAATCACCCCCGGGACACAGTCCTCGATCCTCGTAGCCAGCACTTTTGCCAGCAACTTAGCATCCACGTTGAGGAGCGAGATCGGCCTGTACGATCCACATTGCAGTGGGTCCTTGTCCCGCTTCAGGATCAAAGAGATCGTCGCCTACCACATTGTCGGGGGCAGGGTCCCTCCCTCCCTTGCCTCATTAAAAGTCCTCACTAGCAGCGGGGCCAACAGGTCTACGTACTTCCTGTAGAACTCCACCGGGAACCCGTCCGGTCCCGGGGCCTTCCCTGCCTGCATGCTCCCCAAACCTTTGCTCAGCTCCTCCAACCCAATTGGTGCCCCCAAACCAGCCACCTCCTGCTCCTCCACCCTCGGGAACCTCAGTTGGTCCAGGAATCGTCTCATCCCCTCTTCCCCCACTGGGGGCTGGGATCTGTACAGCTCCTCATAGAAGGCCTTGAATGCCTCATTTACTTTCGTCGCACTCCGCACCATAGCTCCCCTTCCATCCTTGACTCCACCTATTTCCCTCGCTGCCATCCTCTTACGGAGCTGGTGTGCCAGCATCCGACTCGCCTTCTCCCCATATTCATACGTCGCCCCCTGCGCTTTCCTCCACTGTGCCTCTGCCCTCCCTGTGGTCAACAGGTCAAACTCCGTCTGGAGACGTCGCCTTTTCCTAAGTAGTCCCTCTTTCGGGGCCTCTGCGTATCTCGTGTCCACTCTTAAAATCTCCCCCACTAACCTCTCCCTTTCCATGCCCTCTATCTTCTCCCTATGAGCCCTGATGGAGATTAGCTCTCCCCTGATCAGCGCCTCCCATACCACCCCCACCCGCACCTCCCTGTTGTCGTTGGCCTCCAAGTACCTTTCGATACACCCCCTCACCCTCCCACACACCGCCTCATCTGCCAGCAGTCCCACATCCAACCACCACAACGGGCGTTGGTCCCTCTCCTCTCCCAACTCCAGTTCCACCCAGTGCGGGGCGTGATCTGAAATGGCTATGGCCGAATACTCCGTTCCCTCCACTTTCGGGATCAGCACCCTGCCCAGAACAAAAAAATCTATCCGGGAGTAGGCTTTGTGCACGTGGGAGAAAAAAGAAAATTCCCTGGCCTGCGGCCTGGCAAACCTCCACGGGTCCACTCCCCCCACCTGATCCATAAACCCTCTAAGTACCTTGGCTGCCGCCGGCCTCTTTCCGGTCCTAGATCTGGAGTGATCCAGTGCTGGGTCCAACACCGTAATAAAATCCCCACCCATTATCAAGCTTCCTACCTCCAGGTCTGGAATGCGCCCCAACATGCGCTTCATAAATCCGGCATCATCCCAGTTCGGGGCGTATACATTTACCAATACCACCCACGTCCCCTGCAACTTACCGCTCACCATCACGTATCGACCTCCATTGTCCACTACGATATTCTTGGCCTCGAACGACACCCGCTTCCCCACCAATATTGCCACCCCTCTGTTCTTCGCATCCAGCCCCGAATGGAATACCTGTCCTACCCATCCCTTTCTTAACCTGACCTGATCCGCCACCTTCAAATGTGTCTCCTGGAGCATGACCACGTCTGCCTTCAGTCCCTTTAAGTGCGTGAACACTTGGGCCCTCTTTACCGGCCCATTCAGGCCCCTCACATTCCACGTTATCAGCCGGATTGGCCCCCCCCCACCCTGCCCTGCCGACTAGCCATCTCCTTTTCTAGGCCAGTCCCGTGCCCACGCCGCCCTCACCCTCCAGTCCCCCAGACGGGAGACCCCCGCCCCGACCACCTCTTCTGTGTCCCAGTCCCCTTCGGCCAGTGCAGCAGCAACCCTTCCCCCCCCCCCCCCCCCGCTAGACCCGTGTCTAGCTTTTTTGCTCCCCCCATAGCACTCCCGTAAGTCAGCTGACACCTGCTGACCCCGGCTTCCCCCGCCGTCCCATTGACCCCCCCGTGTGGGAATCTCCCAATCAGTGTACGTTCCTCCATTCCCCCCCCCCTTCCTTTCTTCCCTAGCGTGGGAAAAAACCCACGTTTTCCTAAGCCTGCCCCGCCCCCTCTGGCGCAGCTCCTGTTGCGGCCTTGTCTCATTTCCCCCATCCCCGAGCCTCCTCTCCCTCCAGCACCAGCGCCCACCGTCTCGTACGGTCTTCTCACCCGGTCCCTTTCCCCATCCCCATCCCTCCCCCAGCCCGTGGAACATTTCCTGCGCGTGATTAACACCCTATGTACAACAAATATCAAACATCCCCCCCCCACCCTCACAAACCCTCAGTTTGAGTCCAACTTTTCAGTTTGAATAAAGGTCCAAGCCTCCTCAGGCGTTTCAAAATAGTGATGTTGATCCTTGAATGTGACCCACAATCGCGTTGGCTGCAGCATTCCAAATCTCACTCCTTTCCGGTGCAGCACCGCCTTGGCCCGGTTGAAACCCGCCCTCCTTTTTGCAACCTCCGTGCTCCAGTCCGGGTATATTCGGATCTCTGCATTCTCCCAGCTGCTGCTCCGCTCTTTCTTGGCCCATTTCAAGACCCTCTCTCTGTCTGTGAAACGGTGAAACCTCACCACAATCGCCCTTGGCGGCTCATTAGCCTTGGGCCTCCTCGCCAGCACCCGGTGTGCCCCATCCAGCTCCAAAGGCCTCGAAGGGGCCTCCGCGCCCATCGTCGACTCGAGCATCGTGCTCGCATATGCCCCGGCACCGGCCCCCTCCACTCCTTCAGGGAGACCCAGGATCCGAAGATTCTTTCTCCTCGACCTGTTCTCCAGGTCTTCAAATCTTCCCGCCCACTTCTTGTGCAACGCCTCGTGCTCCTCCACCCTCACCGCCATGCCCAAGATCTCATCCTTGTTATCATTGACTTTTTTCTGCACCTCCTGGATCTTTCCCTCGTGGGCCTTCTGGGTCATCCTCTGTCCTTCAATCGCCGACAGCATAGGCGCCAGCATCTCCTTCCGCAGCTCCTCGAAGCAGCGCTTAATGAACTCTTGCAGCTCCGGCCCGCATTCCACTTTATCCCCGGCCGCCGCCATTTTGTTTTTCTTTCCTCGCTTCTCCCGCTGCTCCAATGCTGCTTTTTTGGCCGTTTTGCTTCTAGTCCGGTCCATAAACGGTGAAGGGGGACCTCACTCTTCCCTTCCCACACGGAACGTCTTCAAAAAATTCCCGTTGGGGCTCCTCTAGAGAGCCCGAAGGTCCGTGATCGCGGGAGCTGCCGAATCGTGTGGCTTAGCTCCGCATCGCCGCAACCGGAAGTCCAGAGATTTCTTTCTCAGCAGCTAGCAGGGCTGAGTTACTCCAGGATTTATTTTTGCGGATTATTCTTCCAGTTGCCACAAACCTCAGCAAAATACATTTTGTTTTAGATGGCAGAGAGAAGCTGATGACCTGATGTACATCAAGTGGGGGCTAGTTCAGCCTCGGATAAACGTACAAACAGGATTTCTGACAAAGTTACGATGGCTAATTGGGGGTGCCACCAAAGGAATTCCCACTGGTTAACAAGATCACAAACAATGTGGAAAGATTTTGTTTGTTTGCTCCTTTTAGTTAAATTGTACCTATTCTTTTTTTTAAATTATAAATTTAGAGTACCCAAATCTTTTTTTTCCAATTAAGGGGCAATTTAATGTATCTGCTTCCACAAGCTCCCCAGGCAGCGCGTTCCAGGCACTCCCCACCCTCTGTGTAAAAAAAATCTGCCTCGGACATCTCCTCTAAACTTTGCCTCACGGACCTTAAACCTGTGCTCCCTAGTGACTGACCCCTCCACCCTGGGAAAGAGTGCCTGCCTATCCACTCCATCCATGCCTCTCACAATCTTGTAGACCTCTATCAGGTCGCTCCTCAACCTCCGTCGTTCTAATGAAAACAGTCCGAGTCTATTCAGCCTCTCCACATAGCTAACTCCCTCCAGACCAGGCAACATCCTGGTAAATCTCCTCTGCACCCTCTCCAAAGCCTCCACATCCGTCTGGTAGTGTGGCGACCAGAAATGTGTGCAATATTCCAAGTGCGGCCTTACCAAGGCTCTATACAACTGTAGCATCACTTGCCAGTATTCATACTCGATGCCCCGTCCAATGAGTGCAAGCATTCCATAAGTTTTCTTGACTACTTTGTCCACTTGTGTTGCCACTTTCAAAGATCTGTGGACCTGCATGCCCAGATGTCTCTGACTTTCTGTATTCCTAAGGGTTTTGCCATTTACTGTATATTTCCCCTCTATATTAGACCTACCAAAATGCATTACCTCACATTTCTCCGGACTAAACTCCATTTGCCATATTTCTGCCCAAGTCTCCAACCTATCTATGTCCTGCTGTATCCTCTGACAATCTTCAACACTATCTGCCACTCTACCAACCTTGGTGGCATCCGCGAAATTACTAATCAGACCGGTTACATTTTCCTCCAAATCGTTTATGTATACTACAAACAACAGAGGCCCCAGCACAGATCCTTGTGGAACACCACTAGTCACAACCTTCCATTCAGAAAAACACCCTTCTAATGTTACCCTCTGCCTTCTGTGATCGAGCCAGTTCTGTATCCATCTTGCCATCCCTGATCCCGTGTGACTTCACCTTTTGTACCAATCTGCCATGAGGCACCTTGTCAAAGGCTTTACTGAAGTCCATGTAAACAACATCCACCGCCCTCCCCTCATCAATCATCTTTGTCACCTTCTCAAAAAACACAGTAAAGTTAGTGAGGCAAGACCTCCCCTTCACAAAACCATGCTGACTATCACTAATGAGTGCTTGGACTGGGAGGTTTCCTGGCCTTGAGGATGAGGAGATGGTATGAGCAAACATAATCCCCAAAATGCGCAAGATTTACATGCATGTTCTTTCCAGTAGGAAATACTGGTCAGTGATCAGGATTGGGAATGCTGGTGGGAATTTCTTTCTGTTTCTAGAGCATGGATACTGGATTGCAGCAATCTATAATATAATAATCTTTGTCAGAAGTAGGCTTACATTAATACTGCAATGCGGTTACTATGAAAAACCTCTAATTGTCACATTCTGGTGCCTGTTCAGTTACACTGAGGGAGAATTCAGGATGTCCAAATTACCTAACAGCCCATCTTTCGGGACTTGTGGGACGAAACCGGAGCACCCAGAGGAAACCCACACAGACACAAGGAGAACGTGCAGACTCCACACAGACAGTGACCCAACCTGGGAATCAAACCTAGGACCCTGGAGCTGTGAAGCAACAGTGCTAGCCACTATGCTATCTGTCATAATATGCACCTATGCACATCATGAGGTAAAAGCAGGCAGTGACAGACACCCAGGTGAGCCAATCAATGTACAGCACAGAACACGACCAATCACAAGACAGGACACCAGAGGGGGGCTTCCAACTATAAAACACACGAGGCATCGGCACTCTGCCTCTTTCCACTGGTGACAACTGTAGTGACAGTCAGGGTGTACAAATCATTCAACACCTTCTCCACTTGGATCAGAGCTAGCCTGGTCTAGATAGTTAATGTTAGTTTACTTAGAGTATTAGAGAGTCAACCCACAGGCAGCTGTGTGCTTCGTTACTGAAGTTCAATAAATCTTACATTGAACCAACACCCACGTTTGGTGTATACTTGATCAATTAACTGCATTGTGTGCAATCCGTGTTACCCCAGGGTGAACAACACGACACTACCGTGCCGCTGTTTCTTTCCCACTTGGCACTTCTACCCTTAGCCTTCTTCATAGACCAACAAACCTGTGAAGAACATGGCCAAGATTTTGGCATTGCAGCAGTAGCCCCAGTAACAGGCTGGAAAGCCAGAGATAATCCCGCCTTTGCCGTTTTGGGGAGACCAGCCTCCGTCAATGGTGGAAGGAGTGAAAGCTTAAGGTGTTGGATCAAGCGGGCTGCTTTGTCCTGTACTCATCCAGGCAAGTGGAGAGTATTCCATCACACTCCTGACATGTCTATCAGCTGTTGTTGGGACTCCCATCCTTATTTTTCAGGGCTGAGATCCCACCTCCAAGAGTTAACACCCAATTGTAGAGCTGGCAGCTCATCAATCTCAGCAACACCATTGGGAATCATAGCCACTGTCGGGATTGCTCCCAATCGGGAAAAACAGCATGGATGCTGCCATCAGAATGCGGAAAGTCATTTCAAGTATGAGATAGCCCCAGGTAAGGTGGGTGGTGAAGGCAGGGAGAGTTGTTGCCAGGCCCCTCTAGGAAGGCTGTCACTGGCCATCTCCCCACCTGGCAGGGGGCCCGTGTACAACTGATAAATGCCAGCAGTGGCAGTGGGAAGTGGTACAGTTGGCCTCTGGAAAGAATATATATATACCACCATTGGCACTGGAGAGGAGTCAGGCACACCACCCTCACCCTCCCTCCTGAATTCTTGGCTTCCCTGAAACCTCCTGCCCAGCTCAGGAAATGCCTGATGCATCTGACTAGCTGGATGAGGAATTATCCATAAGCTAACAGCACAAGCAGAAATGAAAACAAAGCTATTTGAACCGGGAACTACACAGAAGATGGGTGTGGATCGTGCGTTGTATATAAACAAAGGCAAACGCATTTCAGCTGGCTGCAATAGAAACTATTCTTAATTTTACCCAGCCAGCGGGCAGTGTCAGGGCAATGCCAAGGAAGTCTGTCTGGGGAGCTCCATTGTGGGGGAGGTTCCTCTTATGTTTTGGGAGGGGTTGCCCCAGTACGTTTGCCGGGCGGTGGGGGGGGGGGGGGGGGGTGGGTGGGTTTCCCGCATTTGTGCATGTGGGGAGGTTCCCCATTAAACAGGGCGCCTTGATCTCTGTGGAGCCACTGTGGCCGGCTATATCAGGCCCCAGACACCCCACCACCATGACAGCATGACCAAGGATGTAGCTGTCATGACATGGGCACACACATACATGAAACAAATCTGGTGGTCACCCACCAGCTGCACATTGAGAGAGTGGAATCCCTTCCAGTTTATAAAAGGGGCTCCCTGGTGCCACGGGGCTCGGAGAGTGACATAGGTGCAGTGATCACCCCCTGTGCCTGTGGCAAACCTATGTTGCCAAAGCCTGCCACCACGCCCAGTTCACAAAACAAAACAGCATAAGTGACCCACGCCGTCGGGAACCCGGCCCATCAGGGGCGGAGCATCACAAAAGTGACACCGGGGATTTTCCGGCTGATCACCGAATGCGATTTCAGCGTCGGCGAGAGGAGACTCCCGCCCATGGTGTTTTTACAGGAGACACACCTGAAGTTGGGGGCGCAGACGAGGCTGAGGAGAGGATGGGTGTGGCAGGTGTTCCATTCGGGGCTGGACATGAAGACGAGAAGGGGGGGCAGTGTTGATCAATAAAAGGGTAGCTTTTGAGGTGGGTAGCATTGTTCAGATCCGGCGGGGTAGATATGTGGTGGTCAGCGGGAGGCTTGAGGGGATGCCAGTGGCCCGGTAAACGTTTATGTCCCGAATTGGGATTGTATGAGGCGGGTGTTGGGGAGGATTCCGGATTAAGATAAGCACTGGTTGATTATGGGGGGGGGATTTTAATATGAGCCTGTACCAGTTCAGCCCAGTGGCTAGAGAGCTGAGGGGGTTCATGGAGTGCATGGTGGAGGCAGACCCGTGGAGGTTTGGGAGGGGACAGAGTTTTCATACTTCTCCCATGTGCACCTTATGTATTCCTGGATCGACTTTTTTGTAATGCACAAGGCACTGTTGGCGGGGTTGGTGAACTCGGGGTATTAGGCGATCGGGGTCTCTGACCATGCGCTGCATTGGGTGGATTTGTGGTGGATCAGGGGGAGGCCCAATAGCCCAGTGGCAGTTGGATGAGGGGCTGTTTGTGGATGACTGGGTGTGTAAGCGGGTGAGGGCTGCCAAACGGGGCCTTGTGGAGGTGAATGATGCGGGGGAGGTCACAGCCGCCACGTTGTGGGAGGCACTCAAGACTGTTGTAAGAGGGGAGTTTATTTTGATTTTGGTGAATAGGGAGAGGGTGGAGCGGGTGAAGAGGGCAAGGCTGGTAGATGAGATCTTGAGGGTGGATAGGAAGTACTTGGTGATGCCAGAGGAAGGGTTGCTGAAGGAGAGACAGAGGCTCCAGATGGAGTTTGGGTTAGTAATTACGGGGAAGGTTGCGGAAGGCCAGGGAAGCAGAGTATGAGTATAGGGAGAAGGCAAGTAGGATGCTGGCCCATCAGTTGAGGAAGCAGGCAGTGGCAAGGGAGAGTGGTAGAGTGAGGGACAAGGGGGGTAAGATGGGGATAGACCAGGAGGGGGTGAATGGCCTATTTAAGGCCTTTTAGAGGAGACTCTATGAGTCGGAGCCCCCAATCGGGGAAGTGGGGATGAGGCAGTTCCTGGATGGGTTGGAGTATCCCAAGATTGAGGAGAGGTAGGTTTAGGGGCTGGAGGTAATGGATGGCATGGGGGCAATGCAGGTGGCAAGGCCCCAGGCCTGGATGGGTTCTCAGCCGAGTTTTATAAAAATATTTGGGGTGGACCTGAGGCCACTGCTGGTGAAGGCATATAATGAGGTGAGGGAGAGGGGGGAACCCTCCCCTACGTTATTGCAGGTTTCCATTTCCCTGATTCTAAAATAGGATAAGGACTCGGAGCTGTATGGGTCGTACCACCTGATATCGTTACTGAATGTCGATGCCAAGCTTTTGGCGAAAGTGCTTGCATCGCGGATTGAGGACTGTGTGCCGTGATTGATTGGGGAGGATCAGATGGGTTTTGTGAAGGGAAGACAGTTGTCGGCAAATGTGCGGAGGTACTGATGCGCAATCAATTGCACAAAGACGCAGATTGGGTACAACTGTGGCTTTATTGCAGTCAGATGCGTGGCCTCCTGCTGCAGCTGGCAAAATGGCAGGGCAATGGAGGTCACGCATATTTATCCAGATCTTAGTGGGCGGAGTCAGCCGGCAGGGACTGCCGGCGAACCTGTAGTGCAGGTCCTACCTTACATCCCATAATACAGTGGATCACCACAGGTACTTAATGTGATTATGATGCCCTTGGGAGGTGCAGGATGTTGAGGTAATGGTGGCGAAGGACGAGAAGGATTTTGATCGGGTGGAGTGGGTGTATTTGTTTGAGGTTCTGGGGAGGTTCAGGATCGGACAGGGCTTTGTGGATTGAGTCCAGTTGCTTTATAAGGCACCCGTGGCGAGTGCGCGGATGAACCGAGTGAGTTTGGGGTACTTTGGGTTACACCGTGGGATGACGCAAGGGTGCCTGCTCTCCCCGTTGCTTTTCACCTTGGCGGGAGGCAGTGGCTTAGTGGTATTGTCTCTAATAAACTAATAAACCAGAAACCCAGGGTAATGCTCTGGGGACCCAGGTTCGAATCCCGCCACTGCAGATGGTGAAATTTGAATTCAATAAAAATCTGGAATTAAAAGTCTAATGATGACCATGAAACCATTGCCGATTGTCGTAAAAACCCATCTGGCTTACCCCCGGGAAATGCCTTTAGATATATGCAGGTGAGGGCTTTTGTGAGGCGACAGGTGAGGGAATTCCCATTGCTCCCGGCACAAGAAGTTCAAGATAGGGTGATCTCGGGGGTATGGGTCGGGGAGGGCAAGGTGTCGGAAATACACCAGGAGATGAAAGAAGAGGGGGAAGCGCTGGTAGAAGAGTTGAAGGGTAAATGGGAGGAGGAGCTGGGGGAGGAGATCGAGGAAGGACTGTGGGCTGATGGGCTAGGTAGGGTTAATTCCTCCTCCTTGTGTGCCAGGCTCAGCCTGATACAATTTAAGGTGGTCCACAGAGCGCACTTGACGGGGGCGAGGTTGAGTAGGTTCTTTTGGGGTAGAGGACAGATGTGGAAGGTTCTCAGGGAGCCCGGCGAACCATGTCCATATGTTTTGGTCATGCCCGGCACTGGAGGGGTTCTAGAGAGGAGTGGCGGGAGCAATATCTCAGGTGGTGAAAGTCCGGGTCAAGCCAAGCTGGGGGCTAGCAATATTTGGAGTCCTGGACGAACCGGGAATGCAGGAGGCGAAAGAGGCCGGCATTCTGGTTTTTGCGTCCCTAGTAGCCCGGCGAAGGATCTTGTTAATGTGGAAGGAGGCGAAGTCCCCCAGCCTGGAGGCCTGGATAAATGATATGGCTGGGTTCATAAAGTTGGAGAGGATTAAGTTCGCCTTGAGAGGGTCTGCGCAGGGGTTCTACAGGCGGTGGCAACCGTTCCTAGACTATCTCGCGGAGCGTTAGAGGAAGGTCGGTCAGCAGCAGCAGCAACCTTGGGGGGGGGGGGATGGAGGGGACGTCCTGGGAGGGGGGGGGGTGAGGGGGGGGAAAGGGGGGACTGCCTGGGAGGGTGGATGAGCAAGAGATAACATGAAGGGTTGGGGAAATTGGCACATACGGGCGAGGGCCAGTGTACAAAGCTGTGTAAATATATCATTTTGCCATGTATATATCTTGCTCTGCGCGATTTCTCGTTTTTTTTTTGTTACGGGGGGGGGGGGGGGGGTTATTGTTTGTAAGGGAGGAAAATTGTGTTAAAAAACTTTAATAAATATATATATTTTTTAAAAACCCATCTGGCTCACTAATGTCCTTTAGGGAAGAAAATCGGCTGTCCTTACCTGGTCTGGCCTACATGTGACTCCAGACCCACAGCAATGTGGTTGACTCTTAACTGCCCCTCAAGGGCAATTAGGGATGGGCAATAAATGCTGGCACAGCCTCCGACACACATGTCCCGTGAACGAATGAAAAAAAAAAGATAGAGCCATTGGCAATGGTGCTTGAGCGGGGGGAGGTGATGCTGAACATAGGGGTTTGCTGTATGCGGATTACATGTTATTATATATTTTGGACCAGTTTGCAGCATTGGGGGGATTATGGAGATTTTTGGGGAATTTGGCCAGTTTCGGGATAGAGATTGAACATGGGAAAGAGTGAAGTGTTCCCAATCAATGCCAGAGGGCAGGAAAGGAGGTTAGGGGAGTTGACGTTCAGGGTGGTGGGGACGAGCTTTAGAATCTTTGGTATTCAGGTGGTGCGGAGCTGGGTCCAACTGCATGGAATGAACTTGGCCCGGTTGATGGAGGGGGTGAAGCCGGATTTTAAGAGGTGGGACATTTTTGCCATTTTCTGTGGCTGGGCAGGTGCAGACAGTGAAAATGACAGTGCTGCCTAGATTTATGTTTGTGTTTCAGAACCTCCCTATCCTTGTCCCTAAGTCATTTTTCAGGAAAGTCAATGGGTTGATCTCGGGATTTGAGTGGGCGGGAAAGGCCCCGTGGATGCAGCAGGCTTCCTTTGCCGTTCTCACCCACCAGTGTTCTGTTAATCGGTGGTGTCGGATTTAAGGGTGTGGGGCAGTGTAGGCAGCATTTGGGGCTGGAGGGTGCCTTTGTGAGGGCACCGATCTGGGACAACCATATGTTTGTACCGTCGAGACTGGATGCGAGGTTGGCGGCAGGTGGGAATTGAGTACTGCAGGGATTTGTTTATAGGGGGC
Source organism: Scyliorhinus torazame (assembly GCF_047496885.1). Taxonomy (NCBI): domain Eukaryota; kingdom Metazoa; phylum Chordata; class Chondrichthyes; order Carcharhiniformes; family Scyliorhinidae; genus Scyliorhinus; species Scyliorhinus torazame. The sequence goes on from NC_092712.1 coordinate 92,083,872, forward strand.
AAATTTGAGGGGCTGGAGGAGTTGAAGGAATTGTATGAGTTGCCCAAGGAGAATAGCTTTGGGTACCTGCAGCTTCGGGATTTTGTGAGGAGAGAGATGCCATCCTTCCCGGAGCTGCTGCCTCTGGTGCTGCAATATAAGCTCTTGTCAGAGGATGAAATAGGGAGGGGAAGGTGTTGGATATTTATAAGGAATTGATGGAGTGGGAGGGAGCCCTGGTGAAGACTGCTAAGCGCAAATGGAAGGAAGAGTTGGGGGAGGAAGTGGCGGCCGGGTCATGGGCCGAGGCCCTGGGCAGGATGAATGCGTCCTTGTCGTGTGTGAGGTTAAGCCTCATCCAGTTTAAAGTGGTGCATAGGGCCCATATGATGGTGGCGACGGTGAGCAAGTTATTTTGCGGGGGTCGAAGAATTGGCATGGGCAGTGCGCGGGGTGGCCACGAATCACGTCCACATGTTCTGGGCGTGTCCATGACTGAGGGGATTGTGGTAGGGATTCTCGGATGTTATGTTCAAGGTTCTGCGTGGAGGGTGGCCCCGAGCCCGGCGTGGCGATATTTGGTATGTCGGAAGACCCGGGAATCCAGGAGGGAGAGAGATCGATGCATTGGCCCTTGCCTCTCTGATAGCCTGGAGATGGATTTTGTCTTGTTGACGGGACTTGGGCCACTGAAGGCATGGTTGTGCGTGAACGATCTGGCAGAATTCCTGAGGTTGAAAAATATTACGTTCGTTCTGCAGGGTTCGTAGGAGGGATTACCCCAAGGTGAAAACCATTTATTTATTTCTTCAAGGAGGATTGAGGGGTCAACGAGGGGAGGGGGGAGGCTTTGGGGGGGGGGGGGGTTAAAATGGGGAAGGTGGGACGTGGCTGGGGGTCGGTGTAAGGGGGGCTGGAGGGCTGTGGTTGCTTGTGGATTGTGCGATGTTCTTCTGATATTCTGTATATTCATATTTTTTGTTGAAAAGCCTTAAATAAAATTTTGTTTTTAAAGAAAACCATGCTAAGTACATGTTAATGGATTAATGTTCATGCAAATCAGGTTCGCGCTCTTCCTGGGCGTCAGCCTGATCCCGTCCACTTGCAAGGCACGGGAAGATCGCGATCTGAAATCTCATCGGCGCAAATCCCGTTTCTGTCCTCACGCAAGAGTTAGCAGTCATGACGGAATTTCCGCCCGTGGCTAACAGACCCGCCCCTTTAGTCTGTCACATACATTCACCTGGTGAGCCATTGGGACCACTCCGAAATCTTCTTTCACAGTCGTACAGCACATTTCATATCTGATTCTACCTCTCACCGCAAGCATTTGTTCCTACCAAAGACCTTCTTCACCAGAAACTTTCACCCGACTGTTCAGAGAAATAAATTCTGCCTTCCAGATTTGGGGTCTAATTTGGCAGTGAAATACCTTAATCTAGGCTTAGGAAATTAATGATTAAATAAGGAGCCAGTTAGAATCAATGTTCCCTGTATATGTTGGGCGATTCCTCCAAGCTCAGTACTGCATAAATCCTTCAATCCACACAAAGAAAATGAAGTATGTGAGGAGAAATCTGAAGGCCTCTCTTGCTTATTGACTTTCTCACAGTGGTATGCAGCCTCTCTTGCTGAGGTTTTTATTTTCCATTTGGAACTTGGAATGCTCTTCTCTACTTCAAACCCTAATCAGATGCAGCTTCTTTATTGTGATTTATTTGGCTGCTGGGTTGTGAGGTATATTTCCAAGCAGGAGCTCTCCTTTCATGGGGCACTTACAGCATAGTCAATACTGGCGTTTGTAAGCAGGGAGCTATTTTTCACTTATGGGCAGTCTTACTTCCATTAGGAGAGCTTGTGGTACCGGTTTCCTTCTCCCCTTGCCTTCAGGACCTATTAGTTTAACTTTGGTGTTCAATACCATGTATTGTTTTACTTCAATGTCATGACATTTATTTATTCTTCACTGAGAATATTTTACAATCTATAAGAAATAGAAGCCCTTTTCTGTTTTTTAAATGAAGATAATTGACCTGCAGTAAAGGGCTCACATCCTCAGGATTTTCACCATTTTGTCCCCATTTTAGGAACTTTTAGGCCACATGACGTTGGGCCCAAGGGAGTAGATGTGAGCCCAGTTTCTGGATTACCGCCGCAGGAGGCTCTTTGGTCCGTCACCAGAGTAGATACAATATTTACATATGCTCACTCTCTTAAACTGTGGTGCATTCGAAGATTTCAATTGCGTAATGTGGGGTCAGCCTTCATTGTGAGGGTCACTGCAAATGAATAGCATGCACACACTTGAAGTCTAGGCTCATACATGATGAATAGTGACTTGGAAAGGCTCACAGCACTCCTGGGATAGCATATTAGCGGGAGTCACTCAGGTGAATTTTTGGGTCAGTTGCAGCTTATAAGTGAGTGCAATGAAGGCACTGTTGATCAGAAGCGTGGACAAAGATTGCTTTGACTAGATATTCACCCCCAATGAACATGATGCATATTTCTGAATGGCCGGACTTACTTAGAGAGAGCTAACCAACTTTGATGTATTAACGTGCAAATGTTATTTTCAAATGATTTTCTCTCTTTTTTTTCTTCAGATAACTGGCTACAGAGGATTTATTTTACATCCATTCCTCACTACCAATGTCCTAATAGATGTTCTGTGAGATCCCTCTTTAATTTAAAGACATATAGACACCCAACTTCAAATTGCAGAGAGGAGGACCTTACCTTCTCTGACATGTTTGCTCCAGCAAACTCTACATTGCCCCATCTGATTGAGTTTGCCATTCTGTTCCTCAACCACTTGATTACATTATTGATATAACTTTTGTACTTGCCTTTGTTCCCAGAACTAGCCCAGTGACCAATTTCTTATCAACTAATGGCCACTGTTAGCCTCATTATAGTGGGTCTCTGCTTCAATCTCAGGCCTCTGCACTGGCATCATCAGCCAAGGCCAAAGCAGATAACCTACCTCCCCAACAAGCCATCCCAGTAGCCTGGGGCGACCCTCGAAAATTCCAGCGATTTGCAATTACCCAAGGATGTAGTTATCATGCACGCACCCTGGAAAATGTACAGACATATGCATGAACAACATCTGGTGGTCACACACCAGCTGGACGATAAGGGAGTGGAGCCCTTTCCTGCTGATGAACGAAACCCCCTGGTGCCATGGGGTGCGCAAAGCGACATGAGTGCAGTCAATCGCCCCCTGCACAAGTAGCAGACCAGCTATGGTGCCAAATCCCACAGCCCTCACATCCTGCTGAACCTGGTCAGGGTTAAATGAATGAACTCTGATGCCCTTCCCGCGACCCCACGGATGCACTTATGGGCAGATGACTGCGAGAAGCCACACAGATCACCCGTGGAGCCCGGGAACAAACCTATTGCATGGAAGTTGAAAGCTGTCATGACCTTAATGACCACAGGGAGCGGGTGTCCTCTCCACATCCATGTGGTGCCAAAAAGAATGTGGCACAGGTACTGTACCGTCTCCTTGATGAGGCGGAATCACCTTTGGCATATGTTGTCTGACGGCTCCATGAAAGACACTCAGGTCCTGTACACTCTCGGTCTCCTTCTTCGCCTTCGAGATACCTGTTTGGCTGGTGTGGCCTCCAGCCCTTCAGACGGCCCTGCAGCCCTCTGATCTCCTTGTGCTGGTCTTCCCTCGGTGTCACTGCTTGTTGCTGCTGGAGTTTGTGCTCTTCCAATGCTGTAATTAGCAGAACTGCCAGCTCCACTGGCTCCATACTGATATCTCTCGGTAAGCTGTGATAGATGAGAGAGAGAGAGCGGCAGTCAGGTTGGTGTCGCGGCCGTTTAACTTCAGTAACTCCCCTCAACCATTGGCCCCGGTTCAGGAAGCAGCCAGACCTACACCTTATCCGGCGGCTATCACTCACATCTCAGGCATCCTTCCATCTCCTTTGCTTGACCGGTCCTGACCAATGCCTCTGGCCTCCCACCTGGTTGTTCCCGCCCTTGTTCGCTTCATTACTGGCGGTTCTGACCGGAGGTTCAAATGGTCGCCCATCCCTCATGGTGATGTCCAGCTTGGGGGCTATGGGATCCTGTATGACAGCTACTGGGGTCTGGCACAGAAGCGAGTCCACTGACTTGTGATCCTGTGCAAACAAGCATTCAGCTCTGAACCCTGAGTACTCACCCCATGAGACTGTGGGCAGCTGAGATTGTTCAGGGTTAACTCTTGATGGTCAAATAGTGGGTCAAGCATGAGGTGATGTTAGAGGACACAATTGGTTTATGCTTCAGGGATAAGCAAAGTTAATAGGCATCTCTCTTACTCAGGCTGCACCATTCTGAGATCTCAATGCTGTTATGCCTAGGCCTAAGACTCCTGGACAGCTTCTCCAGAGTTTGTGGCCCCCCCCCCCCCCCTCACACCCCAAACTTTTGACTTTAATTTCACTAAGTACATTTTATGGATTCAAATTGATGCAAATCAGGGTAGCCTGGTGTGAACTTGATCAGGTCATCGAGGAGGGCCTGGGAAGATCGCATTCTGAAATCACGCTGACGCAAATCCTGTTTCTGGCCTCTCGTGATATTTTGCGACCATTATGCACCTGCAGCTAACTTTCTTAAAAAATATATTTTATTGAAAAATTTTTCCAGACAACAATTTTTCCCCTCTTACAAAGCAAACGTAACAATAAAGAAATTTTTAACAATACACAAATAACAAAACCCCATTATCTTTTGACATAAACTAAACTAAAACCCCCCCACCCCCTCCCCCCCTCCCCCCTCCCCCCTGGGTTGCTGCTGCTGGTCATCTGTCTTCCCTCTAACGTTCCCCTAGGTAGTCGAGAAATGGCTGCCACCGCCTGGTGAACCCTTGAGCCGACCCTCTCAGGGCAAACTTTATCTGCTCCAATTTAATGAACCCCGCCATATCATTTACCCAGGCCTCCAGTCCGGGGGGTTTCGCCTCCTTCCACATGAGTAGAATCCTGTGCCGGGCTACTAGGGGCGCAAAGGCCACAACGTCGGCCTCTTTCGCCTCCTGCACTCCCGGCTCATCCGCAACTCCAAATAGAGCTAAACCCTAGCCTGGTTTGACCCGGGCCTTCACCACCTGCGAGATCACTCCCGTCACTCCCTTCCAATACCCTTCCAGTGCCGGGCATGCCCAAAACATATGTGCGTGGTTTGCCGGGCTCCCGCCACACCTCCCACATCTGTCCTCCACTCCAAAGAACCTGCTCAATCTTGCTCCCGTTATGTGTGCTCTATGTAGCACCTTAAATTGAATCAGGCTAAGCCTGGCGCATGAGGAAGAGGAATTTACCCTGCTTAGGGCATCAGCCCACATACCCTCCTCTATCTCCTCCCCTAGTTCTTCTTCCCACTTTCCTTTTAGTTCGCCCACCGACTCCTCCCCCTCTTCCCTCATCTCTCGGTATATCTCTGACACCTTGCCCTCTCCGACCCACACCCCTGAAAGCACTCTGTCCTGAATCCCCTGTGTCGGGAGCAACGGAAATTCCCTCACCTGTTGTCTAGTAAACGCCCTCACCTGCATATATCTCAAGAAATTTCCCCGGGGCAACTTATACTTTTCCTCCAATGCTCCCAAGCTTGCAAAAGTCCCATCTATAAATAAATCTCCCACCCTCCTAATTCCCAACTGGTGCCAGCTCTGAAATCCTCCATCCATTCTTCCTGGGGCGAACCTATGGTTGTTCCTGATTGGGGACCCCACCAGGGCTCCCCGCACCCCTCTCTGTCGCCTCCACTGTCCCCAGATATTCAATGTTGCCGCCACCACCGGGTTCGTGGTAAACTTTTTAGGTGAGAACGGTAGCGGCGCCGTCACCAGCGCCTCTAAACTTGTCCCTTTACAGGACTTTCTCTCCAGTCTTTTCCACGCCGCTCCCTCACCCTCCATCATCCATTTACGTATCATTGCCACATTGGCGGCCCAATAGTAATCGCCCAAGTTCGGTAGTGCCAATCCTCCTCTGTCCCTACTACGCTGAAGGAACCCCCTCCTTACTCTCGGAACTTTCCCTGCCCACACGAAGTTCGTTATGCTCCTGTCTATTTTATTAAAAAAGATTTCAGTGATTAGTATAGGGAGACATTGAAATACAAATAAGAACCTCGGGAGGACCATCATCTTAATTGCTTACACCCTGCCCGCCAGCGACAGAGGCTGATGGCCCACCTCTTGAAGCCCTCCTCCATTTGTTCTACCAGCCGTGTCAGATTAAGTCTGTGCAAGGTTCCCCAGCTCCCAGCGATCTGAATCCCCAGGTATCGGAAGTTTCTTTCCACTTTCCTTAGAGGCAAGCCTTCTATCTCTCTACTCTGGTCCCCTGGATGTATCACAAATAATTCACTCTTCCCCATGTTTAGCCTATACCCCGAGAAATCCCCGAACTCCCTCAACATTCGCATAACCTCTATCATCCCCCCCGCTGGGTCCGACACGTATAACAATAGGTCATCTGCGTATAACGAGACTCGGTGTTCTTCTCCCCCTCTAATCACCCCTCTCCATTTCCTGGAGTCTCTCAACGCCATGGCCAGAGGTTCAATTGCCAACGCGAACAACAATGGAGACAGCGGGCATCCCTGTCTTGTTCCCCTATATAGTCGGAAATACTCCGATCTATGTCGACCTGTAACTACGCTTGCCGTTGGAGCCCCATAAAGAAGTCTAACCCAGCTAATAAACCCGTTCCCGAACCCAAACCTCCTTAACACTTCCCATAAATACTCCCACTCCACCCTATCAAATGCCTTCTCTGCATCCATTGCTGCCACTATCTCTGCCTCCCCCTCCACTGGGGGCATCATTATCACCCCTAATAGTCGTCGCACGTTAACATTCAGTTGTCTCCCTTTTACGAACTCTGTCTGGTCTTCGTGCACCACCCCCGGGACACAGTCCTCTATCCTCGATGCCAGTACCTTTGCCATCAATTTGGCGTCCACGTTCAATAATGAAATAGGTCTATAGGACCCGCACTGCAACGGATCTTTATCCCTCTTCAAAATTAGCGATATCGTCGCCTCCGACATCGTCGGAGGTAGAGTCCCCCCTTCCCTGGCCTCATTGAACGTCCTCACCATCAACGGGGCCAATAAGTCCACATATTTTCTGTAATATTCCACCGGGAACCCGTCTGGTCCCGGGGCCTTCCCTGCTTGCATGCTTCCCAGTCCCTTAATAACCTCGTCCACCCCAATCGGTGCCTCCAGGCCTACCACCTCCTGCTCCTCCACTTTCGGGAACCTCAATTGGTCCAGGAACTGCCGCATCCCCTCCTCTCCCTCTGGGGGTTGAGACCTATATAGTCCCTCATAAAAGGTCTTGAACACCTCATTTATCTTTCCTGCCCTTCGCACCGTGTCTCCCCTTTCGTCTCTAATTCCTCCTATCTCCCTCGCTGCTGTCCTCTTTCGCAATTGATGAGCCAACAGGCGACTAGCCTTTTCCCCATACTCATACCTCCTCCCCTGTGCCTTCCTCCACAGTACCTCCGCCTTTCTGGTGGTCAGAAGGTCAAACTCCGTCTGGAGTCGTCTCCTCTCCCTGTACAGTTCCTCCTCCGGGGTCTCTGCAAATTCCCTATCCACCCTTAAAATCTCCCCCAGTAATCTTTCCCTTTCCTTGGCCTCTGTTTTCCTTTTGTGCGCCCCAATGGAGATCAGCTCTCCTCTGACCACCGCTTTTAGTGCTTCCCATACCACTCCCACAGGGACCTCGCCGTCGTCATTGACCTCCAGGTATCTCTCAATACACCCCCGCACTCTTGCACACACTCCCTCATCCGCCATCAATCCCACATCTTATCGCCAGAGTGTTCTCTGCTCCCTTTCCTCTCCTAATTCCAGGTCCACCCAATGTGGGGCATGGTCCGAAACCGCTATGGCTGAGTACTCAGCTTCTTCCACCCTAGAGATCAACGACCTTCCCAAAACAAAAAAATCTATCCGGGAGTACACTTTATGGACATGGGAGAAGAAGGAGAACTCCCTAGCCCTAGGTCTAAGAAATCGCCATGGATCCACTCCCCCCATTTGGTCCATAAACCCCTTAAGTACCTTGGCCGCTGCCGGCCTTCTTCCCGTCCTTGAGCTGGATCTATCGAGCCCCGGGTCCAGCACCGTATTAAAGTCCCCTCCTAAAATCAAGTTTCCTACCTCCAGGTCCGGTATACGCCCCAGCATCCGTCTCATAAATCCCGCATCGTCCCAGTTTGGGGCATACACATTAACCAACACGACCTCCATTCCCTCCAGCCTGCCAGTCACCATTACATATCTACCTCCGCTATCTGCTACGATGTTCTTTGCTTCAAATGCTACCCGTTTCCCCACCAAAATGGCCACCCCTCTGTTCTTTGCGTCTAGTCCTGAGTGGAACACCTGTCCCACCCATCCTTTCCTTAACCTAACTTGGTCCACCACCTTTAGGTGCGTCTCTTGGAGCATAACCACGTCTGCCCTTAGTCCTTTCAAATGCGCGAGCATCGGGCCCTTTTTATCGGTCCGTTCAGGCCTCTCACGTTCCACGTGATCAGCCTCACTAGGGGGCTACCTGCCCCCCCTCCCGTGTCGACTAGCCATTACCTTCTCTAGGCCAGTCCCATATCCTGCCTCCGCGCTCCCACTCGCTCTCCCAGCGTCGCACACCATCCCCGTCCACCCACTCTTTAGCCATTTCCTTTTGGATTTCCGCAGCAGCAACCCAGTTGTGTGTCCCCCGTCCCCCCCGCTAGATCTCTTTCTAGCGTGATTGCTCCCCCTATATTACTTCCGTAAGTCATCTGACTTCAACTGACCCCGGCTACTCCTGCTCCTCGACCCTCCCGTGTGGGGAATTCCCATCCGCCTTGCGCCTGTCTTCCCGCCTTATTCTTTCTGGCGCGGGAACATCCCTTTACCTGACCCGCCTCTTATGGCGCAGCTCCCTTTCCCTCCCCCTCCCCCTCCCCTTCCCCATTCTCCAACTATGTCCCGTCTTTCCCCCCTCACCGGCGCCCACATTTCCCCATGTCTCCCCCCTTCCCAATTTACTTCTCAATTCAACCATAACATTAACAATAACATTTCCTGCAGCATCAGTCCCTCAGTTCCGATCCAATTTCTCCTCTTTGATAAAGGTCCATGCTTCCTCCGCCGTCTCGAAATAATGGTGTCTCTCCTGATACGTGACCCATAGTCTTGCCGGCTGCAGCATCCCGAACTTCACCTTCCTTTTATGCAACACCTCTTTGGCTCGGTTAAAGCTCGCCCTCCTTCTCGCCACCTCCGCACTCCAATCCTGATACACCCGTACCACTGCATTCTCCCATCTGCTACTCCGCACCTTTTTAGCCCATCTCAGGACCTCTTCTCTATCCTTAAGGCGGTGAAATCGCACGATTATCGCCCTGGGTGGTTCTCCCGCTTTTGGTCTTCTCGCCGGGATCCGATGTGCCCACTCCACCTCCAAGGGGCCCGTAAGGGCCTCAGCACCCATCAGTGAGCTCAGCATCGTACTTGCATAAGCTCCACAGTCCACTCCTTCCACACCCTCAGGGAGACCCAGTATCCGAAGGTTCTTCCTTCGCGCTCCGTTTTCTAGGGCCTCGATCCTTTCAGTACACTTTTTATGAAGTGCCTCGTGCGTCTGTGTCTTAACCGCCAGGCCCAGGATCTCGTCCTCATTATCTGTCACCTTCTGCTCCACCACACGGAGCTCTGCCTCCTGGGTCTTTAGTGTCTCCTTGAGCCCCTCAATTGCCTGTAGCATCGGGGTCAGCACCTCCCTCTTCAGCAGCTCCACGCACCGTCTCAAAATTTCATCCTGCTCAGGCCCCCATGTCGCCTGCGCTTTCTCCGCCGCCATCATGTGCTTCTCTCTTTCTGACCCTTTGGTCGACGATTCCTCACGCTGCAGCCGCCACCGCCAGTTTTTTCCTCCTTCGTTGGGGGGGGGACTCCCTTCTCACACACCCCACACCGGGTTGCGTCATCAAAAAATTCCCCGTTGGGGCTCTTAAAAGAGCCCGAAGGTCCGTCGGAGCTGGAGCCGCCGAAACGTGCGGCTAGCAAGGCATCACCGCAACTGGAACCACCTGCAGCTAACTGGCATTCTAAATCATGCCCCCAGGAATTGTTCAGGAGAATTTAAGGGAAAAGCAGTCATAGGGTTGTGAGTGAAAGTGGCAGCTGCAGCAATCAGAGTTAAAGTGGGAAAGCAGATTCAGAGTTAAATCAAAAGTTTGGTGCTATTTCAGTAGAGCCTGGGAATGATTGGTTAAAGCAATTGTGAACAGTTTGTACAATGGTCAAGACAAAGAAATCCTGATGGGTCCATTGTAAAACCTGGATGCTGGATTATTTGTTAAAAGTGGAGTGGAAGCTTTGTTTGAAAGAGGAATTTGGAAAACTTGGACTGGATTTTGTATTTTAAAAAAGCATTGTTGTGAAAGAAGATATTTTTTAAAATTGGAAACTCTCATGTGACAATCAATCTGGGGGGCGGGGGGGGGGGTTTGAGGAGAAATCCATAGACATTCACTTGGGTTCAGAGTGGAGAATGTATTTGACCACAGCCAACTTGTGTGTTACAGAAACTTTTGCAGCTTAAGAGATACTTTGTAATCCCTGTTAACCTTAAAATCTATGTATATTTGTGAAGCTAAGAAACGAAAACCACGTATTGTCACAAGTAGGCTTCAAATTAAGTTACTGTGAAAAGCCCCTAGTCGCCACATTCCAGCGCCTGTTCGGGGAGGCTGGTACGGGAATTGAACTGTGCTGCTGGCCTGCCTTGGTCTGCTTTAAAAGCCAGCTCTTTAGCCCTGTGCTAAACCAGCCTCTCTGGGAGTAAAGGAATATTGTATAATAATCCAACTTTTCATGTTTAATAATTTTTTTTGTTGTTAAAACTAATAAATGGTCTTGTGACTCTCTTCCTCCAAAGTAAAAGTTACAGGTTTTTAAGTCTGGGTTCCATTCTGGGAGGATCTCACCTAGTTATAACATCAACTGCGATCGTAACACATGTCAGGGTAGTACTAAAAGAGCGTAGCAATGTCTTTCAGATACAAAGTTACATTGAAATGCTACCCTCAGGTGAATGTAAAAAATCCCATGGTACCATTCAAAGACGAGCAGGTGAGGTGGCCAATACTTATTCCTCAAACAACACCAAAACAGCCAATCAGAACATTTATTTAATTGCTGTTTAGTGGGAGCTTGCTGTGTTAAGTTGGTTGCTTTAATTCTGACATTGCATCATTAACTAAATTTTAAGTTATTTCTGTAACAAAAGAGACACAGTCTCACCCTTTCATTTTATGTTCATCAGGACAGACAGAAGAATGCCAAATTTCAGAAGGAACAACAGTTTAAACTGCATGAGGAAAGGGTGCTGATTGTTTGGCAAGTTGCCTCTGATTGGCCAAGGCATTCTCTCGTTCTTTTGCTTAATTCAAAAAATGCTGACATAAATGCACAACTTTTCTTGCTTCATATAAAAAGAGGCTTCAGTGAGCTTTTTGTTCTTCTTACTGTCTGCAATCACAATGAATTATTTCATAGACAGATTTTGCCATTTCACTGCACAGTGTCTTTTCCACTTCTTATTGGGTTTAGTACATAAAATCCATCCACTTTCATGAATTATATCTGATTGCACACCACTAGGTTTCATTACCATTCAGGGTAATGGCCTTCAGTCTGAATTACACCCCTCAATTCAATATTATGAGCAATATATTGTCACACTCAGAAGCAAATCACACATATAAGCACAGTGATTGGGCAATAGTGCAAATTAGCCAATATAATGGTTGTGAAAACATGAAACTAAAAAGTATGAATAAGGATTCAAAAATATTGCTCCAAGGTTTATTATATGGCTTTTGACAAATACTTTCATTAGCAGCACTCATTAACAGCCTTAGACATGGAGGGCGGGATTCTCTCAGCCCAGGGCTGGACCGGAGAATCCCAGCGACTGGCACGAATCGTGCCACGCCGCCCCGACATAGGCACGCGATTCTGCGCAGTGCAGGGGATTGGCGCCATTGGCACCAGCATGGTTGGCGCGGCGCCAGTCGGGGGCTGCTCTACGCAGCCGTCCCACCGACTCTCAGCCCGGGAAGGGCCGAGCAGCCGTTGTAAAAACGGCGAGTGCCGCCAGTGCCGTCCACACCTGCTCTCAGCCAGCGGGAACTCGGCGTGGAAGGGTCGGGGGACTGCCTGTGAGGGGGGAGGGGGTGTCCGACCCCATGGGGGGCCTCCGATGTGGCCTGGCCCGCGATCGGGGCCCACCGATCGGCGGGCCGGCCTCTCTGGCTGGGGGCCTTGTTTCTTCCGCTCCGGCCCCTGTAATCCTGCGCCATGTTGCGTCAGGCCGGCGCGTTGAAAGAAGCCGTTGCGCAGGTCCCGGGGCGCCCAGTTGACGCCGGGTTCAATAGGGGCCAGAATTGCTGATCCTGAGGCCATGTTGACACCGTCGAGATACGCGACGGCATTTCCGACGGCGTCAACACGTAACGTCAGGATCACAGAATCACGCCCGGAATTCCTACAGTGCAGAAAGAGGCCATTCAAACCATTAAGCCTGCACCGACCCGCTGAAAGAGCACCCTCGCTATGCTCACTCCTACAACCTATCCCCGTAACCCCACCTAACCTGCACATCCCTGGATACTAAAGGGCAATTTTATCATGGCTAATCCACCTAACTTGCACATCTTTGGACTGTGGGAGGTAACCGGAGCACCCAGAGGAAACCCACACTGACATGGGGCGAAAGTACAAACTCCACACAGGCATTCATCCAAGGACGGGCTTCAACCCAGGTGCTAACCACTGTGCCACCACATCTGTGTTATGCAATTGGATGAATGAATCACCCAGAAATTGTGTGCCTACCTAAACTGCATTATTGAGGACTCACATTGATGTAATAAGGTGGAAACTGATTGGAGATTCTGGTGCCATTATATAACTCAAACAGAAAACTGAATGTGAGACAAAATACACAGAAATCTAGCGTAATAGATTCACTTCATTTTCCAATTAGTTGCACCCAATGTGCAAGTGTTCTTGACAATCCCTCAAAAACAATCTACTGTGGCTCAATGCCCATTTTCCCCTCATGCCTCTGTAAATGGTCTTGAGACATTTTTACATGTTAAATCTGTCAGATAAATACAAGCTGTATTAAGAGTCATGATAGTATTAATTCCCAATTCAGGATGAAGTAGATAATCTGATATTTCCAGGAGTATGGGAGTGCTGCATTGTTTGAATTGTGATCCTTCAGAGATTTCCTGAAATGCGTCTCTCTCATTTTCTAGGAGAAAACCATTCAAAAGACAAATATTTTAATCGCAAATAACTCATAGAATCATAGAATCACTACAGTGCAGAAGGGGCCATTCAGCCCATCGAGTCTCAGCGGCCCTTGGAAAGAGCACCTACTTAAGCCCACTCCTCCACCCTATCCCCATAACTCAATAATCCAACCTAACCTTTTGGACACTAAGGGGTAATTGAGCACGGCCAATCCACCTAACCTGCATATCTTTGGACTGTGGGAGGAAACCGGAGCACCCGGAGGAAACCCACGCAGACACAGGAAGAAAGTACAAATTCCACAAAGTAACCCGAGGTTGGAATCAAACCCGGGTCCCTGAAGCTATGAGGCAGAAGTGCTAACCACTCTGCCACCGTGCAGCTCAACTCCTTGAGCTCATTTCATTTGGTTTGTGTGGTGAGGATGTCCGGGTGGAGGAGAAGGGTTTAAGGAAATGATTGGTCCTGATGAAAGAGAGAGAGGAACCAGGGATTGAGCTTCCTCTCAAGCCCATCCTCGAGTAATCGTTAGCTTTGGTTGAGGAGGATGAGACATCTTAGTGTTGGATGTTGATCTAGATCTCCTGATTGGCTACTGGATCAATGTGCAACAGTGATATATCCTGTGTGATTGGCAATCTGGAACAGGAAGAAGCTTCCACCCACTGCTGTTGCAGCTAATTTTCCAACCTTCTGAAATAGGAATCCTGCATACCATTGACTAGAGGGCACAAAGATGGTGGCAAAGGACTGTACCAGGAGAAATAGTGGAGACAGTGACAGTGATTGAGTTGTTGGGTGCAGGGGTAAGAGAGAAATTAAGCAGGATAGCAATAGCAGAAGTTTCACGATGAGACAAAAGTCGAAGGAGAGGGAGTTGGGAATTTGAGAAGATGTTTTTGAGAGAGATGGAGAACTTCTTTTTCTACATGGTGAAAAAGGGAAATGTGAAGCTGGTTGAATTATAGAAATATACATGGCAATGGAGACAATAAAATAGTTCGAGTTTGTCTTGTCAGTGATCAAGATCTTAGGTACAGAGAGAAATAATAAGACTAAAGGGGTGTCCAAGGACATCTAAGTGGGAGTTTTAATGGATGACAAAATTAAATGAATACAAATGGCCATTGAAATCAAAGAGGCAAGAAAGATAAGGGGTAAGTAGAAATCACTGAAGGTGAAGACACATGGAGCGCAGGACTAAGAGAAAATGGTGTACATTTTGATAAGGGAACTGATATGAAAGGGTCCTCGCAGTTTGTAAAATGTTCTGATATTTTTGTTTACATGAAGAAAGCAAATCTTTCAATGTTTCCCTGACTGGTTTCCTAATCGCCATCCTCCTTCAGCTGCCGACGTCCAACTCACTGGAACATAAGAATGAACATAAGGGCTTATGAGTGGATTAAGCCATTCAGTCCCTCAAGCCCGCTGCACCATTCCCTCTCAAACCCCTTCTCCCACACCACATCACACTACTCCTTTCAAAATCCCCTCCACCAACACTAACATCTCCTTCTTTGTCAAAGCAACCATTTTTTTAAAAACCTCTATGAAGCAACTTGGAATTTGTTTTAATTTAGAAGTGGCAAATAAATGTAAGATGCTGCTGTAAGGTTACGAGATAATTGACAGTAATTAGGAATGCGCCTATTCAATAATCTGTATTTATATACAATGTTCATTTTTGAGTTGCATTAAATGAAGATACAAGATTACTGATTTAGTTTCCATTAGCAACAGCAACATATTACAAGCTCATACAATCCTGGCAGTTGCTGGTGGGGATGAGCTGCTCAAGTAAGATGACAGCAAAGGGCAGATTATGTAAGGGGACATCTGAGAGCTGAAGCACCGATTGCCTGCTGTGCATAACTGATTTGCTGGTACCCGATGTTTAGATGATAGGACAAGTAATGAGCTACAGCCATGCATGGTTTGATTTTAGTATGATAGTGTTACTAATTGTATGACTAGATATTGTATGTTTGAACAAGCTCCACCTCCAACACAAATCTCACTCAGAATGCAAGATCAGGCTTATATTAAGTCCCTCACGGACCAGTCTGTTCCATTTTAGCGTAGCTGGTTTTGCATTGTTTTCCTCCATCCAAAACACTTTCCCATTCTTTGTTGCTGCTGACCTTTAAGTGAAAAGGGCTTCTACTGCAGGGGTGCCTTAAGGAGTATGTGAAATTGAGATGGGAGGCGCTTATGAGGACCAACAAATTTAAAGCATCACTCCGGGGCCTACATTAATAAACCCATTCCATACACGTCTCAGAAGTCTCTTGGAAGAGTTCTGCCTTTGCCATCTCTGATCCTCAAGATAGGCTGCCAGGGAGTTGTACCATCTGCTGCACAGTGACCTGGAAACAATTTCTGGATCAGGGACAGCTCCTGCTGTACAACTGAAGATTCACTGCAGCATGAAGCTTTCATGCTACTAGGGCCCTTAAAACCATCCTAACATATCTTCCATATCAGACAGTTTGCAGTGCACACATGTACCGGGTAAGTGCCAATCCTTACAAGGGTAAGGGCAACATTTCCCTACTTTTACTGCAGAAAGGAAAAAAATCAACTCGACAGAACAGCTTTTACTGAATGGCTGGATTCCCTTGAGTGTAAGGCACTGCATTTCATAGAATCCCTACAGTGCAGAAGGGGGCTATTAAGTCCACTGAGTCTGCACTGACCCTCTGAAAGAACACCCTAACCAAGCCCCCTCCCCCACCCTATCCACATAACCTAACCTGTACGTCCCTGGAAGAATGTCCCAGATGTTGTTGTGACGATTTTAAATAAAAATAAGAGTTTATTAAACAGTAGAATGCACTGCAGGAAAGTCAACTAAAATACACTTAACTGCATTAATGATTACACATGGAATATTTACATTTACCAAGTTCCAAATCCCTCAATTTTCCTAACCGCAGAGCTAAACCTCCCCAAACAACATCTCATAGGTTTTCAAACTATAAGTAGAATCCGGCAATAGTTGCTACACCAAGCACCTACATCTTTTGAGGTTGCTGCCAACTTAGGATAGAGACATTTGGCTTCGCAAGCAGGCTTTCTCCAGGTCCAGCTTGTTTGAGTGGACACTGCCAACTGCTGGGCACTGCGGTCTCAAAACAGCTCTCTTGTGTAGGGTGAACCTGCTTCTGAAGTACTGTTTTTCCTTTTGATCCTACCTTATCTGAACTAATCTTCTCAGAAGTCACTCTTAATTTTCTTTATTACATGAATTTACCTTTCAAAATGTAAGGGTAAAATCCACCCCATCTCTTTCGAACTTTCACCATCTTTACTTTAGCTTGAAAATCTGTTCTCCATTGTTAACAACTTGTTTTAGGTAAACAGTTGTCTGTAGTGTTCCGAGGCTAATCAGCATATCAAGACACTAGTTCCACTAACCAAGCCAATCTGTCTTTTCTACAATTTCCATTTTAAAATAGTTTGTTTTCCTTTAACCAAAAGGAACACATTCCCAATTACTGGAATCAGTCCATGAATAATCTTACTCGTTAGTCTCTGGAACATTGCGGGTGCATTTTTCATTCCAAAGGGTATAACTTTAAACAGATAAAGTCCATTTGGCATTAAAAATGCGGAAATTTCCTTTGTTTTTTGTGATAGTGGGTGGCACAGTAGCACAGTGGTTAGCACTGTTGTTTCACAGTGCCAGGGTCGCAGGTTCGATTCCCGGCTTGGGTCACTCTCTGTGTGGAGTCTGCACGTTTTCCCCGTGTCTACGTGAGTTTCCTCCGGGTGCTCCGGTTTCCTACCACAAGTCCCGAAAGATGTGCTACCTGAACAAGCGCTGGAATGTGGCGAGTAGGGACTTTTCACAGTAACGTCATTCCAGTGTTAATGTAAGCCTACTTGTGACAATAAAGATTATTATTATTATTATTATGGCACTTGCCAATATCCTTTAAGCAAGTCTATTTTCAGAATAAATTTTGCCTGTGCCACGTTCTCGTCCTCCAGCTATAGAATAAGAAATTAGTCTCTCTTGGTGATGGAATTCACTTTCCTGTGGTCTACACACAGTCTCTGTTTTTTTTTAAATGATAATCTTTTATCGCCACAAGTATGGTTCCAGCCAGCTTCGGTACCATCACAATAGGTGAACTCCAATCACGGGAACGTAATTCAATAATCACATTTTGAATCATAAATTCAATATCTTTTTGCACCTGCGATAACCTTATAGAATTTACAGTGCAGAAGGAGGCCATTCAGCCCATCGAGTCTGCACCGGCCCTTGGAAAGAGCACCCTACCTAAGCCCACACCTCCACCCTATCCCTGTAACACAGTAACTCCACCCAACCTTTTTGGACACTATGGGCAATTTAGCAGGGCCAATCCACCTAACCTACACATCTTTGGGCAGTGGGAGGAAACTGGAGCACCCAGAGGAAACCCACGCAGACACAGGGAGAAAGTGTGAACTCCGCACAGATAGTGACCCAAGCCGGGAATCAAACCTGGGGGCCCTGGAGCTGTGAAGCAACTGTGCTAACCACTGTGCTACCGTGCCCCCCACCTTATTGGAATCAATCGATAAGGATATTATTTTATTTGACCATTTTTCACGCATTTACATCATGCATAGCTACCTCTGTTTTATCTAATTTGTCCCCACAAATAGATTTATATGACTGCAATAGCTCTTCCGATTCGCCTTGGTTTTTATCTGGAAGATAACATAGAAATTTGTGAACATTTTTAAGTAAATGTGGGTTAATTAAGGAATGTGATCATAGATTTGCTATGGGCAAATCATGTTTGATTAACTTGCTTGAGTGTTTTTGATGATGTAACAAACAGCTACTGCAGTTTGATGTTTGGACTTCCAAAGGCATTTGATAAAGTGCTACACAACAGACCTTTGAGCAAATTTAGAGCTCATGGAATAAAAGGGACTGCAGCAACATGGATAAAGTACTGGCCAAATGACAGAAAACAAGCAACAGTGGTTAAATATTCTTTTTCAGACTGGAAAGAAGGTTTATAGTGACGTTTCCAGGGGTCAGACCCTTGCTCTTCCTTATATATATTGTAAAAGTTGGAGAAGTCCTGAAACTTAGAAAGATTGTGAACTGTGAGGAGGATGGTATAAAACTTCAAAAAGACATAGACAGGTCAGGGAAAGGGGCAGACGAATGACAGATGAAATTTAATACGGAGAAGTGTGAAGTGACTGATTTTTGTAGGAAGAGTGAGAAGAGACAATAGAAATTCAGATGAAAACTGAAGGTTCAGGAGCAAAGGGACATGGGTGTATACATACAATGTATTTATTGAAGGTGGCAGGGCTAGTTGAGAGAGTGGTGAATATAGCAAATGCCATTCTCGGCTTTATCAATAAGGACATAGAATCCAAAAGCAATAAATTCTATGAACCCTATACAAAAGGAAGCTCGAGCCTCAACTGGAGTATTGCATCCTGTTCTGGACAGAACACATCAGGAATGATGTGAAGGCTTTAGAGAGGGTGCAGCAAAGATCACACAAATCATTCCAGGAATTTAAGTTGCATAGAAAAGATTCACATGAACCATTCCAAAAATCAGGAATTTCAATTACATAGACAGATTGGAGAAACTGGGAATTTGTTCCGTGAGAAGAGAAGGCCGAGAGGAGATTAGGTAGAGGTATTCAAAATCATGAGGTGCCTATAGAGTGTAGATGGAGAAAAACTGTTCCTATTGGTGGAAGGATTGAGAATCAGGGGGGCGACTTCTGGTGACGGCGGGCGGGAGGCAGCCGCGCGTTGGAGGGCTCCCGTTCGGGAACGGCATTGTCGGGGAGTAACGCCCTGTCCTAGGGCCAGCGACGGCAGTAAAAGTCGGGAGACAGCGCACAGAGAAGAAGGATGTCAAAAAACAGCAAAAAAGCGGCCGTGAAAAAAGCGGCTGAAAGTCTGTTGGGGAGTGGAAAGGTCACCGCGGGGTCAGCAAAGGAAATGGAGGCTGGAGCACCAGGGGAGGCTGCAGTGCTTACGGCTGAAGAAATAACTAAGGTGATGGCTGCGGAATTCGAAAAGCAGTTGGCGCAGATGGCGAAATGCATGGAGACGGTGAGGAAGGAGATGAGGGAGGTTTTGAGTGCGCTGGTGGAGGAGGCGGTTTCCCCGGTGATGACGGCGGGGGCGAGCACAGTGGCGGAGATGCAGGAGCAAGGGGAGGAGCTGAAGGAAGTGGAGGAGACGTTATTGCAGCATGGTGATCAACTTGCCTCGATGGGGAAGGAGATGCGGAAGGTGATGGACACTAACAAGGATCTGCGAGGAAAAATGAAAGACCTGGAAAACAGATCCAGGCGACAGAATTTGAAGATTGTGGGGCTGCCCGAAGGAGTTGAAGGACCGAAGCCGACTGAGTATTTTGCCGCGATGCTGGCAAAACTATTGGGGGAGGGGGAGGATCCCTCCCGATATGAACTGGATCGGGCTCATCGGTCGTGGAGGCCTGTACAAAAGGCGAGTGAGCCGCCAAGGGCAGTGACTCTGTGCTTCCGTAGGTACAGGGTGAAGGTGAAGGTCCTGAGCTGGGCCAAGCAGAAGCGGGTGGTGCAGTGGGCTGGAGCTGGTATACGTGTATACCAGGACCTTACGGTGGAGCTGGCGAGGAGGCGGGCTGCCTTCAACCGGGTGAAGAGGGCACTGTACATTAGCAAGGTGCAGTGCGGCATTGTATATCCAGCGAAGCTGAGGGTGACTTATAAGCTCAGGGACTTTTATTTTGGAACGGCGGAAGCAGCGGAGGAGTTTGCGAAGGCAGAAGGACTGTGGCAGAACTGACAAATTGAGGAATGGCCATGTGCCGATGTAACCTCATGACTGTATTTTCTTCTTTTTTGTATTACTGCGCGCGGGTGTAGAGGCTAAAGGAGCCAATGTTGTATATATTTGGACAAGGGTAGGGACGGGACTTTCACTCAAAATGAGGGCTCTTTGGAGTGTCGGCAGGGTTTGTGTGCTAAAACGGGATCTTTGGGCAAGTGGGGAAAGGGACCCGGGCAGGGGCCTCCACGCTGGCCGGTTTAAGCCGGCCAGTAAACGGGAGTGAGGTGGGGGGAGGGGCTGCGGCCATCGGAGCCTGGCAGAACAGGGTCCGAGTGGTCTAGCCGGGGTGGAAAGTTGGGGGGAAGGAACCGAGGTTGGGAGGAGGAGTTTTACAAGAGGCAGTGGACGGGAGGAGCTGGAGACTTGGAGGGGGGAGGGGGGGGGGTACAACTCTGGGGTATCATGTACGGTACTCTCTCAGAGGCTGGACGGCGTTGGTTGGGGTGGAGGGGGAGCTGTGTAGATTAAGGGTGACTACGGGTAATCCCTGATTCCTTTTTGTCATTTGTTTATGTAAACATGCGGGTTGAGGTTTGGGGGTTGGTGGGCGGATGGGATTGTTGTTATTATGGGGACTGACATATCTTGCTGATTATTGTTTATTGTTGATGGGTGTAAATGTGGGAGAAAATGTGAAAAAGGAGAATAAAAAACATTTTTTTAAAAAGGAAAATCAGGGGGGCACAGATTTCAGGCAATTGGCAAAAGAAGCAATGGGGATATGAGGGAAAATGTTTTAATGCAGAAAGTGCTTAGGATCTAGAATGCACCGACTGAGAATGTGTTAGAGGCAGGTTCAATTAAGGCATTCAAGACGAAATTGATTATGACCTGAAAAGGAAGAATGTGCAGGGCTCCTGGGTGAAGATGGGGGTTAGCACTAGGTGAATTGCTCCATTAGAAAGCCAGCATAGACATGACAAGCCGAATGGCCTCCTTTAGTGTTGTAACTATTCTATGATTGTATGATTCAGAGGAACAGCTCAAGTGGCATCTGTTTACTGATCCCCAGCTGCTGCCTTTATCTTCAAGAAACACATACCAGGCCAGTTAGGGACAATGAAAAATGATGTATAAAAAGGCCTAAGTTGAACACTGATTCCTAAAATGGTACCTGATAGTGGGTGGGAAATTTCACAACTTATGTTTGTACGACGTTTGATGAATTCCACAAGAAATATGCAAAGAGGAGCAAGTTTATTTATTTTTCCTTGTTCTCATGGAAACTGTACCTTATTTTCCAGTGGGTATGTGTATTAGCGAAGCTATGTTGGTTCACGCTATCCTCACACCTGTGCTTTTATTGGAGTGTGACCTGGAGCCCCAGATAGGGATACAATCGTTTGGTGTATCTCCACCAGTGGGGATTGCAATTTGAATACAGCAAAGAAAGCAGCGTTGCCCACGTTTCCTCCATGACATTGTTAACAATTAATCTATTTTTCAGCGACAATCACAACCATGCCTTTTATGGTAATCTGCGGTGCTGCCCTATTGGATATTGTGCTCCACAGTCAAGTATGATACAGGCCAATTACTTTGGGAAAGCTCTTCTTATACCTGCAGCTATTCAAATTGAAAGATCAATAGAGCATGACTTGCAAGGAGTTATAGCACTGTAGAATTCCTACAGTGCAGAAGGGGGCCATTCAGCCCATCAAGTCTGCATCAACCTTCTGAAAGAGCACACTACCTAGACCCACTCCCCCGTAACCCGACCTAACCTGCACATCTTTTGACACTAAGGGGCAATTTTATCATGGTTCCATCTATCCTGCACATCTTCGGACTGATAGAGGAAACTGGAGCAGCCGGAGGAAACCCACGCTGACAGTGCACACCCACCTGTATCAAGAGCTAACACAGCATCCTTTATTTTTATCTTGCAAAACAAAGATCCAGACCACAAACACATAATCCTTATTTATACATAACTGTAGCCACCTAAAATGGCTGATTCCCTATTAATGTGGCCAAAACCCAATTTAAAATGGCTCACCGAAAAGGCTGATGGGAAAAGCAGCCAACAGGACACAAACGGACAGCTGCAGACAGAATAGCGTATTCGGCTCTGGGGAAGTTGGCCCAGATCGATACTCAAGACCATTAGCAGCACATCAACCCAGACATCTGCAGTTTAATCGGCTATCCCCGGGAACAATTGCAACATATTAGCAATTGAATGCCGGGCCAGACCTGTCAGCACCTGCAGTGGCCGAAACAAAGACAGGTGAATGACCACCCCCCGATCGAGGAATCGCCCCGTTATTGGATATATCGAACCCAGTGATTGGGAACAAGTCCAATCACTTGGGACTCAGGGTCAAGGGCCGCCACGAGAGGCGGGAAGCCTCGGGACCCTATAAAGTGAGGGGCCAAGTTCAGATCACGCTCTCTCTCCCTTCTTCTCCTGCTCGAGACCTTCGCAAGTACATCCACCAGAAACAGTAAGTTTGACTTCAGCGATCGCTACCCGATAAAGACTCCTAGCCATCGACCCGTATCAGCCTTTTTGAATCCCGCAGGCCAGATCCGATTCGATAAGCCATTTGTTTCCCCTGACCTGGTGGGCCCTGCCTAAAGTTAAGTATTGGCCAGTAGTGGTAGGTTTCTATATAGATAGTAGGATTATTGTATAAGCATTACCTGTTGTATATGATAAATGACCGTTGATTTCAATCTTACTAAGCGGTGTGCTGACTTATTAATCATAACTCGAGCTTGAACCACGTGGCGGTATCAGAAAGATACCTGGCGACTCGTGAGCCAAGGTGACATAATCAGAGCTAATAAACTAAGGCTAAAAAGAGCAACAGCATCCTTTATTTTTATCTTGCAAAACAAAGATCCAGACCACAAACACATAATCCTTATTTATACATAAAACCTATTAGTAAAAACTATATGTTCACAGGCATTGAACCAACATCAATACCTGTGTGGCTGTTAAAACTGCTTCAAATATATTATGTAACTGTTTTTTTTAAGGCATCTAAGAGATTGCTGTACCAGGGTCTAAACTATCATAGTCACCGGCTGAACTGCAAGGCTGGAACATTTCTTTTCTTTTCAAAATTTCCAAACAGGAACAACCACAAGGCAAAAAATGCAGTTCCCCAGCGGGCTGGGAGTATTTAAGTGTACTTCCATTAAGTACTGGCACTGTCAAACAGTGTGCTGCAAATCAACTAAAGAAGATGTACATATAGAGTAAAGTGCACAAAGTATAATTCTGTAGGTGATTGCACAGTACCTGCAATTGAAACATGACTACTCCAACTTTACGCAACCTGCTCATAGGAATTTACAGCATGGGAGGACATTTGGCCTATTTTGCCTGTGCTAGTCATCAAAGCAGATAATACAGGGTATAAAATTAAAAAAAAATGCTTTTACAAAAGTCCATGATAGATTAATCATGCTTCATCAGAATTGGCATTGTGTATAAGCAGCAAGGTCCCGATTTTAATTCCCTTACCTGGTGGAAACCAGATGAGGGAGGCAGTTAAAATGTGTCCAGTCACTTACCCACTTTGATCCTGCTGTCTTCCCAATTTTAACCTGCTATTTTGCCCATTGAGCCACAAGTGACACTGTTTAGAGAGGAAATTCCAGACTGCAGAAGCCCTGCTATCCTAAAAAGCCTGCCCATGGAATTAACTTCCACATGATAACACTGAGCTTTACCACTGCACCATTTCTCTCAGTCCCTCAACTGCTCTGTGCTATCAAACAACTTACCTTCTGGCATCCAGTCCCCGATGAGTGACGAGCCACTTCTTCCAGCTCAAGGTGGGAAAAACAAAGCCATTCTTAAAGGCTCCCACCACTCACTCCCTCTTCTCCCTTGGTCACTGTCATCAGATGCAGAGCATTCGCAATCATGATGTCTGGTGTCCTGCTCCTCAAAGAAGATCCTATATCCTTTCCATGATAAAGTTAGGCTACTCCATTCTTTCCAATGCCACCTTTGTCCATACTGTAGCCCTTTCCTTACTAAAACCTTCAAGCATGCATTCACCACTTCCAGACTCAACTGCTCCAATGTTCCCCTTTTTGGCCTTCCATCTTCTTTTTTTTAAAACATTTTATTAAGGCATTTATGATTTTATAACAATAAACAATACAAATACAAATGTACACGTAGTTCAGTGTGTGGCCTTCCATCTTCTATCCTCCACAAATTTCATTACCCTCCATTAAATCCTACTCCCCATCACCCAGACACATGCTGACTCACACTTGCTCCCTGCCCCCGACATCTTAAAATTGACATTGTTGTCCATGTCT
Source organism: Scyliorhinus torazame (assembly GCF_047496885.1). Classification (NCBI taxonomy): domain Eukaryota; kingdom Metazoa; phylum Chordata; class Chondrichthyes; order Carcharhiniformes; family Scyliorhinidae; genus Scyliorhinus; species Scyliorhinus torazame. The sequence goes on from NC_092712.1 coordinate 92,108,355, forward strand.
TTAAATCCCTTCATGATCTTAACCTACCTTACGATCTTTTTCCACCTTACAACCTTCCTCCTAAACACTCTGGCAGGGATTCTCCAACCCTGCGCCGGGGCGGAGAATCCCCGGGGGGAGGCGCGAATACCGCCCCGACGCCAGCTGCCCTATTCTCCGGCGCCATTTTTCAGGGGCCGGTGGGATTCCCACCACGCCGGTCGGGGGCCTTTGACAACGGCCCCCCCGCCCCCGGTGATTCTCCGGGCCCCAATGGGCCGAGTGGCCGTGAAGTTTTGCCCAGTCCCGCCGGCGTGGATTACTCACCTCACACATGGCGGGATCGGGCAGGTAAATGTGCAGGGGGGGGTCCTGGGGGCCGCGGGGGGATCTGGTCCTGGGGGTTCCCCACGGTGGCCTGGCCCGCGATCGGGGCCTACCGATCTGTGGGCGGGTTGGTTACGTGGGGGGCCTTCTTTCCTCTGCGCCGGGCCCCTGTAGGGGGCGCCATATTGCCCGGGGGCCGGCGCGGAGAAGGGAATCCCCGCGCATGCGTGGAAATACGCCGGCCGGTCCGCGCATGCGCGAGATCGCGCCAGCCATTCCACGCATGCGCGAACTCAGGCCGGCACTTTGGCGCCAGCTGGAGCTTCGGGAACCACTCCGGTGTCAACCTAGCCCCCGAGAAATTGGCGAATTCCTCACTTTCAGGGGCTGTTGACACCGGAGTGGTTGGTGCTGGTTTACCCGCTGGCGTGGGGACATAGCCCCATTTTAAGAGAATTCCGCCCTCTATTCTCTTAACTTCAACTATTTGTTAAACCTTTCCCCCTTCACCCCATTGTTGGTTACTGTGTCTTCAGTCTCTTGGTTCTTATTCTCTGAAATGCATTCTTTAAACATCTTTCCATCTCCACCACATCTCTATACTTTTTCTTTAAACTCCACCATAACTATCCCTTCAACCAAGCTTTCAATCACCCCCTACAGAATCTTCCTTTCTGGCTGAGTGTCTATTTTTTATGCTAATATGTGAAGGGCTGCTCTTCACTTTAAAAATGCTCCATAAATACAAGTTGAAACAACTTTGGAAGATTCAGAAGTCTGAAACTCTTTAAAGTGCTTGAAAGCATCCTATTTGTGCATGTATTGTGGAAGCGCACATCAAAAGTTTGAGTTGAATTTCTGGTGCACATTTTGTGAATATTGGATCCATTGCTTTGAAGAGCAGATTTTCACAATGATTCAATTAACACGTCAAGATGACATTGAAGAGAGAAGCAAACTGAAACTCAAAACAAATGTGAATTAAAATTACCATTCCTACATTGTATTTTTAGACCCATCGGTGATCGTGGTTGTCAAGTTTTAATAATAATTCGGAGTGGTTTTGAGCACGTTACTAAATGCCCCTATTAGTAGGCTCACTGAGTTTATGCAGCAGAAAGTTGAGACACTGAATAATATTAAAGCTTGTATTAACTATAACTGCTGGTGCCACATGCACACATTCACAAATATGTGACTGTCTGAAACAATTTTACATTTTTTTGGCAATAATAACATTAGAAATACAGATTCAAGAATGTGCTAAGCATGGAGAGTAGCAAAATTGAAGCACTGTTTTAAAACCCTGCAAACAGATCTCCTTCTCTTTTCAATTGCCTTGGTGTTACTAACAGTGATTCAGTTGTCTGTTGCGTCAGACCTATTGGCAGTAACACAGGCATGGTCCAAGGCTTCACAGTAAGGAATATCCTTCCCTGGAATGAGTGCCTTAATCCAATCATTCATAGCACAGATATCATCAACACTCAGCCCATGCTCTGCGTACATCATCTTGCCCAACTTAAAAACAATGTTACCTTCTCAGTGAAAAAGTAAACTGGAAATGCTGATGTTGAGCACCACCTTTGGAAAGAAAAGTGGATATGTTGGGCGGAATTTTGAAACCGCGTTAGCCGTCAGCGAGAACGACGACAAGGGTGCACAATCCATCAGGAAACGCAATTCTCACCGGCAAGATCGCCTATCCCAATTTTCCACAGCCCTCGCTGGTGACGTGATGAGGTTCCTGCCAAGGAAGGTTTGGAATCTCATTTAAATACATGAACATTTAATTATTGAGCTCTCCTGCCAGGACTTCCGCCCTCACTGGATATTTGTTGCGTGCTAGCACAATGTCATGCCAGCACGATTACAACAGCTGTATGTGATGTACCGTCAATCACCACGGGACGAGAATGGTGAAACAATCGAGGCTTTATTGCACAAGATGTTGTGCCTCCCGCAGCTGGAACCAGAATGGAATCAGCGCAGGAGAGCATACACTTTTATACGCCGCCTGCTGGCCGGAGCCAGCAGGCAGGGATTTACCGTCGTACCTGTAATATACGGGCAGTGCCATAATACATACAATATACCACTAGTGGTGTCTACCACAGTTTGTAAAGGAGAACCTGGCAACCTCAACTCCAGAGGGGATTTCAGAGGTGAAAGCTCAGGTTGCAATCACCCTCCAAGGTGTCAAATGGAGAGAGGGCACCGGAGAGGATGCAGGAGGGAGCCAGTTGCCTCATCAGATCCCTTGGTGAGGCAATTATGCCAATTTTGTCAGTACTGCAATGCAATAATGTGCCACTGATTGGAGTCCAATGGTTAACTCTTTGGGAGCTTAGCCCCACAATCATTGAACTCCAAGACTCACACTCACTAAGGATTGTGGAGGGAGCACACATGGGCGGTGGAGGCTCGCAATGCCATTGCTGAGAGACTCCTACAGGCATTTGCAAACATGAGAGAGAGGCAGGACATTCTGCTGGTAAGGCCTGGCCTGGGGTTCAGCCTGAGGCTGGATTTAACAACTGCTTGCCTCCCTTTCTGTTTGCTTGATGGACTATTGCTGCTGACTCTTGGAGGAAGGAGGAGAGAAGGGTGGTGGCTGGTTCATCTCAATGCCTTGTTGCAGGAGAGGGAGGAAGTCAGGTGCTCTGCTGCCGGTGAGGAAGGGTGGCGGCCTGGATCAACTGCAACATGCTGGAGGTTTGGAGGACTGATTTACCACCTGATGTTGCTTTTGTTTGGACTGCTGACTGTTTACAGTTTTTATGTTTGGAAACCATCTGTTGTTCCTACTGCTTCTACTTTTGTGGCCTGGACTGGGGGCTGGCTGGAGCAGGTCACCGGACATTGGGACTACAGGAGGAGGACGGAGGTGGCTCACCTCAACTTGGACACCTTGGAGGCCATAATGACACGTCCTTGAAGGCTGTTGGCCGATTCTGTGTTATAATGACTGTTTCTAGTTCAAGTTTGGAAGGCCATCTCAATGGCTGGTGTCTTTGTACTGTTGCATATTATTGTTTAATGTTTGCTATTATGTTTGCTCATATGCTTGTTAGTGTATTTGTGCAGTTTATTTTGTCTACTGTCTGGGCTGGTGTCTTTGCTATGTTTCTGCTCGTTTTTGTGTTTCCTTTTGGTGCACGCTACTGCTACTGATGCTGGTGGGGTTGGGGATATTCCCTTTCCTTCTTTCCGTGTCAGCGAGACCTTTTCCGGTGAGTTGGGCTGCTCGGAGCGCCCTTCCACCAATGTGGATCTCTGCGGCCAGGGGGGAGAAAGAGAGAAGCGGCCGTTTGCTGGTTCTGTAGCTGGTGGCCTGTTTAAAGGAACTGTGGCTGTGGATTGAACTGTGGCCCCTCCGGGGAGAGGAGGGGTTTTCCCTCTCTCTCTCTCTCTCTCTCTCACACTGTGCCCTATATCGATCCTTTTCCGGTGGTCTGTGCTGCTTGTTGGGCACCTTTCTGCCGATGTGGGGCTGCCATGGGGGACAGGGGCTGGTTGTGTGTGCGAGCTGGTGGTTTTTGTGTCTTGGAACTGCTTTTGGTATGTTACTGTTTTTTGACTATGCTGTTGCTGTATTGTTGAGTTGTTAAATAAACTAAAATATACACTCACCTCTCCATAACAGAGAGGTGACACAGATGGTACCCCCAAAGCAAGGCACTCATTAGTTACTCCGTTCAGGACATGAGGCATGGCAGCATCTCATTTCCCCCGTGTGATTAGAATACAGGTCAAATAACTGCACTCAACTGCTCTCAGTCCTCACCCGAGTGGGGGGACCACATGGAGCTGCTGAGATTCCCAAGGGTCAAGGTGCATCATTCAGTGGAGAGGGGGTAACTGTGGGGAATTGCACATTATGTGAGAGAGGAGGGAGTGAGACTCATTGGAAAGGCGCTCACAAAGTGGGGTGCCCATGTGTGCATGACCCAGATCCTGAGAGGGCTGTGGGTCAGGGCATTGTCAGGACTTCTCATTGCTCACTTTTATGTTCTGATCACAGAATAGAATAGAATCTTCTCATAGAATCAACAGTGCAGAAGGAGACCATGTGGCCCATTGAGTCTACACCGGCCCCTGAAAGAGCGCCCTACCTAAGCCCACACCTCCACCCTATACCCATAACCCAGCAATCCCACTTAACTTTTGGACACTACGGGGCAATTTATCATGGCCAATCCACCTAACCTGCACATCTTTGGACTGTGGGAGGAAACCGGAGCATCTGGAGGAAACCCACACAGACACGGAGAGAACGTGCAGACTTCGCACAGACAGTGACCCAAGCCGGGAATCAAACCCTGGGTTTCTGGCGCTGTGAAGCAACAGTGCTAACGTGACACCCCGATCCTTTCAGTTTGTGGTTCGAGGGAATCATGGAGCCAGTGGAGCTGACAGTTCTATTGATAGCTCTGGAGTAGCAATAGTGGCATCAACATGCAGCTGTATTGGATAGGAGGGGGAGATGGGCCTGCTGATCTACCATTTGCAGGACCAAAGGTGGAGGTGACTTGGAGGAAACAGTACCGGCCTTGGGTCTACCATCGGGGAGCATCCTATCTCCAAATGCCAGACATCCAGTGCCGGAGAAGGCTGCGTCTGTCTCAGGGGATGGTATACCGCCCGTGCCAGGTGATGCAGGAGTTGGCGCTACATGGACTGGGTGGTCACCCATTGTCTGTGGCCCTGAAATTCACAGCCGTGCTGAGCCCTTACACCAGCAGCTCATTTAAGGGCTGCACAGATGACCTTTGCAGCATCTCTCAGTCAGACGCACTTAAGCACAAGGGAGGTGACGGATGCTATTTCCTCGGGCCTAAATTTACATCAACTTTGACCGGGACAAGAATACTGTGGGCTTCATCTGCATAGCTCGCTGCCCCAGGCATAGGGTGTCATAGAGTGCACCTACTTGGCCCTCCGTGCCCTATGCTGGCATGGGGTACCATTTATAAACTGCAAGGAATTCCACTCCCTCGACGTCCAGATCATGTGCGACCATGCCTTGCGCTGATGCAGGGCTCTGCCCATTTCCTGGGGAGTATCTATGACAGCTACATCTTGGGATGCTCACACGATCCCAGCCGTTTTCGGAGGAGACCAACAGCTGGAGAGATGGCTCCTTGGGGACAAAGATACCAACTCAAGGGGTGGCTGATGACCACCAGTGCAGAGGCCCCAAACACCCGCTGAGACTCGGTATATCTACACATGGTCGAGCAGGGGATAGGCCTGCTAAAGATGCGGTTCCAACGCCTGGACTGTTTGAGGGCAGCCCTCCTATACGGCCTCCAGAGGGTGTCCTGCATCATTGTAGTGTGCTCCACTCCAAAGAATCAGGCACTGCAATGGGGAGAGCAGTTGGAGCAGGAGGAATGGAGGAGCGCCGTGTCTCCTCGGATGAGTAGGGGGTCGAGGAAGACGGCGATGGGCAACCCACAGAGCGGAAGTGGGAGACCCAGATATGTGAACTCTGGAGTGGGTGGGTGCATTCAGTTTCATAGAGGAGGCGGTGAAAATACCTCGCCGATAACCAGGGTCTGCATGGGTCACAGTGCTAGGGATGCCCTAATGCTTCTCGGTTTGAGGACAACTGGGACTAGGGTAGCAGAACCTCTGCTCCCCACTCCATGGGTTTTGACATCTTCTCACTTGTGTCCTGCCATCAGGAGGTCATCGTGATGCTCGCATCATCCATGGGCAGGGAACAAAAGCAATATTGCCAGTCGCAGCAGGAGAATGATGAAGAATTGCAGTGAGGACAGAGCGAATCTCCTCTTAACCTCTATGAATGTCTGACTCCTACCTGACCTACGAGCTGAGCGCGACCTGCCACTGAATGGAGTGATCTAGGGGCAATAGGAGGTGAATGTCAGTTCTCAGCTGCCATTGCCTCCTTCGAGGTCAGGGGCCCCGGTGTTTTTCTCCACTTACTGATGAAGTGGACCGACTCTCACAACCTATCAGCCCATGGCATCCCCATTGCTCAAGATTGTTGGCAGACATGAGAGGCCTGAGTGTCACAGGGGGTGTGGTTGTGTGATCCTTTCCTGGGTGGTGAGGGTCAGTGGGGTGGGGGGTGCCTTGGTCAGTGTAGCATTATTGCGCGTCAGTATGGGAGGTGAGAGAACCATCACGCTACCATTCTCTCAGTGCGGAGGGAGGATGCTACCATTCTCTCAGTGCGGAGGGAGGACCACACCATTCTCTCAGTGCTGAGGGAGGACCACACCATTCTCTCAGTGCTGAGGGAGGACGCTACCATTCTCTCAGTGCTGAGGGAAGACCACACCATTCTCTCAGTGCGGAGGGAGGACCACACCATTCTCTCAGTGCGGAGGGAGGACGCTACCATTCTCTCAGTGCTGAGGGAGGACCACACCATTCTCTCAGTGCTGAGGGAGGACGCTACCATTCTCTCAGTGCTGAGGGAGGACGCTACCATTCTCTCAGTGCTGAGGGAGGACCACACCATTCTCTCAGTGCTGAGGGAGGACCACACCATTCTCTCAGTGCGGAGGGAGGATGCTACCATCCTCTCAGTGCGGACGGAGGACCACACCATTCTCTCAGTGCGGAGGGAGGATGCTACCATTCTCTCAGTGCGGAGGGAGGACCACACCATTCTCTCAGTGCTGAGGGAGGACCACACCATTCTCTCAGTGCGGAGGGAGGACCACACCATTCTCTCAGTGCAGAGGGAGGATGCTACCATTCTCTCAGTGCGGAGGGAGGACCACACCATTCTCTCAGTGCTGAGGGAGGATGCTACCATTTTCTCAGTGCGGAGGGAGGACCACACCATTCTCTCAGTGCTGAGGGAGGACGCTACCATTCTCTCAGTGCTAAGGGAGGACGCTACCATTCTCTCAGTGCTGAGGGAGGATGCTACCATTCTCTCAGTGCGGAGGGAGGACCACACCATTCTCTCAGTGCTAAGGGAGGACCACACCATTCGCTCAGTTCTGAGGGAGGACGCTACCATTCTCTCAGTGCTGAGGGAGGACGCTACCATTCTCTCAGTGCTGAGGGAGGATGCTACCATTCTCTCAGTGCGGAGGGAGGACCACACCATTCTCTCAGTGCTGAGGGAGGATGCTACCATTCTCTCAGTGCGGAGGGAGGACGCTACCATTCTCTCAGTGCGGAGGGAGGACGCTACCATTCTCTCAGTGCTGAGGGAGGACGCTACCATTCTCTCAGTGCTGAGGGAGGACCACACCATTCTCTCAGTGCTGAGGGAGGACCACACCATTCTCTCAGTGCGGAGGGAGGATGCTACCATCCTCTCAGTGCGGACGGAGGACCACACCATTCTCTCAGTGCGGAGGGAGGATGCTACCATTCTCTCAGTGCGGAGGGAGGACCACACCATTCTCTCAGTGCTGAGGGAGGACCACACCATTCTCTCAGTGCGGAGGGAGGACCACACCATTCTCTCAGTGCAGAGGGAGGATGCTACCATTCTCTCAGTGCGGAGGGAGGACCACACCATTCTCTCAGTGCTGAGGGAGGATGCTACCATTTTCTCAGTGCGGAGGGAGGACCACACCATTCTCTCAGTGCTGAGGGAGGACGCTACCATTCTCTCAGTGCTAAGGGAGGACGCTACCATTCTCTCAGTGCTGAGGGAGGATGCTACCATTCTCTCAGTGCGGAGGGAGGACCACACCATTCTCTCAGTGCTAAGGGAGGACCACACCATTCGCTCAGTTCTGAGGGAGGACGCTACCATTCTCTCAGTGCTGAGGGAGGACGCTACCATTCTCTCAGTGCTGAGGGAGGATGCTACCATTCTCTCAGTGCGGAGGGAGGACCACACCATTCTCTCAGTGCTGAGGGAGGACCACACCATTCTCTCAGTGCGGAGGGAGGATGCTACCATTCTCTCAGTGCGGAGGGAGGATGCTACCATTCTCTCAGTGCGGAGGGAGGATGCTACCATTCTCTCAGTGCGGAGGGAGGATGCTACCATTCTCTCAGTGCGGAGGGAGGACCACACCATTCTCTCAGTGCGGAGGGAGGATGCTACCATTCTCTCAGTGCGGAGGGAGGATGCTACCATTCTCTCAGTGCGGAGGGAGGACCACACCATTCGCTCAGTGCGGAGGGAGGATGCTACCATTCTCTCAGTGCGGAGGGAGGACCACACCATTCTCTCAGTGCGGAGGGAGGACCACACCATTCTCTCAGTGCGGAGGGAGGATGCTACCATTCTCTCAGTGCTGAGGGAGGACCACACCATTCTCTCAGTGCGGAGGGAGGACCACACCATTCTCTCAGTGCGGAGGGAGGACACTCCCATTCTCTCAGTGCTAAGGGAGGACCACACCATTCTCTCAGTGCTGAGGGAGGACGCTACCATTCTCTCAGTGCTGAGGGAGGACCACACCATTCTCTCAGTGCTGAGGGAGGACCACACCATTCTCTCAGTGCTGAGGGAGGACGCTACCATTCTCTCAGTGCTGAGGGAGGACCACACCATTCTCTCAGTGCTGAGGGAGGACCACACCATTCTCTCAGTGCGGAGGGAGGATGCTACCATTCTCTCAGTGCTAAGGGAGGACCACACCATTCTCTCAGTGCTGAGGGAGGACGCTACCATTCTCTCAGTGCTGAGGGAGGACCACACCATTCTCTCAGTGCTGAGGGAGGACCACACCATTCTCTCAGTGCTGAGGGAGGACGCTACCATTCTCTCAGTGCGGAGGGAGGATGCTACCATTCTCTCAGTGCTGAGGGAGGACCACACCATTCTCTCAGTGCTGAGGGAGGATGCTACCATTCTCTCAGTGCTGAGGGAGGACGCTATCATTCTCTCAGTACTGAGAGAGGATGCTACCATTCTCTCAGTGCGGAGGGATGATGCGTTGTGTTTGCACAGGGGTAGGTTCACCTGTTCCCACTATGTGCCTAACTTTTCTCAGCCTTCCTCACACTCCCATTACATCCAGGTGTATCCCCGGGGTCCACAGCTGAGGGTGAGGTAGACTTCCATGCCCTATTGCCTGAGACGGCCTTGGCTGGTGTACCCTTGGGGGTGCCGGGACCTTGAAGGTCCGGGCTTTCTTGTGAGAGCACGGGTATTGCAGTGCTGCCTTCCTCGGTGTGCAGGGCTGGAGGTGGGTCGCTCCCAGGTAAGGGGGTTTCAGGTGGGCTGGACACCCCCCAAGAGTCTCCTGGCCCCAGGTTGCACACCTGCTGACCTTCTTCCCTATGGGTAGACAGGGGGCCCTGGGCTCCTCCATGGGATGGACAGACAGTTGGACTGAGATTCAGAAGCCCCGCTGTCCTCTGGCATTGACATGCGTGGATTCCCATTAGTGCCTGCACCATGCAGCTGAAGCCTGGCACCATGGTGTTCAAGCCCTCAGCCATGGTGGACATGAGCTGAACCATGGATCTGACATCCCTCACCATGGAGCGCATGTCCTGCACCAAGGTCTCCACTGCAGACACCACCCTCGCAGTATTGGCCTTACTGCATTGTACTGACGTACCTCAGACAGAAGGCGATGGGACTCCTCCAGTCGACATTGCAGTCCAAGGAGGGTTGCTGTCATTCCTTCCTGATAGTCACAACTCTGCCTTTGTAGCTCCAGCTGCTCTAGGACAATTGAACCCAGGGGCACATCATCGGACCGGAGTTCAGCAGACTCCTGGACTCTAGCATCCCTCCAAGTTCCGGATCACTGAGACGTCCCTGCCTCTGCCTGCTGTGGATCTTCAACTGTGAGGTGCTCACCAGCCTACTACTGAATTCCACTGAGGTGGTGGTGGAGAGTGCGGGTGACAGGTGTGATGCCTCTTCAATGCTGGTCTCCGAGATGCCTCCCTCGGAGCATCGACCTGCAAAGAAGAAACTTAACTCTGGAACAAAAAAGTATAAAGATGATTTCTTGAGGTATGATTTTGTCAATTTTGCCAATGCAAATAAGGATTCGAAACCCATGTGTATTATGTGCAGGGAAGTACTGACAAATGAGAGAAGTTTCAGATTTTGAAGGAAAGGTAGTGGGTGCAAAATTCCTTTTGAGGTTGGGATTCCAGAGTCGGTTATTAATTTAACCGTGTATTGAGATACAAGTCCCGCAAAAGAACATTAACTGTGATTGTTTGTCACATTGGGGATCCTTGCACACTGGATACTCCGCTTTGTTCTGAAAGTGGTGAATAGTCTGTGGCTGGTACCCAAGTAGTTTCTTTGAGGGTCGACTTTAATTAATTGAGTAATACTTGCCTATCATATTTTGTCACAATTTGGGCTTCAAAGCAAAACATTTCTCCATTTTTCCATAGGCGGCACAGTCGCACAGTGCTTCACAGCACCAGGGACCTGGGAGCGATTCCCGGTCTGTGGAGTCTGCACGTTCTCCTCGTGTCTGCGTGGGGTTCCTCCGGGCGCTCCGGTTTCCTTGCGCAAAATCCCGAAAGGCGTGCTTGTTAGGTGAATTGTACATTCTGAATTCTCCCTCCGTGTTCCCGAACAGGCGCCGGAGTGTCGTGACTAAGGGATATTCACAGTACTTCATTGCCGTGTTAATGTAAGCCTACTTGTGACAATACAGATAATTTAAAAATTTACACCAGGTATTTGAACAAATTGAGGTTAGTAGAAAATTCCTGAATATGCAATTTTAAAACCGTTTCATATGCAAGATATTCCCGAAATATGTTCATTAAAAAAAATAATAACTTGTAGGATGAGAGCGTTGTTAACAAGGCCAGAATTTAATGCTCATTCCAATGCAAATGAGTAGCATGCTCAAACATATCAGTTCAGTCAACCACGTTACGTTGGGTCTAGGGTTCCATATTGTCCATACCAGATAAGAACGGCAGGTTTCCTTCCTTAAAGGTTATTGGTGAACCAAATGTTTTTTTAATGACAATTTAGTAGTTTGTTGGTTACCATTAAAGATGCACACTCTTTATTCCAGATTTATTTATTTAGCTTAATTTAAATTCTCCAGCTGCCGTGATGCAGTTTGAACTTTTGTCCCCATTTGTCATGTTCCGATAATTAAAGTTTCCCGATAATTAAAGTTTCAAGATTTTATTATTTTGAAACAAGTTGGATGTATTGGTGAAAAGGTGCGAAACTGGGATTGTGTTTTCTCTTCTGTTTGGTTTTTTTAAAAATGTATTTTATTACAAACGTATCAAAACAGGTTACAGCAAATAAACACCCTGGGAAACATACTTCCCAACAATCAACTCTACAGCCTGTACAAACAATCAACTATACAGTCTGTGTAGATTTTCCCCTTTATCACCTTCTCTCTCTCTCTCTCTCTCTCTCTCTCTCTCTCTCTCTCCCCCCCCCCCCCCCCCCCCCCTCGACCCACCCCCCTGCGACGAACAGCTCCTCAAACACGGTCACAAACATTCCCCACCTTTTCTCAAACCCCTCTGCTGAGCCCCTTAACTCATACTTTATCTTCTCTAACTGCAGGAAGTCATACAGGTCACCCAACCAAGCCGCTACCCCTGATGACGATGCCGACTGCCACTCCAGCAAAATTTGCCGCTGTGCAATCAGAGAGGCAATGGCCACCACATCGGCCTTCCTCCTCTCCATGAGCTCCGGCTTCTCTGAAACCCCAAATATTGCTACCAAAGGGTCCGGGTCCACCTCCTCCTCCACTACCCTGGCTAAGATCGTGAACACTCCCGCCCAGAATCTTCCCAATTTTTCGCAACCCCAAAACATGTGTGTATGATTTTCTGGCCCCCGCCCACACCTCTCACCCTCATCTGCTACCCCTGAATGAACCCACTCATTCTCGCCCAACTCAAATGCACCCTGTGCATCACCTTAAACTGTTTCTGTTTAGTTTTATATCAATAAATTTGATTTGTGGTGTGTGGCCTGAGGATTGTGGATGGTCAGTATTATGTGTACAAATCAAGGAGATCAAAAGCTTTAGAGTGATAATTTATTATTTCCAACCTGTAGTTTGAAAATGGAAGGGTTTATTTTGCACCATTTGGCACATTGTAATAGAATACTTCACTAATGATATATTTCAGTTCATAGGAAGCATGTGAAAACAGAAACTTGTGTTGGACATAACAAGGTGTATTGGAGCATTTGAATCTTAGCAATGGTGTCTTGTGGATCACTCATCAGTATGCTACGGTGTATTATCACAATGTCGACCTCCTTTGAATACAGATCTTTGCGTGCCAGGTTTGTCTCACAAAAGGCAACCAATATTGTATCCTACCAAAGAGATTAAGAGTGTAGATCCTGCCATGCAACTTGATGTTGTGGCTTAGGAAGCACTTGTTGAACTAGAGGTACGTCCAGAAGATTACTCAGAAGGTGTGGTCCAGGGGTGGGGAGGACTTTAATATATACATACAATAAAAACAAAAAATACGAGAAATACTCAACAGATCATGCAACATCTGTGGAGAGACACATCTGTGGAGTTAACATTTTAAGTTGATGACTCTTCATCAGAATTGAAGTACTTTCGGATGGCTGGCCAGACCTTTTTGTTGGCTGCCCAAAATGAAGAAATGCTGTTTTGTAAAAAAAGGACTTTCATTTATATAGGACTTTTCAGGAACACCAGACGTAACAAAGCACTGTACAGTAAGTACTTAAGATGCATAGTCACTGTTATACTGAGGGCAACCTTTGCAAGACCTAGAGGAAAAACTACACTCCCAAAATGAGAGTTCAGCTTTTGGGCTTTCCTAGAATTATGTTAATCCATGGAAATTGATGGAGCTGTGGTTCAGAGAAGGTCATGTGTTAAACTTCTTCATGGTTGAACTCTGACTTGCAAGAACTTTCCAAATTAGTTAAACTGTGAGAAATTTAGATGACTCAGTAGAGTTGGGATTTAGTTGGGATGACTTAATAGGGAAAGTTAGAATACGAAGATTGGTAGGGTGAAACACATTCTATTTGTAAGGACCTTAAGGACCAAGTTTGCTGTATGCTCAAGAATAAAGGATCGTTAAAACTTCTAGTCATGAGCCATGCAATTCATGAGGTGCTGCAGAAAATCCAGAGATTGAAAATTTGAAGGAGCAATCAGAAAATTCCCTCAAAGTAGGGGATATTATTTATTAAGTTGCTTGATGGCAACAAACACAAAGGGATTTGGATTATTGGATTTGGGTTTATTGCCACGTGTACCAAGGTACAGTGAAAAGTATTGTTTTGCGTACAGTCCAGGCAGATCGTTCCATACATGAAAAACAGGACATACAATAGATATACAATGTAAATACATAGACACAGACATCAGGTGAAGCATACAGGAGTGTAGTACTAGAACAAGAACAAAGAAAATTACAGCACAGGAACAGGCCCTTCGGCCCTCCCAGCCTGTGCCGATCCAGATCCTTTATCTAAACCTGTCACCTATTTTCCAAGGATCTACTTCCCTCTGTTCCCCGCCCATTCATATATCTGTCTAGATGCATCTTAAATGATGCTATCGTGCCCGCCTCTACCAGCTCCGCTGGCAAAGTGTTCCAGGCACCCATCACCCTCTGTGTAAAAAAACTTTCCACGCACATCTCCCTTAAACTTTCCCCCTCTCACCTTGAAATCGTGACCCCTTGTAATTGACACCTCCACTCTTGGAAAAAGCTTGTTGCTATCCACCCTGTCCATACCTCTCATAATTTTGTAGACCTCAATCAGGTCCCCCCTCAACCTCCGTCTTTCCAACAAAAACAATCCTAATCTACTCAACCTTTCTTCATAGCTAGCACCCTCCATACCAGGCAACATCCTGGTGAACCTCCTCTGCACCCTCTCTAAAGCATCCACATCGTTCTGGTAATGTGGCGACCAGAACTGCACGCAGTATAACCAAATACTACTCTGGAGAGATGTGTGGATAGATCCATTCAGTTCATAAGAGGGTCATTTAGGAGTCTGGTAACAGCGGAAGAAGCTGTTTTTGAATCTGTTAGTGCATGTTCTCAGACTTTTGTATCTCCTTCCCGTTGGAAGAGAGAATAACCCGGGTCTTTGATTATGCTGCCCGCTTTACCAAGGCCGCGGGAGGTGTAGACAGAGTGAATCGAAGGGAGGCGGTTTCACATGATGGACTGGGCTGTGTTCACGACTCTCTGTAGTTTCTTGCGGTCTTGGGCCAAGCAGTTGCTATACCAGGTTGTGATGCAGCCAGATAGGATGTTTTCTATGGTGCACCTGTAAAAGTTGGTAAGAGTCACTGTGGACATGATAAATTTCACTAGTTTCCTGAGGAAGTATAGGTGCTGTTGTGCTTTCTTGGTCGTAGCGTCGATGTGGGTGGACCAGGACAGATTTTTGGTAATGTGCACACTAGGAATTTGAAGCTGCCAACCATCTCCACCTCAGAATCAGTGATGCAGACAGGGGTGTATATGATACTTCGCTTCCTGAACTCAATGGCCAGTTCCTTGGTCTTGCTGGCGTTGAGGGAGAGACTGTTGTTGTTACATCACACCATTAGGTTCTCTATCTCCCTTCTGTACTTGACTCATTGTTATTCGAGATCCGACCCTCTACAGTCGTGCCATCAGCAAATCTGTAGATGGAGTTGGAGACAAATGTTTCCACACAGTTCTGTGTGTATAGGGCTTATAGTTGGGGGCTAAGCACGCAGTCTTGCAGGTCCCGGTATTGAGCACTATTGTGGAGGAGGTTTTGTTGTTAATACTTACTGATTGTGGTCTATGGGTCAGGAAGTTGAGGATCCAGTTGCAGAGGGAGGAGCCAAGTCCTAGGTTGTGGAGTGATTTTAGGTGATGTCGTCTTTATATAGTCTTCACGAATGGTCGACTATCAGTGCACCTATTTATGGGCTGAAAATTTGAGCCAAGGGTTGCAAAAGTTCTTCTGCAGCGGGCGCCTGAATGCGTTGTTGTACGTATAGCTGCGACAGATGGCCGCAGCAGTCAGCATGTGCAGAGTCATTGTCTCGATATCTGTTTAAAACATGCTTCTATTTAAATGATCATTTCTAAATCAAATAACTTATATTTTTTATACTGAAGTCCAAAGACTACAAAAATACATTGTTCATGTGACTGAACGTACCAAGTGCTTTTCCCTTCACTAACTATGCTTAAATTGGCAAAGAAACAATGTTATCATCACAACAAAACATTCTACCATAATGCTAGTTCACTTGACACACAAAGTTTCCTGTTTTTTGGGTGATACAATGATGATCGGTTCCAGACAAGTACAGTACATACTGGTATGCTGAGTGCATGACAAATGGCTATTATGTGAAATGCATCTGCTGTCTTTTCCTTTGAAAAAGTAAACAGAAACAGTCCAAAGTGAGTTTCAATCTTCATTAAATAAAGTAGAAAAAACTACGGGGATGTTGAGGTAATGGCAGTCTTTAATATCAATTTCCGCTTGAGTATGACTGCAAGGATCTAAGACCAATATTGTAAATTTGCATTCATATGTAGGTGTAGAGCCGTAAATAGAAATTATGCAACATTTATGTAAGATCTTTGAGCTGGTGATGTGACATGCAGATCTGCAGTGCAAGCTGAATGTCGGTGTCTTGGCTATCAATTAAATATAATTGGTATCCAATAGTATCAAATATCTGACCTGGATTGCTACAGTTCTGCCAGGTGAACTCTGGTAGATATTTAACCCTTCCAGTGTAAAATTATTCTAGACTGTAAAATTTCAAAATTGGGGTTTCTAATGTTAACTCTCGATAGTTGAAAGGCAAACTGAAGCTGGCACAGAGAAAAATACATTTGGCTAGTTAAAAGGGAGCAGTGTTGAGTGGCTCACTAGTGCCTACCATTTAATCAGAATGAGTGATGCTATTCAAGAGAGAGCAAATACTGAGACAGACCGAAGAGAATTAAAAAATATATATTTTTATTTGGCTTTTAACATTCTATTCAAAAAACAAAACAAAGCAAAACAAGAATAACACCAATCCCCTTGCTCTACCAACAACTCAAAGAATTATCCCCCCCCCCCCCCACCCCCCCCACCCCCCCACCCCCCCCCCCCCCCCCCCCCCTACCTTAACCCCAGAGCAGCTGAAGGTCACCAACTCTTTAAAATGAAGAATAAACAGACCCCATCTCTTGTGGAACCCTTCAATCCCCCCCCCCTTCAAGGTAAACTTAACCTTTCTGAGACACAGGATGGAGAGGCTGACCTCCACCCCAACAGGACCTGTCTGCAAGCAATCAGCGAGGCAAAGGCTAAAATATCTGCCCCCACTCCCACCTGCAAGTCCCAACACCCCAAAGATGGCCCCCAGGGGACAGGGCTCCAAATCCAAGTGCAAGATCGGCGACATGGTGCTTGAAAAAAGACCCCCAAAATTTCTCCAACTTCGGGCAGGACCAGAACATATGTACATGGTTGACTGGATGTCTCCCACACAGCTCGCAAGTGTCCTCTACCCTTTCAAACAACCGGTTCACCCTTGACATCGTCAGGTGCTCCCTGTGCACCACCTTTAACTGTATTAATCCCAGCCTCGCACACGAGGTTGAGCATTCACCCTTCGGAAGACCTCACGCCACAACCCCTCCTCTAATGCCACCCTTAACCTCCCCCAGTGACACCATATCCTTCTCCAAAATCTTCCTATATATCACCGAGATGACCCACCCCCTCAACCCCATCACCGACAATACCCCCTCCCACAGCAAGGAAGGAGGTGTCAGGTGCAGGTTACAACAGGACATTGACAGGATGCAGAGCTGGGCTGAGAAGTGGCAGATGGAGTTCAAACTTGATAAATGTGAAGTGATTCATTTTGGAAGATTAAATTTGAATGCTGAATACAGGGTTAAAGGCAGGATTCTTGGAAGTGTGGAGGAACAGAGGGATCTTGGGGTCCACGTACATAGATCTTTCAAAGTTGCCACACAGATTGATAGGGTTGTTAAGAAGGCGTATGGTGTGTTGGTTTTTATTAACAGGGGGATTGAGTTGAAGAGCTGCGAGGCTTTGCTGCAGCTTTATAAAACCCTAGTTAGACCACGGTTGGAATATTGTGTCCAGTTCTGGTCGCGTCAATATAGGAAGGATGTGGATGCTTTGGAGAGGGTACAGAGGAGATTTAGAGGATGCTGCCTGGACTGGAGGGCATGTCATATGAAGAAAGGTTGAAGGAGCTAGTGCTTTTCTTACTGGAGCGAAGAAGGAAGAGAGGAGGCTTGATAGAGGTGTACAAGGTGATGAGAGGCATGGATAGAGTGGATAGCTAGAGACCTTTCCCCAGGGCGGAAATGGCTGTCACAAGGGGACATAATTTTAAGGTGATTGGAGGAAGGTATAGGGAAGATGTCAGAGATAGGTTCTTTACACAGAGAGTGGTGGGTGCGTGGAATTCACTGCCAGCAGAGGTGGTGGAGTCAGAGTCATTAGGGACACTTAAGCAACTCTTAGACAGGCACATTGGCAGCAGTAAATTGAAGGGTGTACGTTAGGTTAATCTTAGATTAGGATAAATGGCCAGCACAAAATCGTGGGCTGAAGGGCCTGTACTGTGCTGTACTGTTCTATGTTCTATGTACCTCTCAAAACCGCTCATCTCTGTATACTCCCCCTCCCCCCACCATTCACACCTCCCAGGCCCATCAAAACCTGTTTAAACCAGGTTTAAAATTCTAATGAGAGGTAGCAATCCAAATATAAATTCTCTCAGCATTGGGTTCTGTAAATTAAAGCATAGGTGATAAAGTAACTTTTTAGCCACAAGATTGGACCATTCTACTTTTTGACAATAGACCAATAATCTTGCCTCCTCTTTAACAGGTCTCGGAGCAGGATGAAGACGGTTATTGAAGATGACGACAGTATGGATGGGTTGGAGGCAACAGAAAATGCGATGGAAATGGGTAAGAAATTACTTTGTCCGATACCTTAAATTTAAATTTATGTTTTCCTTTGAAAACGGATAGCTTGCTGAATTTCATGCTGAGGGAATGTGGAGTTGGAAGTGGAATTGGCGAATATCAATTTCCTTATTGAAAGAGAAGCTCATTTAGAATAGTTTACTTACAATGCAGTCCTCATCCAAATGTTTAAAGCTATCTACTGTCCACTGCCCTTCTCCAGTCTCATGGATACTGGAGATATGTGATTAATTGGAGCAGAGAAAGTTAAGAGAGATTAATTACATTGTATTTAAAATTAAGTGTTTTGATAGACTGGATAAGGCGAGACTACTTTGGATGACAAGTCATCAGTTCAAAAGTGTCACCAAAAGAGGAGAGAAATAAAGATATGATAGGTGAGGACCTTGAGATGATTGTAATCGCTAAGGAGGCAGTATTGGGCAAGCTAATGGGGCTAAAGGTAGACAAGTCTCCTGGCCCTGATGGGATGCATCCCAGAGTGCTAAAAGAGATGGCTAGCAAAATTGTAATGCACTAGTGATAATTTATCAAAATTCACTAGACTCTGGGGTGGTCCCAGAGGATTGGAAAGTAGCAAACGTGACACCACTGTTTAAAAAAGGAGGTCGGCAGAAAGCGGGTAATTATAGGCCGGTAAGCTTAACTTCGGTTGTAGGGAAAATGCTGGAATCTATCATTAAGGAGGAAATAGCGGGGCACCT
Source organism: Scyliorhinus torazame (assembly GCF_047496885.1). NCBI lineage: Eukaryota > Metazoa > Chordata > Chondrichthyes > Carcharhiniformes > Scyliorhinidae > Scyliorhinus > Scyliorhinus torazame. The sequence continues at coordinate 92,127,263 of NC_092712.1, forward strand.
GGAGGGAAATTGTCCCATTGGGCAGACGCAGCATGGGTTCATAAAGGGTAGGTCGTGTCTGACTAATTTGGTAGAATGTTTTGAGGATGTTACCAGTGCAGTAGATAACGGGGAGCCAATGGATGTGGTATATCTGGATTTCCAGAAAGCTTTTGACAAGGTGCCACACAAAAGGTTGCTGCATAAACTAAAGATGCATGGCATTGAGGGTAAAGTGGTAGCATGGGTAGAGGATTGGTTAACTAACAGAAAGCAGAGAGTGGGGATAAATGGGTGTTTCTCTGGTTGGCAACCTGTAACTAGTGGGGTCCCTCAAGGATCAGTGTTGGGCCCGCAGTTGTTCACAATTTACATAGATGATTTGGAGTTGGGGACCAAGTGCAATGTGTCAAAGTTTGCAGACGACACTAAGATGAGTGGTAAAGCAAAAAGTGCAGAGAATACCGGAAGTCTGCAGAAGGATTTGGATAGGTTAGGTGAATGGGCTAGGGTCTGACAGATGGAATTCAATGTTGCCAAGTGTGAGGCTATCCATTTTGGGAGGAATAACAGCAGAATGGATTATTATTTAAACGGTAAGATGTTAAAACATGCTGCTGTGCAGAGGGACCTCGGTGTGCTGGTGCACGAGTCTCAAAAAGTTGGTGTGCAGGTGCAACAGGTGATTAAGAAGGTTAATCGAGTTTTGTCTTTCATTGCTAGAGGGATGGAGTTCAAGATTAGGGAGGTTATGCTGCAATTGTATAAGGTGTTGGTGAGGCCACATCTGGAGTATTGTGTTCAGTTTTGGTCTCCTTACCTGAGAAAGGACATATTGGCACTGGAGGGAGTGCAGAGGAGATTCACTAGGTTGATCCCAGAGTTGAGGGGATTAGATTATGACGAGAGGTTGAGCAGACTGGGACTGTACTCATTGGAGTTTAGAAGGATGCGGGGGGATCTTATTGAAACATATAAAATTATGAAGGGAATAGATAGGATAGATGCGGGCAGGTTGTTTCCACTGGTCGGGGAAAGCAGAACTAGGGGGCATAGCCTCAAAATAAGGGGAAGTAGATTTAGGACCGAGTTTAGGAGGAACTTCTTCACCCAAAGGGTTGTGAATCTCTGGAATTCCTTGCCCAGTGAAGCAGTTGAGGCTCCTTCTTTAAACGTTTTTAAGAAAAAGATAGATACTTTTCTAAAGAATAAAGGGATTCGGAGATATGGTGTACGGGCCGGAGAGTGGCGCTGAGTCCACAAAGATCAGCCATGATCTTATTAAATGGCGGAGCAGGCTTGAGGGGCCAGGTGGCCTACTCTTGTTCCTAGTTCTTATGTTCTTATGTTCTTATGTTTGGGTCAGCAACATGGCAGAGTTTCTTAGGTTGCAGAAAATCAAGTTCACCTTAAGGGGTTCATTATTACAGGAGTTCGCTAAGAGGTGGCAGCTGTTCATTGACTTCTTCAAGGAAAATTGACCGTCGGGGAGTAGGCATGGAAGTGATGAATAACGGTAGGGAAACTAATGTAGGGAGAACTGTGAGATGGAGTAGTTACATGGACCATGATCGTCAGGGTTTATGCTGGGGGGGAGATGGGTATGTTATTGTGGGGTTTTTGAGTTTGTTGGATTTCTTTGTTTAAAATGTTAAAATTTTAAATGCCTTGATAAAATATTTTCTAAAAGTGGCATTCAGCAACAACATAGGGGGAGGCGGTGGAATAGTGTGGGTCGCTGGACTAATAAACCAGAGACCCACAAACGCAGAGTAATGCTCTGGGAGATCCAGGTTCAAATCCCGCCACTTCAGATGGTGAAATTTGAATTCAATAAAATTCTGGAATTAAAATCTAATGATGACCATGAACCCATTGTCGATTGTAGTAAAAACCCATCTGGTTCACTAATGTCCTTTAGGGAAGGAAATGTGCCATCCTTACCTGGTCTGGTCTACATGTGACTCCAGACCCACAAGAATATGTTTGACTCTTAACTGCCACCTCAAGAGTATTAGGGATGGGCAATAAATGCTGGCATAGCCTGTGATATGCACATCCCATGAAAGAATATAAAAGCAACCTGCTCACTGCGCTCAGTTTGGGTATCACCAGGGCCACTCAGCTACTGATCTCATTCCAGCCTTGAACCAGAGCTGAACTCAGGAGGTTAGGGTGAGAGTGACTGTCTTTGACATCAAGGCAGCACCTGATGAATGTGGCATCAAGGAGCCTGAGTAAAACTGAAGTGGATGAGAATCTGGTGAAATGCTGGTCGAAGTCAAATCTAGCACAGGTGACAATTGTTCTTGAAGGTCAATCACCTCAGTCCCTCGACAAGAACAATCTTCAGCAGCTTCATCAAAGACCTTCCATCAGAAGGTCTGAAGTGGGGATCTGCAAACATGTTCAGCATGACTCCTCAGATACTGGAGCAAATGCAGCAAGGCCTGGACGATATTCAGACTTGGGCTGATAAGTGGAAACTAACCTTTGTGACATATAAGTGCAGGCAACGACCATCTCCAATAAGAGGGAATCAAACCATCACTCCTTGACATTCAATGATATTACCATCGCAGAATGCTCCACTATCAGCATCATGGAGATTACCACTGATCTCCATGAACTGAACTGAACTAGCCAAATAAATAGTGTGAATCCAAGAGAAGATCCGAAGCTGGGAATTCCGTGGAGAGTAACTCACCCCCTAACTCCCATAAACCAATCCCCATCTGCAAGGCACAAGTCAGTGTGAGGAAATACTCTCCACTTGCCTGGATGAGTGCACCTCCAATGATACTCAAGAAGCTCAGCACCAGCCAGCACAAAGCAGCCCACTTGCTTGACCCCATCCACCACCTCAAATATTCACTTCCTCCACCAGCAATGCACAGTAGCAGCAGTGTGTATGGATGCTCTGCAGAAACCCGCCCAAAATCCTTCAACAGCAGCTTCTAAAGCCCCCTAGAAAGACAAGGGCAGCATAGAACGCTGCCACTACAAGTTCCCTGCCAAACCACAAGCCATCCTTATTTTGAATTATATTGTTGTTCTTTCACTGTTTTTTGTAAATAGAATTTACAGTGCAGAAGGAGGCCATTCGGCCCATCAAGTCTGCACCGGCCTCTGGAAAGAGCACACCTCCAGTCTATCCCCGTAACCCAGTAGCCACATCTTTTTGGATACTAAGGGCAATTTAGCGTGGCCAATCCACCTAACCTGCACATATGTGGACTGTGAGAGGAAAACGGAGCACCCGGAGGAAACGCACGAGGCAGGGGGAACGTGCAGACTCCGCACAGACAGTGACCCAAGCGGGGAATCAAACCTGGGACCCTGGAGCTGCGAAGCAACAGTGCTAACCACTGGGCAACCATGCCACCAAGAAGGGTCAAAATCCTGGAACTCCCTCCCTAGCAGCACTCTGGGTGTATCTGCTTTCTAGTGGTTCAAGATCGATCTTGCAGTGGTTTAAAAAGGCAGCTCACCACCACCTCCTCATGGCAAATTAGAGACAGGCAATAAACGTTGGCCTAGCCAGAGACACCCAAACCCTGTGAAAGAATAAAGAATCCCTGAAGCATCTAAATTGTGACATGCACCACAAAGTAGTTTAAACTTCTTCTGCCTCACTGCAGTCCAAGAAGAAACATTGGGACTGGTGCAAAAAGGGCACCAAACAAAATCCTGCTTTTTGAATAGCCAGTCTTACACAGGAATGGAATTTCCATATCCCAACTTTGCAACGTTACTCACATTATTGGGCCTTTTTAATTTCTTTAATGTTGCACGCAACATCGACTTATCAGGAGTTCACTGTAATTGTCAAGTCGCTTGGTTACGGGATGCAAAACAAAACCACTATTACTCTATCTGTTACTACTTCAATTTGTCTTTTGTTTTTGTTTACTTTGGTGGCTGTGCGGATGAACCATTATAGATGTAATGAAATCTGATGGAGCCATGGAGAAACAAGAGCAAACTAACTGCTATAGAATGAGGAACGGACTGTTGATTAAAAAACAAGGTAATAATGTTATTATTCAGGGCCCCTACCACAAACAAAACTTGTGTGTTCCTTTAACAAGAACAATATAGCAATTTTGAAAATCTTACTAAATAACCCAACAAACTTTTAAAGCTCATTCTGAGTAGGTATCGAGCAAAAGGGAACATAACAGACACAACATAGATCAGGAGTCAAAATAGTTCCAATGTAGATCAACACAACATTATCTTTGTGTTGGTGATCATTAAGTTCAATGCCATCACTGGGCGTCTTATAATCATTTCAAGAACATGTTTGGTACCAAGATTTCAATTCACATAATATTTAAACAGCACAAAATTGTACTGCTCACTGAATAGATGATCAGCTGTTTGACTTAATGACCCATTTACTGCCTGGAGCAAAGGTGCAGTGTGTTGGTGTTCTGCTGTTTTCAACCTTTTAACATCAGTGAAGAATTAGTTATCTAATTAGAGTTTAGCTGAGATCTAAAATATAACTAGCACTTGGATGAGCACAAGCATGGACAAATCTTCACTTGCCTGACCAAAGAATACTGTGGAATTCACAAAATTACTCAGCACAGCCAGCTCCATATCATCTAAAATATATATCAGTAAAAGCTAGTACCTGCGATAAAGCGAGAATCTTCCAGACATGATCTAATCAAGTTACCTTTCGAATACACTGGCAATGCCCTTAAGACATCATGTGACAAGCCAATCCTTTGTACGTTTAAGCACCTGTTTTCTCTACAGAACTGAAGACAAGGAGCTGAGATGCTGAGTGAGAAGACCCGAGTCTGGTCCTTCCTGCCTCCCTCTCCAGCCCAACTTGCAAGCTTCAAACCCTGTTTGCTGATCATGGCCATCCAGCGACACCCGTACTACAAACAGAGACTTCTTTAAGAAATTCAACACAGCACCACTGTCTTTACAAGAACAACCAAATCAGCTGCTTCGACCGGAAGCATTGCGACCTGAAGCCAGCCAAGTCACCAAACTCCAGACTGTATATTCCTTTTACTTTTTATGCACTGTGATTTGGCCAACCTAATGTTCCTCACTCTGTAATTTATATCTGAGTGTGTGCATGTCTGGGAATGTAAATTTTGTGTGTGTGTCTGCAAAAGTCATAGCATATTTTGTTAATTTCCTGAGATTCATTACGTAGTTAAACTATCTCTTTGTTAAACTAAAGAAAGCCTATCCGATTGGTTCTTTTATGGTCACAGCATAAATGGTTAAGGACTCACTAAATTGACAAGTATGTCCTTTTCAACTGCTGTGGGCAAATAAGGAGTGGGAAAAGAGGGGAAACATTTGACACCCCCCCCTTTACCTGATCAGAAAACATTACTGATAATATGATTGTTGTATTAGTCATAGTAGGAGTGAATGTACTTTTAGAAACTTCACTATAACATGGCCCATGAATATCCAAGGGATTTCCTTTTAGTCGATCACATTATTAGCAGGCAGAGATTGGCAGAACCCTCAGTGAAATGGCTGAAAATGACTGATTGTGCCATTTTGTCAGAGTTTCTGCTGAAGTTACAGTGGGAGATCAGAGAGCCTTTGTGGAATTTAAAGTGAGGATGTGGAAGTTAATTCAGCAATCCTAGCTGCAATGCTGCATCACAATTTTCCCAGATAAAGTTCGGCAACCAGCCTGGTGATCTGACCTCACATAGTTCAATGAAGTTGGCTCATAAATACAACTAGTGTTCATTTTCCGTAAGGGCTGTGGCTGTTCTGATTGGCAGGAACAGAATTTCTTCTCCAGAATTTCTTCTACACAGCACTGGCTGTTAGAGAGTCATTGCTCCACTTCTAACTAACATTTTGTGGGCGAAACAGATCTTAAAAGCCTACAATGGAAGGGTCTAAGAGGGTTCAGGTGGAATAGCCTCCTTTGATAAAAAATAATCTGGATATTTTCTTAGAAGAAATGTAACTTCTGTGATGAATAAAGTAAATTGCTATGTCTCCAGACTCTGTGGCTGCAGAAGGTATAATTAAAATGTCACAAAGGTGAGATCATCATTCATTTCAAACCATGAATGTGTTTGCAAAATAGGCTTGATAGAATTTTGTTATGATTGCTGGAGATTCCCTGGGAGTAGATAATTTGAGACAAACGTGGACCAGGCAGAACGGCACCCAGGGGGTCTCCCAAGCCATCGGAAACCCCTAGGTGATGTGTCAGTGCATGGTGGCTTCCTGGCCCTCCCCTTGGAACGTGAGCACCTTGGTACTGCCCAGTTGGCACCTTAGCACCGCCACCCTGGAATTGCCAAAGTGCCTGGGTGGCACTGCCAAGCTGGCAGAGCACTACCCGGGTGCTCGGGTGGCACTGCCAAGGGTCAGGGCCAGAGGGGTGTCATGCCCATGAAAAGAGGGTAGAGGGGGGGTTGAAGGATGAGGGGGTGCAGGGTAGGTAAGTAGGGGCCGCTGGGAGGTTGGGGGTGATGGGTGAGGGTCCTGGAAGGGGAGGGGCTTGTAAGTGGGCCTGAAGAGGGGGGGACCCTATAATGTGGTGTCTTTACTTGGGGTAATGCCTGCGTGTATGGGGGGTGCCATTGCCCATGGGTGGAGAATGTGCGGGACCGACAAGCTCAGTTAGAGATCGGGGCACCCTTTCAAAATGGTGGCCCAATCGCTGAGTTCAACTTCCCAGTGCTAAAATAAATTCTAAGTATGAACTAAACCGGTGAGAAACTCCCCAGGGCCCAAAAAAGTAACTAAGTGCTGGCGGAAAACTCCCTGAAAAACCCACCACAAATGAACTTAGAATTTGTTTGGGAGAATTGCACCCTATGCAATTAATGGGAGGATCCAGGTCTGTAGCAGTTTTTAGTTTTGCTGGGAGCTTTGAGTCGAGCAGCTGCTTTTGTCAAACGCTGTATGTCAGGTTAAGCAGTCATCTGACATAGACCAGGGTTTGGATTCTCCATTACGTCAGCAGCGCACCCATGTCTGGGGATTTTCCGATGGCGTGGGGCTGCCCACAATGGGAAACCCCATTGGCCGGCAGGCAGGACGGAGAATCCCACTCTAGGCTGTATCCTGACACAATCTCACTATCTTCAAGCAGTCTTTTCAAGAAATCTCTATTCAAGTGTACATCAAATACCCCTGTGTTTGCTAACTTTATTCATAAGTAGCTTTTGACCTGTGTTAGGTTTTACCTTAATGGAAATAGATAAGGTATCAATTAGAATTTAAGGTTATTCCTCTTTATTGTTCAGGATTGTCTAACTGTTAATTTCTGTTATGTTAATGTAGTTGAATCCTATGATGATAATAAAGTTTGTTTTAATATACCATATCCCTTTTGTCAGTGGAATCATTCTGGATGAAGTATCTTTTCCTCATACTTTTACAAATTTAAAGAAGTGTTTGGGGTTCTTGTCCGGTAGCCTAACAAACGTTGGGGTCTGGTTTGGGATCTTAACACTTTGTACAGGGATTTTCCAAGTTAGCAGAGACAATGAGGAATCTGTCCGCCTGAGGAGCACCCTCACACACACCTCAACGTGATTCCAAAAAGTCAGAGTGAGGACAGGGCAATTGGCAAGATGCATAACAAATGAGAAGGAACAAATAAGACTAATAAGATCTGGCGCTCCATTGCTTTTTCTCTTTCACAGGATTGGCATCACTGGGTAAGCCAGCATTTATTTCCCATTCAAAGTTCCCTTTAGAAGGTAGTGGTGAACCACCATCTTGAACTGCTGCAATCTATGTCACATATGTACACCACAGTGCTGTTAGGGAGGGAGTTCTAGGACTTTGATCCCATGAGTGGAGGGGCAGCATTATAGTTCCAAGTGAAGATGGTACATGGCCAATCGTTTAGTCACCCCTCTTAGGCCAGGATTTTCCAATTTTGCCAGGAGCGGGCATTGTCGTGGGTGGGATGGAAAGTTTGGAGTGTGGCCAAAAGTCAATTGACCAGAAAATCCCACCGTTAATATTTCCTTCCTTGATCTGGCATCCATTTATTTCTGATTATGGCTTTATGAAGCACCTGGAAACAATTTTCAATGGCAAAGGAACTCTATAATTTCAACTTGTTGCTGTTACATCAGGATTTAAAAGCCTGCTGCAACTTAAAGAGGATGGCAATGTAACTATTGTTTCCAATTTCAATTGCAAGGTTTTTCATCAGCACACATCTACCTGAAAACACTTCAAATTCTATTACGGGGCTTTGAACCTCTTCTGCAGAAAGTGAAACAGAAACGAGGGAACCTCTTCAGGATAAAGCACAGAATCCCCATGAAAGCTGTGTCCCCTCGCACCGCTGTTACCTGTACATGAAGAAGTTTCCTTGGGCAGACAATTCTTCTGTCACGTGCTTTGACCCATTATGGTACTGAAGATCAATTGATTCAGCCAGTACAGTAACCTTGTTCGTGGCTTGGATGGTTCTAATGATGTGGAAATATAATTTGGTCATTTTCTAAACAAAGGGGAAAGGTACCCTTGTGATGAAAGTTACCTGAAGATAATGGTCCAGGAGACAGAAGTGACCACAGCCCTGGTGAAGCACAGAAAGCCAAAATGAGTGCAGCTAAGTGTGAACACAGAACTCTTGGAATAATCGTGATGTCGGTGCAATATATCACATGTGCAACCACACTCGCATTTCTTCTTCAAATCTAAGCGCGCTATCAATTTGGCCAAAGAAATTCTCATGCTGAACAATTTTTTTGTTGCAAACAAAAAAGCAGCAGCTGGCAATACCTTTGCGGGAAGAGGATTGGGAATAAAACAGGAGGGCTGCAAAACTGGGCACATGCCAATAGGCTTCTTTGTGAGGACGTCAGCACAGGTGTTAGAACCGTGAGCCAGAAGTGTGTAGATGGTGTCATCAGTCAACATGCAATGCTGCTGTGATGCCAGAGCTGGTGTTTTTAACCTCTCTGCTCCAGCTAACACTCTGTTAAACACGCACAGCAAAACAGTTCAGTGGTAGGAAGGGCCCCAACTCCACCCACCCCACCCCACTCCACTCCCACCCACCCCCACCATCCCCACCCCCATCAGCTTAATTTAAAGGGACAATCAGAAACTTGTAGTTAAGTTACTTATTACTTTTTACTGGCAATGTTTGGGTTTTGGAAATACTTTGTGATTTTTAGAGTTGGTTAAAGTCAGGGAAGGGTATGAAGGCAGAGCTAGCTAAACTAAACTGACAAACAAGGTTAATAGGTAGGAAAGTAGTGCCCTCCTGGAATGAAGTCTTATCTTATGAAGAACGGTTGAACAGGTTGGGTCCACACCCATCGGAGTTTAAAAGAATGAGAGGTGATCATATTGAAACATCTGGGGCGAGTTTCTCCAACCCCCCGCCGGGTCGGAGAATCGCCGGGGACGGTGTGAATCCCGCCCCCGCCGGCTGCCAAATTCTCCGGCGCCGGAGATTTGGCAGGGGCAGGAATCGCGCCGCTCAGGTCGGCGGCCGCCGGCAGCGCCCCCCCCCCCCCGCCCCCCCCTCCGGCGATTCTCCAGTCCTCGATGGGCCGAGTGGCCGCGCGTATTTTGCCGGTCCCGCTGGCGTAAATTAGAGTAGGTCCTTACCGGCGGGACCTGGCAGCGCGGGTGGCCTCCGCCGTTCTCGGGGGGGGGGGGGGCGCGGCGGGATCTGGACCTGGGAGGTGGGTGCCCCCACGGTGGCCTGGCCCGCGATTGGGACCCACCGATCTGCGGGCGGGCCTGATCCGTGGGGACACTCTATTCTTCCGCACGGGCGGCTGTAGCGGTCCACCATTGCCGGTGCGGAGATGAAGCCCTCTGCGCATGCGCTGGGATGATGTCAGCACACGCTGGCGCTCCCGCACATGCGTCAAGTCACGCCGGCCGGCGGAGGCACTTCGGCGCCGGTTGGCGTGGCGCCAAGCCCTTTCCCTGTCGGCCGGCATGGCACAAACTACTCCGGGGCCGGCCTAGCCCCTGAAGGTGTGGAGGATTCCGCACCTTTGGGGCGAGCCGACGCCGGAGTGGTTCAAGCCACTCCTTCGCACCAGAGTTGCCCGCCCTGCCGATTATGGCAGAATCCCGCCCCTGTGATCCTGACGGGATTTCATAGGATAGATACCAGGAGGATGTTTCCTCTTGTGGGGGAGACTGGAATTAAGGGGCATCGTTTAAGAATAGGTCTCCCTTTAGTACAGAGATGAGCAGAATTTTATTTCTATCAGAAGGCCATTCATCTGTTGGATTCCCTACCCAGAAAGCAGAAGAGGCTGGGTCATTGGGTTTACTCAAGGCTGAGTTAAATAGATTTTTAATAGACAAGGGACTCAAGGGTAATGGGGGACAGACAAGAAAGTGGAGTTGGCACCATAACCAGATCAGTCACCATCTTATTGAATGGTGAGATATAGAATCAGTTTGAGTGGAGATGAAGGGGAGAAAGTAGAGGAGGAAGGTTAAGAGGGGAAGGAAGGTAAGGAGGAAGGGGTCGGCAATTAGCACATCTGCTTTGTGGCTAGACGCCCATAATTGCTTCATTCTACTACAGTTCCACTGAGCACAACCCAAAATCCCCATCAATCGCACCTTATCATCCTTCTATTATAGACTATCACAGCATCCTTTTGGTCATAACGCTGAAATGGACACCACCATAGACACCTGTTATCAAGTAACTTTAACAAATAAACCATCCAATATTCCATACAAAATTAATCTAACCACCCTTGTGCATTCACTTACTGCCTACCTTCAATGTGTCTTTGCCTAGTCTACTGCTCCCATATAGTGCTACCCCAATGGCTGCAGCATGGCTGGTGGAGGGCTGCTGTCTTTCAGTAGAGGAGATTGCAGGTGGCTTTGCAGATGTCCTTGAGCACTTGGTTGTAAAGGTCCTGGTTTCAGGCGACACCACTTCAGCCTGGGCAGCAGCAGTCTGAGATGTCTGGCTGCCGGTCAAGATTAAGGGCATTGGTGGAGTGGTAATGGTGGAAGCACTGGTGTCATCGTGAGAGGGGGCAGAATGTTTGTGTTCCACTAAACCACTGTCACTCCCTCTGGGTAGCATCTCGGCAATCCTAGTAATATGCTGGTGCACAGATAGCTGAAGTGCTGTCATACTTTCAAAGACTCTTTGAGCTCTTAGGTCTGTTTCCCTGATGGTTAGCAACAAACTGATATATCATGACCTCAGACTGAGCGTATACAGCAGCAGTCAGACATTGTGTGGCTTCTGCTTGTACTGCACTGGAATCTACAGCTTCAAATATTGGTCATTGAAACCTGGTCAGGTCTGAAAGAGTTCTCATAGTACTGGCCACCATTGCCAAGTTGAAAAGTATCAACTCCAAGCTCTGTAGAAAGCCCTGTGCCAAGTTGAAACCATATCAAATATTTCTGTGTGCATGCCCAACAGCCTTTATCTGTACACTAATCCATCAAAGTCCTCATCTGAGTCCCTTGCAGCAGAACTCGTCCACCTGCTCTCGTAAGCTGGCACCTCTACTACCTTTTCTCAACCCTTTCTGCAGCCCCCTTGTGTGCAGCTCACTGTGTGCAGATCTCACCTCTATGCTGCCCTCTAAAATACACACAGTGCTTATGGGTGCAATTCAGCCACGGCATTGCGCCCGGCAGGGAGCCAGGCGCGACGGGTGAATTTTCATTTGCCATGTCTTCTACCAACCTATGTCCGCGACCACTTTCCTCCTGGCAATTAACATTACTTTCAAGTTTTGGGTCATCTCCAAATTTTGAAATGGTGCCTTGCACACCTAAGTCTAAGTCATTAATATAGGTTAAGAACAGCCGTGATCTTAGATGTCCATAAAGCCACCATGCTAAGGCTTAGGACAGGAAGGGGTGGGAGTGGGCACCCTTTGAGTGACCTCCTTTCTACATTAGAGACCCCCCAACATATTCCACAACCCCCTCCCCATCCCCCATTGGTGCTCTTTCCCCTCCTTGGTCTTCCCATCAAGACTCCCACACCCCCACCAACTCCCCCACACCCTGTTCGAACCTCACTCCTCTCCCTGCCATGAGACCACCGCACATATCTGATCATGGACTCTGGGACATTGAATCTGGGAACTGCATGTAGACACAGGCCTGGCCACTACACCTCTGGTGCTGCTGGGACTATGGAGCTGCCTGCCAACCAGTCTGTAGCATTAAATTGCTGCGCACAGCCAGCATTAATGGAGTTGCATTCCCCACAGACACTTTGGCTGGTGGACTAGGAAACCCCAGCATCCAAAAATCCTGCCCTATACCTTTGGTGGAACATTCTTCATCTATCAAGACAGATGCAAAATATTTATTTAGTACCTCAGCCATGTCCTCTGTCTCCATGCGTAAACCCCTTTTTTGGTTCCTATTTGGTCCCACTCCTCCTCTTTCCAATCTTCTACTACTTACTGTAGAATAAGAGTCTGGCACATAAAGAGTTAATGTGGGGCTGACTACATTAGCCCCAGAGTGAGGTAAGGGGCGCCTGACCTGCACGTAGGGGTGAGTGGACAGAGCCATGTGTAAAGGTAAGCATGGAGACAGCTGCTAGCTTGGAGCCTTACTGTATCTCTGTCTATAGTTTCTAGGAGTTAATACATACGTATTGTTGAATTACCTATGACTACAAATACCTTGGGCTGGATTCTCCGGCTGGTAAATTATGGGCGTAATTCTCTGTTGGCTGACTCCAAAATCGCGAAACGCGATTGGCGGAGATAGGTTACGACGCTAAAATCGTGTCGGGTGCCGATTTGACGCCAAATCGCAATGCTCCGTCACCTCAACAGCAGCATCAATGTGCACCGGAACACACGTATAGTAAACACCGTCTGCATATCATTAGCAGGCCTGGCCCGGTATTCTCCAGAGACTCTGCGAAGCTTCACCTCCGATGGACCAAGTTCCCGATTGTGCGGTTCACTTGTCTTGTTGAAAATTGTGAAACCAGCGTCGTGGCTGCTGAGGGAGGGAGAGGGAGTACGGAAAGTGTCCAACATCTCCATAGTTTTCAGACAGTTGTGCTGCTGGCCGGGGGGCTACGACCAGGGTCAGGCGGAGTAGCATGGGTGGGGGGCGGGCGGGAGGAGATAGGCTGTGGAATTGGGGTGGACAGGCACGGAGCACCATTGCCGCAGTCGGCAAGGCAGCCATGCAGCTGCACACGCTGCTAACAGCCCACTGAGAACTTAGGGCCACAGGTCCGATTGATGTTCCCCTGGGCCAACCCCTAGGTGTCCTCTGGCCCCAGCTGACCTATCAGCGGGATGCGCAAACTCCAGAACAACCAGTGCCATCTTGTTGGCTGGGATAAGTGTGTGTGGGGAGTGATGTGTGTATATGCGGCTGCAGCTTGTCAGCCTCCAGAGTATCAATCACGGACCTGGCGAATTCCGCACCGTTTTTCATTGTGTTCGAATGTGTTTCGCGTGGCGCCGGTGCTAGCCCCTCCACAGTCACTGAATCAATCCAGGTTCGGCGCCAGTTTTGCTGTTGTGAAAGTCTACGAATTCTGCATCGCCATTAGTCTCAGAAACAGAGAATCACGCCCTATATTCTCTGGTTGGAGCTATATTGCACCAGTTTTACAATTTTCTTGCAGTCGTAAAGCGGGATGCATTTCAGTGTTCCACGCCAAGCAAATATATGCAGAATTGAAATCGTGTGGCGGTTCCATGGGGTCTAACGTATCAGTGCATTCGCTGTCGCTGTCAGTGCTGATCGAATGAAGGGCGAGGCGGAGTCGTGCCTCTGGGGGTAGAGTCGAAGTGGTGTCCAAAGACGGGCTAGACTGGTTGGGGGAGGGTAGGAATAGGTCATCCATGGGCGGGGCGTTTTCGTCTGCTGCTGCAAGTGAGATGTGGTGGGAGTGGTTGCTCTGTGTGCCATAAGCCTTAAGCTGGTTTATGTGAACCCATCCTGACTTGCCATTGGGATAAGTGATCTTATAAACGGAGGGGCTGACTTTATCTGAAATCGAGTAGGGTCCTGCGAATTTGGGCCAAAGAAATGAACTGGGGTTATACAGGGAGAGCATGACCTGCTGCCCTACTGAAAATTCTGTGGGTTGTACCGTTTTATCAAAACATACTTTTCTTTGTTTTTTTCGTGTGCCAAGCCTAACAGCTGCGGCGAGCTGGGCTGCTTTAACGTTTTCGAGGATCTGCTGTACTGCTTTCTCATGGGTGAGGGCGGTGACTGTGGGGCTGACCAAATCAAGCCCTAACAAGTACTCCGTGCCCTTCATGGGTCATCCGGTCATGAGGGTGTCGGGGGTGTATCCTGTCGAAGTTGACACCGTGTTCCTTATGAACATGAGTGCAAAAGGGAGAACTGTGTCCCATGTGGTATTGTGCTGTTGCACCATTTTCCTGAGGGTTGCCTTGAGGGTTCTATTCATACGTTCTACGATTCCTTGATTGGGGGTGATAGGCGATGTGAAATTTTTAACGGATGCCGAAAATTGTGAGGATGTTTTTCATGACGCGTCCTGTGAAATGTGAGCCTTGGTCTGACTCTATACTACGGGGAAGGCCCCATCTTGTGAAGATGTGCTGTGTTAGAATCTTGGCTGTCGTTTTAGCCGTGTTAGTCCTGGATGGAAAAGCTACCACCCATTTCGTGAAGGTGTCGATTACTACCAACACATACTTAAAACCATTCTGGCAGGGGGGTAGGGGACCTATGTAATCAATCTGTAAATTCGTCCAGGGGCCAATAACAGGGCAGGTGACTGAGTTGACCTTTCTTCGCATACCTGTCTGGATTGTTCTCAGGTAATCAAACAATTTTCAATGTAATGAGTCACATTGGATTTTAAATCGGGCTACCAGCACAGAGGTCTGAGGTGGGCAAGGGTTGCATCTTTCCCTTGGTGTCCATGGTTGTCATGGAATTGGCAGATAATTTGGTTTCTATCTTGGGTGGGGACCACATAAATACCATCTTTTAAAATTATGCCGTTGTGTGCTGTTAAAGCATTTCTGTACTTCTCGTAGGGGGCTGGGAAGTTACCTTTTAAAACTTCCCTGAGCTTTTCGTCTTCCTTTTGGGCTTGAGCTAAATCTTGAATATTGGTCGGTGAGGCCTGGACTGCATGTACTGGGCACTCTCGGTGGGATTCCAAAAGTGACCGTGTCTGGAACCTGCCTTTGCTAGGGCGTTTGCCTTAATGTTGCCAGGGGGGGAAGAACGATGGTGGCTATGGACTTTAATGATACCGTATTTATGATCTTTAGCTGTCCTTTTTTATCATAGAATTTACAGTGCAGAAGGAAGCCATTCAGCCCATCGAGTCTGCACCGGCTCTTGGAAAGAGCACCCTACCCAAGGTCAACACCTCCACCCTATCCCCATAACCCAGTAACCCCACCCAATACTAAGGGCAATTTTGGACATTAAGGGCAATTTATCACGGCCAATCCACCTAACCTGCACATCTTTGGACTGTGGGAGGAAACCGGAGCACCCGGAGGAAACCCACGCACACACGGGGAGGATGTGCAGACTCCGCACAGACAGTGACCCAAGCCGGAATCGAACCTGGTACCCTGGAGCTGTGAATGCTACCGTGCTGTCCTGAGGATAGGCTGGAGTAATGGGGCTGAGGGTAGGGGTTTTCCATCCGCGGAAACAAAACCTTTAGATTCCCACAGGGGTAGGAACTCAGTTAAGCTGTTGCAGACATATAGGCTGTCGGAGTATATGTCGGCTGGGGTCGGGAACGAGCCGGGGTGCTCTACAATGTATACTACGGCTGCTAATTCTGCTGCCTGCGAACCTAGATGTAGGAGCCATCCACATAAATCTTAAGAGGAGCGTTTGTGTCTGCGGGCTGGGGTCTCTGGGGTGTAGTACCTGGTTTCGGGGGAGCTGATTTGTGTACAAAGGGTCCTGTATTGTGCCTGGTGGTAATGATCTCACACTCATGTGGGGTGCCTGCGTACTGTACATTATCTGCCAGAAACGTGTGTCTTAGTCCTTTTAACCGTAATGTCCCATCCTTGTAGGAGTAGGGTTCATCGTGCTGCGCGAATTTGGCTGACTGTGCCGTCCTTTAGTCTACCGTCTAGTAGAAGTTGGGTTGGGGTGTGCTCTGTTAAAATGGTTACAGAGCTGAGTCCTGTTATACACGCAAAGTACTGAACAGCCCAAAAAGCGGCGAGCAAGTACCATTTGCAGGCAGAAAATCCTTGCTCTACTGGATCGAGAACTCATGAAGCGTATGCTACGGGGCCTAAACGATCGTGTCTTTCCTGGAGGAGTTCAGTCGGTGGTTGCAACCTCAATTGCGTATGGGGAGAGTGCGTCTGGGACCTGTAATGAGGGAACTGTGCTGTGGGCTCGTTTTAATGCATCCACGGCATCTGTGTGCTGTGGAAGCCATTCCCATGGGGCTTGCTTTTTTAGGAGTTCGGAAAGAAGGGCTGCTTTTGTGGCAAAACCGTCTATGTGGTTCCTGCAGTAGCCGACCAGTCCTAGAAATGACCGGAGGGCTGTGACATTATGGGGCAAGGGTAATTTAACAATGGAGTCAATGCGTTTCTGCTCGATCTCACGTTTGCCATGGGTGATCACTGTGCCTAAATAAATGACTTTTTCTTGGAGAATCTGGGCTTTTTTGGGGTTTACCTTACATCCGATTTTGGGAAGGAGTCCTAATAATTCGGAGAGAAGTGAAATGTGCTCTCCCTTAGTGTCCGTTTGTAGAAGTAAGTCGTCTACATACTGGATGAGGCAATTGGGTTGGGACAATTTAGCTAATTCATTTGCCAGCTGTCAGTGGAAAATTGAGGGGGAGTTGTGGAAGCCTTGTGATAGGCACGTCCACGTGTATTGCTGTCCCTGGAAGGTGAAAGCAAATTTGTATCGGCACGCTTTATCCAATGGAATGGACCAAAAGCCGTTGCTGATGTCCAAAAGCGAGAAAGATTTTGACTGGGGTCCCTGTTTTAACATTGTCTCGGGACTCGTTGCTACGGTGGGGTCTGCTAATGGGGTCACTTTGTTTAGTTCCCTGTAATAGATGGTCAGTCGCCACGAGCCATCGGGTTTCCTGATGGCCCAAATTGGGGCACTGTTAGAATGAAGTGCCATTCAGGGCTACTGAATGAAGTACGCCTTGGTCCAGTAAACTTTGGATGACTTTTGCAATTTCTCCTCTGCTTGTTGGGGAAAACCGTACTGTTTTTGGGGTTTGGGGTCTGGTCCTGTGATGTTGACTACACCAGCGATCTTGCCGCAGTCGTGCTTGTGTCTCTGTAAAACGTCCCTAACGTCTTTGTCCTGACTAATGGTTCGTGGATCAAACCAGTAGTCTCCTACTGCGCTAATCCTGTGTGCGTAGTCTCCAACTGTGAGCGTGGCGGGGGCTCGTGCTGCCTTTGCCATTCTCCACACACATTTATTGACGGGGTCGAACAAAAGATTGTGGGAGCTCATAAAGTCTATCCCCAAAATGTGTTCGGCTGTCTGGGGTAGATCGACTAGAACGACGGGGTGTTTGGTTTTAATGTTGCCTATCTGAATCTCTACAGGTGCTGTAATGTGTCCCTGCTGCAAGTGTCCTGTGAAGCCGCTGAGGGTAATGGTGTCTGTGGTGGGCCATGTATCCTGTTGGAACATTGTGGAGGAATTGAGCGTGGTACGGGACCCTCCGGTGTCACAAAGAAATTCTACGGGGTGTCCCCGGATTGTGCCTGCTACCGGTCTTCCGGACTTGTCCCAAAGGGTGTCGCAGACCCAAGTTGGGGAGTCTGAACACCGTCAATCGGTGCCTTTCATGTCTGCGTTCTCAGAACGGGCGCTAACACTGTGAATGGGCTTAATCCTGTTCTTATTTAGGGTATTTGCCTGTTGGTTTTGCTGCTGTTTCTGGGGGCCATTGCACTTTTGGGTGTAATGTCCTAACTGTCCACAATTATAGCACTCTTGGGATTTAGGCAGCTGTGGGCTGTTTCTTCCCTCATTTACCCATGCAGGGTTTTGATGTGTCCTGACTGGATGCATGTTAGCATCTGCCTGCTCTTCACCTATTTTTCTGTATTCTGACTTTCCCTGAAGGGACTGTTCCCACGCTCGGGATAATCTTTTTAAAACCCATTTCTCATTGTGTGTATCATCTGAGGGGTCATAATTGGTGCAAGCTCCCTGTCCTGCTTCGGTCGCGTGGGAGACTAGGATTCGAGTCCATTTGGCCATATTTTCTGGTGTCAAATGGGCGCGGGCTAACTCTCCAAAGACTGCTGTAAAGTGAGTCCAAAGGCGTCCAGCAAACGCTGTTGGGTGCTCGGTCTTTTTCTGTCAGCATTTACTGAGTCCTTCTACGGAACTCCCTTATTGTAGTCGATCGCATCTAGGATCGCTGCATGCGTTTCTTGGAGGGTGCCTCCTCCTACATTTTGTAGGTCGGGAAGGGCGGCCACGTCTGAGGGGTCGAGGCTCAAAACTGTGAGCATAACTTGCTCTCTTTCGTCCAGGCCGTACATGGTCGCCTGTTGTTTTACTTTCGCAAAGTAATGGTGTGGGTCCGATGTGGGTTGGAACGGTTTGATCTTGTCACATGCGTCCCTTAATTGAGTGACGGTTAATGGGGTAGAGTACAGAAAATCGGGGTCTCTGTTTGTTGTGGCCCTGCGCTGTGTGGTGACAGGATTCATGGGATTGTGCACTACCTGTGCAGTCGGGGGTGGGAGTGCTTTCCTTTTCTGGGTTTTATCTTGGGTACATGCTCCATGCACATAACGGTGGGCAGTTTAATTTAACTCCTGCCAATTGGGCCCATTTTCCTGATCTAGCTAGGGTCCGAATGTATCTTGGAAATCATTTTGGACTGAGAGCAGGGATTGCAGGTCTGCAATTTGCTTTCGGCATTTGGCGTGGTCCACCGAACACTGCCTTTGTTACCTCATGGAACTGTGGAGTGCTCGTCGGGCTGCTTTTAAATTCTGGCATTGTTTCTTTAATTGCTCAACTTGAAGTCCTCTCTCTTCTCGTACCAACACCACGCGTTGCGTGTCTTGGTAGGCCTTATCATACTGTGACTGAAAGCTGCTTAGGTGAGCGAGATAAGATTGGTGTTCCCATTTGACATCAGCCATCTCCTTGTCCTTCGCCACTAACTGCTCTTTAAGTTGTCTGTTAACTTTCTCGCACTCGCTAACGCCTCCCTCACTATTCTTCTCTCTGTCCTGAATCTCTCTGCGGAGCGTCTTCACGACCTCCTCTGTGCTTCGCCATTGTGCCAAGCAGGACACAATTGCCATCGGCTTACAAACTTTTCTTATGAATCTCGGTCAGGTTATCCCACCAAGTCTGTCCTATACTTCCGGGACCTGTTTCCTCATTTGCAAAAAATTCGCTCCAAAGGGGCCATCTTTTCACTTTTAGATATTTCCGAATCTCCTCTTCCCATGTGGGACACTGCTCTGCTCTATTGGTTGCTGCGACCTCGAATTCCTGGTGTTCATAAGGCGTTCCATTGCCTTCATTGCCATCTCTACTGTAATCTCTGGGTTTCTACCGTAAATTTGGAACAGGGGGAAATAAAGTGGTAATGCAAATAAGGGTACGGCTTAAGCTATTTTCCGGTCTACAAAATTCCCGAGTTTTACGCAACAAAATCTATCAAGGTTACCTTTTATCCCTTGTTAGTACGCATGCAAATAACCAACTTGCGAATCTTGGAGGTTTGATTAATATCGGTCTTCCGCTTGTGGTTTTTACTTTTTCCAATTGGGTTTCTAATTCAAAGTTGGGTTCTCTTGGAGTGACAAAGTCACTTCTAGGTAAAATCCCACCAGAGTCACCAGTAATGTTGCTACATTTGCTTGCTATAAATATGGAGGTTAATAAGGACGCCTTTCTTAATCTTAATTCTGAATATGCTTTCAGAGTCGCCAGGTATCTCTCGATACCGCCACAAGGTTCAACCGAATACAGATCAAAGAGCCAATACACCAGTTAGTTAGTTCAAAGTCAATACTACTTTATTTACACACAGTATGATTTACTCATGCACAATAACACTGCAGGCTAAACTACATCTATCATTCACACCTATACTTAGCTTCGGGTGCCCACTTAGGTCAGAGGAACAATGGCCGTTGTTCAGATATGAGGCTGTTGGGTTCGAAGAGGTAACAGGAGAACAGCTAAGGTCGTCCGTCTGGTAGCGAGCGTTGAACTTGAACTTACTTGCTTCTGGTGGTGCAGGTGGAAGGGTCTCTCCACTTGAGAGCCAAATCCAAGAGACTGAACCTTTGGCGGGGGTTCCTTCTTATACTCGGAGGGGCTTTGCGTGCTTTTAGGCGGGCCTTAAACTTGGTCCCAATTAATTGGGCCACTTCTCAATCATTGCCATCGATCTGAGCCAATAAAGGGGCGGGTGCTTTGATGGCTGGGCGAGTCCTAAGTGGCCATTGGCCTTGCTTTGTTTGTTTCTTCTTGCTGAGGTAGTGGCGCCGGAATGTCTGGGACAGTATTGGCTACCTGAGCACTAGTTCTTTGTTCCTCGGAGATGGGCCATCAATATGTAAAACGGCCCAGGATTTTGGTTCCGTCTACAGTCTGTCTTCCAAATACACATTCAGGTTCAGTGCCTGCTTGTTGCTTTGCATTGTCCATTTTTCCCTGTTTGTTCTGCAAGTGTCCATTTTATATACTGAAAGTGGCCAGCCCAGATGGCTACAGGGATTTCTACAGTAGGCTGGAGAGGTCGGAACCCCCTACGGCGCCGGAGGGGATGAGGCACTTCTTGGGGGGGCTGAATTTCCCAAAGGTGGACGGGGAGCTGGTAGAAAGGCTGGGGGCCCCGATCGGGTTGGAAGAGGTAGTGGAGGGCTTGAAGGCCATGCAGGCGGGTAAAGCCCCGGGGCAGTACAGGACATTGGGGCTGGTGTTGATGAGGATGTTCAATGAGGCAAGGGAAAGAGGGGTGCTGCCCCCGATGATGTCACAGGCCACGATTTCGCTCATTCTGAAGCGGGACAAGAACCCGGAGCTGTGTGGGTCCTACAGGCCGATATCCCTGTTGAAAGTGGACGCCAAACTGCTGGCTAAACTTTTGTCCTCCAGGATTGAGGATTGTGTTCCGAACGTTATTGGGGAGGACCAGACGGATTTATTAAGGGTAGGCAGTTGGTGGCCAATGTAAGAAGGTTGTTAAATGTGATCATGATGCCCCCGGAAGGTAGGGAGGTGGAGGTAGTGGTCGCAATGGACGCAGAGAAGGCTTTTGATTGGGTAGAATGAGAATATCTGTGGGAGGTACTGGAATGGTTCAGATTTGGGCGGGGCTTTATTGACTGTGGGTCAGGTTGCTGTATCAGGCCCCTGTGGCAAGTGTACGGACGAATAGGACAACAACGGACTATTTTAGACTGCACCGGGGGACGAGACAGGGATGCCCCCTCTCCCCACTGTTGTTCACGCTGGCTATAGAGCCATTGGCAATTGCTCTGAGAGCCTCAAGGGGCTGGTAGGGGTGGTCTGGGGTGGGGGGGGGGGGGGGGGGGGTGGAGCACAGAGTCTCGCTCTATGCAGGCGACTTGCTTCTGTATGTATCGGACCCAATAGAGGGGATGGGAGAAATCATGAGGACTCTGGGGGAATTTGGCCGGTTTTCAGGGTATAAGCTAAATATGGGGAAAAGTGAGATGTTTGCGGTCCAGGCGAAGGGGCAGGAGAGGAGATTGGGGGAGCAGCCGTTTAGATTAGTACGGGGAAGCTTTAGGTACCTAGGCATTCAAGTGGCACGGGAATGGGACCGGCTGCATAAATTAAATCTGGCCCGACTAGTAGACCAAATGAAGGATGATTTTCGAAGATGGGACGCGTTCCCGTTGTTATTAGCTGGGAGGGTGCAGACGGTGAAGATGACTGTCCTCCCGAGATTCCTGTTTGTGTTTCAATGTCTCCCCATCTTTATTCCACGAACCTTTTTTAAACGGGTCAACAAAGTGATCACTAGCTTCATCTGGGCGGGCAAGACCCCACAAGTAAGGAAGGTAATGCTTGAGCGGAGTCGGGGAGATGGCGGGCTGGCGCTGCCAAATTTTAGTACATATTACTTGGCGGCGAATATAGCCATGATCAGGAAGTGGGTGGTGAGGGAGGGGTCGGCATGGGAGCTTATGGAGGCGGCTTCATGCAAGGGCACCAGTTTGGGGGCATTGGTAACTGCGCCTCTGCCGTTCCCACCAGCGGGGTACTCCATCAGCCCCGTGGTGGTGGCGGCCCTGAGAGTCTGGGGGCAATGGAGGAGACATGTGGGAGCAGAGGGAGCATCGGTCTGGTCCCCAATCTGTAATGATCACCGGTTTGCCCCTCCCTCGTCAGCAGAACATTTCCCCCCCCCCCCCTCAGCCCCCTAGTAACAACACTCTGTAACCCAACCCCTTTAATAAACCGGACATATGAATGTAGTTGACTCTTACCCATGCCAATCCCGATTTTGCCCCAACACCCGATTCTGCGTCCCATCAGGGAACACATTCCGGGCATCCCGGGACGGGGAATCCAGCCCCATAATAATAATCATAATAATAATCTTTATTATTGTCACAAGTAGGTTTACATTAACACTGCAATGAAGTTACTGTGAAAATCTCCTCGTCGCCACATTCCGGCACCTGCACGGGTACACAGAGGGAGAATTCAGAATGTCCAAAATACCTAATAATACTTACTGAACAACGCACAACACCTCACAATACATAATTTCTAGATGATTTATTTTATATTGTTGTCACATTTTTCATGCTCGCTCTTACATTTCTTCTTTTATGTTTCACATTTTCGGATCCCGAACGAAAAGCCAACTATTTGCAATTTGTTAAACTGTGAAAATGTTACTGCACCAAAGGAATGATAACACTAACCCACAGGTATCTTTTAGATTAAGATAAACTTTCATTTAAACATAGAATTAACAACGTTATCAACAAAGAAATAGCTTTACATGTAACAGTTGCAACAGTTCTCAAGTAAAAGAGATAACCTTGACTTACTTCCTAAACCTGTCACTATATTCCAATTAAGCAAAGCAATACATTTCAAATACCACTCATGAATAATGTTAATAACTAGGGGCGGGATGCTCCCATTTGAAGGCAAAGTGTTGACGCCGTCGTAAAAACTGGAGAGTTTAACGACAGCGTTATCGGACCGCTATGTGTAGCGATCCTCTGCTCGACAGGAGGCCAGCATGGCACTGGAGCGACCCACACCACTCTAGCTGCCAATACCGGCATCAAATGGGGGCCACAGGTCTGAGCACGCGCGCTATGACCGGCGCGAATGCGTGCATACGTAGTAGCTCCCTTCTCCGCGCCAGCCCCGACACAACATGGCGTAGTGCTACAGGGGCCGGCACGGAGCACGGCACGGGCCCCCACCACGAGAGGCCAGTCCACTGATCGGTAGGCCCTGATCGCAGGCCAGGCCACAGTGGAGGCCGCCCCGGGGTCGGACCCCTCCGCCCCCCCCACCAGGCCGACACCGACAGGATTGATGCCGAGGTCCCGCCGGGTAAGACCAGATGGGAACGGCGTCGGCGGGACACGGGCTTTTTTGGGCGGCCACTCGGCCCATCCCGGGTGGAGAATCGGTGGGCGGGGGCCGCTCCGGAGCCGCGCGACCGCGCAGACCACGCCGACCGCACCAGCGCCAATGGTGACAATTCTCCGCTCACCGGAGAATCGGCGGATCATCATTGGGGCGGCGTCGCGGGCTTCGCCACCCGGTGATTCTCGAACCTGTCGTGTGCTGAGAGAATCCCACCCAGGTCTCTACTTTCTTTTCCCCGTGCAGAATCTTTGGAAAGCCTACTTGTGGTAATAAAGACTGTTTACATTTACATTTCTATGTACCCAAAGCATAAGGTATTCCTTTGTCTCTTCTTACAAGATGTTCCTTGACTTGTTTAGCCAGGACCAAACACAACATCCTTCATAAATGTGCTTTTCCATGATTATCTAAACCTTATGATAGTATGTCTGTTCCCTTAATGCTCTCCTCCTGACACTTGGTCCATTTGACACACCTCATTGCCCGAAACCAGATCCAACATTGCTTCATTTCAGCTTGTGTTGGAAACTTACTGTTTAAGAAAATCCTCCTGAACACACTACAGAAGCTTCGCTCTCTCACCCTCTCTCTGCCCTTAATCTAGACGCAGAGGCAGCTATACAGGGCCAGGGAACTGCAAAAGCAGACTGCCCAAAAGAATAAGAGTCCATAAACCAGGGAGTTGGGCCAAATCTTATGGGCGCACTCAAATGGCCTTTTCGCACCCGACTTGGTGATACAACAATGCCGTTAAATCTCGCAGGATTTGCAGCGCGCAGAACGTCTTGTGAGATATTGTGAGACGTCCCAATCTGGATCTCGCCCTCACTGGGCAAGATCCAGATTAACATTCTCAAATGAGCCATTAGGCTCATTTAAATATGTTGCCGCCCGATTCTCCCGAGGCCCAAGAACTAATCATAGAATTTTCAGTGCAGAAGGAGAACATTCAGCTCATCGAGTCTGCACCGGCTCTTTGAAAGAGCACCCTACCCAAGCCCACACCTCCACCCTATCCCCATAACCCAGGACCCCCACCCAACACTAAGGGCAATTTTAGACACTATGGGCAATTTAGCATAGCCAATCCACCTAACCTGCACATCTTTGGACTGTGGGAGGAAACCGGGGCACCCGGAGGAAACCCACGCACACACGGGGAGAATGTGCAAACTCCGCACAGACAGTGACCCAGCCGGGAATCGAACCTGAGACCCTGGAGCTGTGAAGCAATTGTGCTAACCACCATGCTACTGTGCTGCCCTAATGCATGCATGTCCATGCATGGGAGAACTCGCCATGGCACCATCTAGCACTGGTCCACACAAATGTGGACCAGACATAACAGTACCTGGGAAGGTCCCCCAGCCCATCAGAGGCCACTGGGCTCTGGGTTTGTTGGTACCCTGACACTCCCGCTGACACCCAGGCACCTTGGCACTGCCAGGGTGCCCAGGTAGCACTGCCAGGTTGGCATGGGCACTGCCAGGGTGCCAGGCTGGCTGTGCCAAGGTGTCCAGGTGCCAGATTGCCCATGCCAATTTGGGCCAGAGGTGCCTTGCCCTTAAGAGATGGGTGAGGAGGCCTGACGACCTCTAAGAGGTACGTTGGGGCATTGAGGAGGTCCAGAGGCTGCGGTGGGATGTCCAGTGGCCGGAGCAGGATGTCCGAGGATAGTCAAAAGATCAGGGCGGCATTTAAACATGGAAGTTAAGTAAGTCCGGCCTCGGCGGGCATTTCCGACTGAAGCCAGAAAAAACAATAGCGTCCAAGGAGAGATTGAAATCCTGGAGGTGGATCCTTGGCATCTGAAATAAAGTTCTGATTGGGGGAATCATTCCAAGGCATATTATTTTTTTCAGAATGAAGTTTGGAAACACTCGTGTGGAAGCCAGAATTCCAGTGAGAGTTATGTCAAGTGTTAACAGTGTCACAAGCATCCAGTATGATCTGATGAGAAATCCCCAGAAGTTGTATTGGGTGGCATCTGTCACTTGGTTTTAGGGTGTGGTGTATCTGACCACTCTTCATCTTTTGTTTACATGGACTGTGTACTTACTGAGAACATTATAGTAAAAGATATATTTTGAAACTTGTGTTATTCTTGAACATCTCTGTACATCTGTAAATATGTCGGTGGAGTGAAGAAGTATTGTCTTATAGTCAATGTTTCATAAATGTTTCATCATTTTGTTAAAATCTAATTGGCAGTCCTGTAACTCTGATCAACCACACCTCTAAACAAAAATTAAGAGTTATGGTCTATTGAACATTTTGTGACCTGACATCCAATAGTTACATCAGCTGCGATCGTAATAGCTGTAAAATTCACCTCTAACTATCCCTGACCTTCTCTTACGTTCCACCTGACCCTCCTCCGCACCTTCTGCAACAGCAAAAAACCCATCACATTCCTACCTCTCTTCAGGTCCAGAGAAGAGTCATTAATCCTGTTTCTCTCTCCACAGATGCTGTCAAACCTGCTGACTTTTTCTAGCAGTTTCTGTTTTTTTATTGTGCGTTATGGTTTCCTCTGTGCCAAAATGTCAATGCAGCCATAAAACAAGATCATAGACAGCAAGGGCCTTCTTTGTAAAGTAAGGAAATGTAGAAAAGGGGACTTCCTATTCATAGAATCAGAGAATTTATACTGCAGAAGAAGGCCATTCGGCCCATCGAGTCTGCACCGGCCCTTGGAAAGAGCACCCTACTTAAGCCCACGCCTCCATAGTATCCCCATAACCCAGTAACCCCACCTAAACTTTTAGAACATTAAGGGCAATTTATCATGGCCAATCCATCGTGGCTGTGGACTGGCCTGTGGGAGGAAACTGGAGCACCCGGAGGAAATCCACGCAGACACGGGGAGAACGTGTAGACTCCGCACAACAGTGACAATCGAACCTGGGGCTCTGGATCTGTGAAACAACTGTGCTAACCACTGTGCTACCATAATGTCCCATATTGATTGCAAAGCACAATTCTGGGATGGTGAAAAGAAGTTTGATCTGGTAAGTCATCAGATAAGGTGAGTATTAGCTGAGGTACTGAGGTGATGTCCCGGAGGACTGGAGAACAGCCAATGTTGGTCCTTTGTTTAAGAAGGGTAACAAGGATAATCCAGGGAACTGCAGGCCGGTGAGCCTTATGTTAGTGGTAGGGAAATTACTGGGGAGAATTCTTCGAGACAGAATCTACTCCCATTTGGAAGCAAGTGGACGTATTAGCGAGAGGCTGCACGGTTTTGTGAAGGGAGGTCGTGTCTCACTAACTTGAAAGAGTTTTTTGAGGAGGTCACAAAGGTGGTTGATGCAGGTAGGGCAGTGGATGTTGTCTATATGGATTTCAGTGAGGCCTTTGACAAGGTCCCTCGTGGCAGACTGATACAAAAGGTGAAGTCACACGGGATCAGAGGTGAGCTGGCAAGATGGATACAGACCTGGCTAGGCCATAGAAGGCAGAGAGTAGCAATGGAAGGGTGCTTTTCTGATTGGAGGGCTGTGACTAGTGGTGTTCCACAGGGATCAGTGCTGGGACCTTTGCTGTTCATTGGATTGGATTGGATTGGATTTGTTTATTGTCACGTGTACCGAGGTACAGTGAAAAGTATTTTTCTGCGAGCAGCTCAACAGATCATTAAGTACATGAGAAGAAAAGGGAATAAAGAAAATACATAATAGGGCAACCCAACTTATACAATGTAACTACATAAGCACTGGCATCGGATGAAGCATACAGGGTGTAGTGTTAATGAAATCAGTCCATAAGAGGGTCATTTAAGAGTCTGGTGACAGTGGGGAATAAGCTGCTTTTGAGTCTGTTCGTGCGTGTTCTCAGACTTCTGTATCTCCTGCCCGATGGAAGAAGTTGGAAGAGTGAGTAAGCCGGGTGGGAGGGGTCTTTGATTATGCTGCCCGCTTTCCCCAGGCAGCGGGAGGTGTAGATGGAGTCAATGGATGGGAGGCAGGTTCGTGTGATGGACTGGGCGGTGTTCATGACTCTCTGAAGTTTCTTGCAGTCCTGGGCCGAGCAGTTGCCATACCAGGCTGTGATGCAGCCTAATAGGATGCTTTTTATGGTGCATCTGTAAAAGTTGGTAAGGGTTAATGTGGACATGCCGAATTTTCTTAGTTTCCTGAGGAAGTATAGGCGCTGTTGTGCTTTCTTGGTGGTAGCGTCGACGTGGGTGGGCCAGGACAGATTTTTGGAGATGTGCACCCCTAGGAATTTGAAATTGCTAACCATCTCCACCTCGACCCCGTTGATGCTGACAGGGGTGTGTACAGTACTTTGCTTCCTGAAGTCAATTACCAGCTCTTTAGTTTTGCTGGCATTGAGGGAGAGATTGTTGTCGCTACACCACTCCACTAGATTCTCGATCTCCCTCCTGTATATATATAAATGATTTGGAGGAAAATGTAACTGGGCTGATTAGTAAGTTTGCGGACGACACAAAGGTTGGAGGAATTGCGGATAGCGATGAGGACTATCAGAGGATACAGCAGGATTTAGATTGTTTGGAGACTTGGGCGGAAAGATGGCTGATGGAGTTTAATCCGGACAAATGTGAGGTAATGCATTTTGGAAGGTCTAATACAGGTAGGGAATATACTGTAAATGGTAGAATCCTCAAGACAGTCAGAGAGATTTAGGTGTACAGGTCCACAGGTCACTGAAAGGGGCAACACAGGTGGAGAAGGTAGTCAAGAAGGCATACGGCATGCTTGCCAATTGACAAGTCATGTTGCAGCTGTATAGAACCTTAGTTAGGCCACACTTGGAGTATAGTGTTCAATTCGGGTCGCCGCACTACCAGAAGGATGTGGAGGCTTTAGAGAGGGTGCAGAAGAGATTTACCAGGATGTTGCCTGGTATGGAGGGCATTAGCTATGAGGACAGGTTGAATAAACTCGGTTTGTTCTCACTGGAATGAAGGAGGTTGAGGGGCGACCTGATAGAGGTCTACAAAATTATGAGGGGCATAGACAGAGTGGATGATCAGAGGGGTCAATTACTAGGGGGCATAGGTTTAAGGTGAGAGGGGCAAGGTTTAGAGGAGATATACGAGGCAAGTTTTTTACACAGAGGGTGGTGGGTGCCTGGAACTCGCTACCGGAGAAGGTGGTGGAAGCAGGGACGATAGTGACATTTAAGGGGCATCTTGACAAATACATAAAAAGGATGGGAATAGAGGGATACGGACCCTGGAAGTGTAGAAGAATGTAGTTTAGTCGGGCAGCATGGTCGGCACGGGCTTGGAGGGTCTTTGTGACACTTTTCTTTGTTTTGGTCTTTGTACTGGCAGGATTTTAAATCAGGAAGTCCAAATTGTTTGAGGGGTTAAAGGAGGAGCATGGAGTTGACCAAAGAGTTATATCAAGTGTTAGGAAATAGAGATAGTTAAGTAAGTTGTATTTGTACAACGCAAATGTTGACCACCATCTCCAACAAGGGGAACACATCACCATCATCAAGGAGAGGCATCCTCTCCCCACCATGGGATTAACGGATTACCCCCCCCCACATCACACACACATGAGGGTTACCGACCCCCCCTCCACTGACCCCCCTCAGCCACACCATTAAGCCACCTCTCCAATTCCCCCTTCACTCCCCCACTTCAGTCTCCCCATTCAGTCCCCGCCCCCTGGAATTGCCAAAGGTGCCTTCCGCCAGCGCCAAGGCACTGACAGTGGCTCCCTAACCTAGTGCAATGGACCCTAAGTGAGTTCAAGGGGGTTAGCCCATTGCTCATGTGCCCTTCTACTGCTGCCTGCAGAGGGAGGATCCCTGGGATTGGGTGGCCTTTGCTGTTGCTAATAAATGCAAATCAGCTGTCTGCATGTTCCCAACGAGGCAGGACCAGAGACTGGGGACTGGTCTGTTGTTCGGCGCAATCCCATTTTTGTCTCGATGCGGGATTCTCTACCCGATCCGGATTTCCAACCCAAGAGGCGGGGACCAGAGAATCCTGGTCAGGATCTATCAAGCCTGGTTCTAATTCTGCGCTACCCTCTCTGCCAATTCACTGAAAATTACAATCCTGGAGTGGGATTTGAACCCACTTTTTAAGCACATCTTCTGACTCTAAGGCAAGAGAACATTTAAATAGGAATACACGGAAGACAGGAGACAGGAATAGTAAATAGCAGGTAGAATCAAAGTAGAATGAAGAATAATCCAGGAGGCTAGTGGGAATAAGGAGAGTGACCACAAGCAGCTTTTGGAAGTGAGGTGGGCCATCCAGGTGATCCGAGTGCATTCCGGGGTCTGCCCAGCTGAGGATGGGATATCTGAAAGAGGAAGCGAACTTCAAGCCAATATTAAATAGGCAAACAATGTCCCAGCATTGACCATTTAATAGATTGGGAAGTTAAAACACATTGTTGATTTAATGTGAAGCCAGTGTACAAGAGACTGAATGAAATTAAGATCAAAAGTTTGGATCTTGCTACAAGACTTCCAAAAACATGACTCATTGAATTTGGTGAGTCACAAATTAGGCCCGTTGTTTACTCAGCTGACTCAGGAAGGCGTGCTCCCAGAATGTCTCGTTATGCTCATGTTCTTTATTCAGCTTAACAATGTAACAATTCCATAGTTCTGCGTTGTTAAACAAATTATTACTTCTATCCATTTTTCTTTTGTAACTCAAATAATTATTTCATCCATGAAACTGCGCGATAAAATTTCTGAAAGAATATGTTAACAGATACAGCACCTTCTATTCAAACAAGCTTTTATTGTTGAGAGACAACAGATTCAATTTTGAACAATTTATTAACCACTCTTATTTATGGGACTATCTAAAGGTTCTTAATTTCATTCAGTCTCTTGTTTAATCTGTGGGAGGAAGAACTAGGCATAGAAGTAGGAAAAGGACTCTGGATCGAAACACTACACAGGGTGAACCCCACCTCCACATGGACAGGGTTTAGCCTAACGCAGTTAAAGGTGGTGTACAGAGCGCACTTAACCAGAACTCGAATGAGCATGTTCTTTCCCGAGGTGCAGGACGAATGTGAATGGTGCCAGGGAGGTCCAGCCAACCACGCCCAAATGTTCTAGGCCTGCCCAAGACTTGTCGGGTACAGGACGACCTTCTTTGAGGTGATGCCCAAGGTTGTGGGAGTGAGGGTGAAGCCGTGCCCAAAGGTGGCGGTCTTTGGGGTATCAGATTAGCCAAAAATCTTTATGGGGGGGGGGGGACAGATCCCTAGCCACTACCTCCCTGATCGCCCGCCGGGGAATCCTGCTCAGCTGGCGAATGGCAGCATCACCCAAAGCTGCAGACTGACTATCCGACCTGGTGGCCTTTGTCAAGCCAGAGAAGAGAGCTCCACAGGACCAATTTGTTCCAAGATCTGTTCATAGTCAGCAACCAGTAGAATAAGGAGGGGGGGGGGGGGGTCATTTATTTTTCCCTTCTTGCATAGTTATGCAGTGTGTAATTTATGAACTGTGAAATATAAGATTTAAAACCCCAATAAAAACACTTGGTCCCATGATTTTATGATTTCTTGGGCCTGACAATATCATGATTACAAAGAACCTGCACGGAAGGCACGGTAGCACAGTGGTTAGCACAATTGCTTCACAGCTCCAGGGTCCCAGGTTCGATCCCCGGCATAGGTCACTGTCTGGCCTCTCACTGTGCTGTAAATTCTATGATTCTATATGAAACCAACTTCACTTTTACAGTAAATGTATTATACAGATCATCTGAAAAGATGCCTCATGCTGGTGGCACGATGGCACAGTGGTCAGCGCTGCTGCCTCATAGCTCCAGGGACCGGGGTTCAATTCCGGCTACAGGTGGCTGTGCAGAGTCTGCACGTTCTCCCTGTGTCTGCGTGAGTTTCCCCCGGGTGCTCCGGTTTCCTCCCACTGTCCAAAGATGTGCAGGTTAAGTGGATTGCCATGCTAAATTGCCCCTTAGTGTCCAACAGGTTAGGTGGGGTTACTGGGTTACGGGGATAGGGTGGAGGCGTGGGCTTAACTAGGATGCTCTTATAGGGTAGTGTCTAGGTGATGGGTGGGGAGGGGAGTGTCTCGGACATCTACAAAGAACTAATGGTGGCGGAGGAGACGCAGACCAAGGAGCTGAAGCGTAAGTGGGAGGAGGAGCTTGGGGAAAGATGGAGGACGGCTTATGGGCGGACACGTTGAGCAGAGTCAACGCGACCGCTACATGTGCAAGGCTCTCAGCTTCATCCAATTCAAGGTGGTACACCTAGCACACATGGCAGTGGCCCGGATGAATAGATTCTTTGGGGTGGAGGACAGGTGTGTAAAATGTGCAGGAGGACCAGCGAACCATGTCCACATGTTCTGGGCGAGCCCAAAACTTCGGGGATATTGGCAGCGGTTTGCGGACGTCATGTCCAGAGTATTGAAAACAAGGATGGCAATGAGTCCAGAGGTGGCAATTTTTGGGGTGTCGGAAGATCCGGGAGTCCAGGAGGAGAAAGAGGCAGATGTTCTGGCCTTTGCCTCCCTGGTAGCCCGGAGACGGATTTTATTAGTTTGGAGGGACTCAAAGCCCCCGAAGTCAGAGGCCTGGTTAACCGACATGGCGAGCTTTCTCGGCCTGGAGAAGATTATGTTCGCATTGAGAGGGTCAGTGCTAGGGTTTGCCCGGAGGTGGCATTCATTCATCGACTTCTTTGCAGAGAATTAATCGTCAGCAGGGGGGTGGGGGGAGGGGGGCTAGGGTATTGTAGAATAGGGGGTTAAATAGGCGGGTCTTGGAGGGACGGGTGTCGGTGTTTGCACTATGTTTATTGTTCTTTGTACACTGTTTTTATACTGTTGTTTGTAATGTCAAAAGAAATACCTCATTAAGTAGGGTGCTCTTTCTAAGGGCTGGTGCAGACTTGATGGCCTCCTTCTGCACTGTAGATTCTATGATTTTATGCTAAATGTTTTGACTTTCAAATAATGCTGACTGCACCCATTACATCCCCAGCCACCCCGCTCCCACCAACCCCTGGTCTTCCAAGTGTTGCAGGATAGCAGAACGGTGCAAGTGGTGAAGTACATCAGTCCTGGACCACTGCTAAAGTTTGGGACTTAGCAGGGTTGTTCAAGTAATTTCAGCATTTAAGCACCTTAAAGGCTAAAGGCAAAACTGAAGAGGCAGGTTTGGGGCAAAAATAGGAGAGGTTCTGGGCAGTCCTTAGAAAAATGTTGCAGCTGCCCACTGTATACAGACTGTCATTGAATCATTATTACATTGAATTCCATCGAGTGTACAACACAGTAAAGGACCATTTGGTCCAACTGCTTTCTTCCAGCATTTTGGAAGAAGTCTTTATCCTGCAGACTGCCCTGCAATTCAATTATTATCCTAAATATTGCTCCCTGTTTATCATGTTGTTTGCTTGATGCTGTATATTTTTCCTACAGAGAAGTGTGTATTATGGGTGTGATGGCCTGTACCATTGGTAATCCTGATTCACGTTCAGTCGAATATGGAAAGTGGAATTTGTACATAGTTTTAATTCTAAAAGTAATCAATGCTTTATGGCTCCTTATAATCCTTGAGCTTCAGGGTGGGGGAGGGGGATGTTCTTTATCTTCACCCTCCTGTCTCGTTTAGTGGGAAGCTGAGGGGAGCTAGAGCCGGGAGAGGGGTGGGAGGTTGGCGTTGGTAGGGTTGGTTCATCCTCGCTGTGATTGAAGAACTAATCCATTTCTGGGGGGTTTTTCTCACTTATTTCTTTTTGATTTTAATTTAAGAATCCATGCTTTTATCCTTCATCGGCCCGGGCAGACTTTTCACAGTCCTGGGGAGAACTGGGTTCTGTCTGACTCTTCCTTCAGATCGAGTTTGTCTTTTTTCCTCACAAGGGTCTTCTCTTTATCTGATTTTTAGTACTATTTTTAGCTGATAGTGTGTCTTACCTGTTATTAGAGCAGACTGTGGTGGAATCTTTATCCATGGATGGGGGGTGAAAGTGCCCATTGTCATGAGAATGTCGCTTTAAGAAATGGTTAGCTGCTCATGTTACTGCAGTGATGTCAGAGTGTGGGTGGAGCTGAGCTCTGGTTCTGCTTCTTAGTTTCACTTTGAGAAAAAGCTTGGGTGTGTCTGGGTTTTCCAGTGAGCTGCAGCTGAAGTTAAACAAAGAGCTGTCCTGTTGATCTCTGCCATTCAAAGACTATCTCTGGATCATTTAGTGAATTTGAGGCTAGAAATAGGAAGATAGAGCAGACAAACACGTGGCTAAACAGCTGGTGTAGGAGGGAGGGTTTCGGTTATCTGGACCACTGGGAGCTCTTCCGGGGCAGGTGTGACCTGTATAAGATGGACGGGTTGCATCTAAACCGGAGAGGCATAAATATCCTGGCCGCGAGATTTGCTAGTGTCAATTACTAGGGGGCATAGGTTTAAGGTGAGAGGGGCAAAGTTTAGAGTAGATGTACGAGGCAAGTTTTTTACGCAGAGGGTAGTGGGTGCCTGGAACTCACTACCGGAGGAGGTAGTGGAGGCAGGGACGATAGGGACATTTAAGGGGCATCTTGACAAATATATGAATAGGATGGGAATAGAAGGATACGGACCCAGGAAGTGTAGAAGATTGTAGTTTAGTCGGGCAGTATGGTCGGCGCGGGCTTGGAGGGCCGAAGGGCCTGTTCCTGTGCTGTACATTTCTTTGTTCTTTGTTCTTGTTCTTTGAATTCTGAATTATAAATGTTCTCAATAGTGAATGTGAACCTAATGTGTTCCTGTTTAAAGGTTTGTTAAGTCTTTTGGATGTTAAAAGGACAGCTTAAAGGATTACTTAGTGTTGTATTCTTTGGGGGTTATCTTTGAATTAATGGTTGCTAAGATATTCACTGTTTGTTTTAAAAAGGTTAATTTGAGTTCATAGAATAAACATTGTTTGTTTTAAAAAATACTGGTCCATTTCTGCTGTACCAAACCTGTAGAGTGAGCCGTGTGCTCCCCATACCACAATCTATTAAAAGTTGTGGGTCAGGTGAACTCCATGATACACTTTGGGATTTTCCAAACCCTGACCCATAACACCCTCCATTGTATGGAGATGGTATCGTCAAATTGGTTTTGGTGCCCACTATACTGAGATTTTTCATTAATTCTCTTCTCTAGGTAAGCGTGATGCTCGTCCTGTTTTGGGGTATGGCCTGGTGGAATGGAGTGGGGGGGGGACTGCTCTTGGGGGAGGAGGACCAACCCTTCCTCCCAGGGCGCCCAGTTGGTGGGTGCCTTGACAGTTCTTCTTCCTCCTGGCTAGGGGTGGAGTGTTAGCCTTCCTTTCCTTGTGTGAGTGGGGCTGGTGCCCAGCCCTAGATGGGGCTGGATAGGTGCAGGCTCGGCAGAGTATAGGTTTGGGGTTGTGTGAGACGTCCTGGGGCATAATTTCATTTGTTTTTTTGCCACCTTGCTGGGGTAGGCCAAGCACAAGGCACAACGCTGTGGTCGGTGTCATGGGGTCCCCAGAGATCGGGGGTGCCCTCGTCTGGGAGGGGGGGATCTGGTGGTCGAGGTTCGACCCGTCGGGTGTGTGGGAAATTGGCTGGGCTGAGTGCTGCACTGAGTTGACATCCTGCTTTTCTCCTGGGGGTAAGTGAGATACCCTCTTGTTGACTGAGTGGCATGGGTCGGGCAATTGCCCGAGAGGTGTGGGGTTTGGGTTGGATGCTGTTTCCATGTTATCCCTGTGATTTGCTCTGATGGACCTTACTTTTTAGTCGTAGAGTCCTACAGCACAGAAAAGACCGTTCGGCCCATCGCGTCTTCATTCATCAAATTGTCCAGCACTTGGCCCATAGCCGTGTATGCCATTGCATCACAAGTGCACATCTAAATACTTCTTAATTCATTTCATTTCTCTGCCTCCACCACCCTTTCAGGCAGTGATTTCCAAACTCCCACCACCCTCACTTTTCCTCACACCCCTCTAAACCTCCTGCCCATTACCTTAAATCTATGCCCCCTGGTCATTGATCCCTTCACCAAGGGAAAATGTTTCTTCCTGTTTACTCTATCTATGCCCCTTATAATTTTATGCATCTCAATCATGTCCCCCCTCAGTCTCCTCTGCTCCAAGGAAAACAACCCCAATCTTTCTTCATAACTAAAACTCTCCAGCCCAGCCAACATCCTGGGAAATCTCCTCTGCACTCTTTCCAGTGCTATCACAACCCTCCACTAATGTGGATTCCTGAACTGCACACAATAGTCTAGCTGTGGCCTAGCCAACATTTTGTACAGTTTCAGCACAACCTCACTGCTCTTAAACTCTATGCCTCGGCTAATAAAGGCAAGTATACCATATGCCTTCTTAACCACTGTATCCTTGGATCCCATGAACTCTTACCTTCACTATCAGTCTCCCATGAGGCTCCCTATCAAAAGCCTTGCTGAAGCCCAAGTAGACCACACCAAATGCATTTTCCTCATCTACAAACCCGGGCACCTCTTCGAAAAATTCAATCGAGTTGCTCAGTCATGACCTCCCCTTAACAAAACCATGCTGACTGTTCTTGATTAATCCCTGCCTCTCCAAATGCAGATTCATTCTGACTCTCACAATTGCTTCCAATATTTTATCCACTTTTGAGGTTAGACTGACTGGTCTATAGTTTCCTGGTTTATCCCTTCCTTCCTTTTTGAATAATGTTACCACCGTGGCTATCCTCCAGCCCTCCAGCACATCTCCTGTGGCCAGAGAGAAATCAACATTTATTGCCAGCGCCTCTTCTATTTCCTCCCTTACCTCCCTCAACAGCCTGGGATACATTTCATCTGGCCCTGGAGATTTGTTTACTTTTAAGCCTGCCACACTACTCTCTGTCTATGTTAATTCCTATTTTCTTCCTTATCTTCCTTTCTTCC
The DNA here is from genome assembly GCF_047496885.1 of Scyliorhinus torazame. Taxonomy (NCBI): domain Eukaryota; kingdom Metazoa; phylum Chordata; class Chondrichthyes; order Carcharhiniformes; family Scyliorhinidae; genus Scyliorhinus; species Scyliorhinus torazame. Next base: position 92,163,678 of record NC_092712.1, read on the forward strand.
TTATTTTCTCTTCTGGGATGTCTTGAAGGCCAAGCCCTCCTCTGCGTCTCTCACTTTGCCTTTGCTTTCCCCCTGAGCTATTGGGAGGTGCAGCTCGATCCTGGCTGAATTTCGGTGTTCGGAGTGTCTAGGAGTGGTTCACCTTGAATGTTTCATTTTAGGTGATGTTGGCTTTTCTCCTAGTTGGTGGGGTGGGTTGCCTGGTGCCAGTTGGAGGGGCCTTGGTCAGCCCTCTAGTCAGCCCTCCCTCCCATGGCATCCTTTTGAGAGGTGTCTTGACAGTCCCCCTTCCCCCCGGGGCATGGCCCCCCCTTTTGACTGGGACCAGAATGATTATCCTTTCTTGTTATGGGCTTAGTGTGTATTCTGTTGTTCCCGTTGGGAGCGTGTTGTCTGCTTGTCAGTTGAGTAGTCTATTCCCCTTTAGTTTATTGCCCCTCCATAAGTACTGTTATGAGTCAGGACCTGGGCTGATTCCTGAGCTCTTATTATCCGGAGGGTCGGTTCTGGTAGCCGTGGGCTTTTCTCGCTTCTTCTTCTTCTGTGGGAGACCCTGGGTCTGAGCATTACTGGGACTTGTTGCTGCCGGTTGTCCCTTCAATATTTGTTAACTGTATGATTGATATTAATTCTGTCTTGGGCCTGGATGGTGGTTTGATTGCCTTTTGGATGCGTATGTAACTTCCCCCTAGAGCAGGAATTTTCACAAACTTTGTTATTTTGCTGTGCAGAGTATGATGTGTCTGTTCTTGGCTTTTGCACAGGTGCAGTTGTGTCTGATATCCGATAGAGATGGATGGGTTGGGTTACTGATCCCTGTGGTGCCGTTGGAACTGGCTGTGAGTAGTGAGGTGTGGGAGAGTGTGCACCATCCTGCCATGTCATGTCTTTATGACTTTAAACTATTCCTCCCTTAGTCTCTGGGAATATTCGGTTTTGCCCAGTGATTGTACTGAGCCAATTGTGATGTTCTCCTATTCCATTTTGTGCCCATGTTTGTTGAGCCTTTTATTCTGCTCTCCTCGTATAAAGTATCATTTTGTAACTGTCGCGTATGTTTCTAAAATGTAAAATTACAATAGATACACATTTTTCGAAATGCACCACTCACATTTAATTATATTGATGTTAATTTTCCAAATACATGCCCATTCTGCAAGTTTATTATCTTTCTGTGCTTTGTCACTTTCTCCTTTATAATAACTGCACCGCCCAGAATGGTATCATCTGCAACTTTTGAAATTGTGCTTCCAGTTTCTGGGTCCCAATCCGCAATATGAATGATGAATAGTTTGAACAACACTACTTCCTCCACTGTGCCAGTCTGAGGAACTATATTTAACCCATGCACTCTGTTTTCTGTTGTGTAGCTAGCTTGCTATCCATTCTGCTTGTCCTTGGACTACATATGCCCTGACCTGCTAATGCTGTACCTTATTGAAGGCCTTTTGGAACATCCAGTCCCAAAACACAAGGAGTCTTCTGATGAACGGTCACTAACTTGAAGCATTGGGTGCGATTCAGTGACCGCGTTGTGCCCTGCGTGGATCCGGGTGGAACAGATGAATTGCGCAAGAGTCCCAATCACCGGATTCATCCAGCGCCCAGGAGTCAACGGCTCCGCCTGCGAGACCGCGTAGGGGTGAACATGCGGCATGGGTTGGTACCTGGGACTTCAATGTTGTGGCCATTTCGGAGACATGGATAGAGCAGGGACAGGAATGGTTTTTGCAGGTGCCGGGGTTTAGATATTTCAGTAAGCTCAGGGAAGGCGGTAAAAGAGGGGGTGGGGTGGCATTGTTAGTCAAGGACAGTATTACGGTGGCAGAAAGGACGTTTGATGAAGACTCATCTACTGAGGTAGTATGGGCTGAGGTTAGAAACAGGAAAGGAGAGGTCACCCTGTTAGGGGTTTTCTATAGGCCTCCGAAAAGTTCCAGAGATGTAGAGGGAAGAATTGCAAAGATGATTCTGGATAGGAGCGAAAGCAACAGGGTAGTTGTTATGGGGGACTTTAACTTTCCAAATATTTATTGGAAACGCTATAGTTCGAGTACTTTAGATGGGTCTGTTTTTGTCCAATGTGTGCAGGAGGGTTTCCTGACACAGTATGTAGATAGGCCAACGAGAGGCGAGGCCATATTGGATTTGGTACTGGGTAATGAACCAGGACAGGTGGTAGATTTGGAGGTAGGTTAGCACTTTGGTGATAGTGACCACAATTCGATTACGTTTACTTTAGTGATGGAAAGGGATAGGTATATACCGCAGGGCAAGAGTTATATCTGGGGGAAAGGCAATTATAATGCGATGAGGCAAGACTTAGGATGCATCGGCTCGGGAGGAAAACTGCAGGGGATGGGCACAATGGAAATGTGGAGCTTGTTCAAGGAACAGTCCTTGATAAGTATGTACCTGTCAGGCAGGGAGGAAGTGGTCGAGCGAGGGGACCGTGGTTTACTAAAGCAGTCAAAATACTTGTCAAGAGGAAGAAGGAGGCTTATGTAAAGATGAGACATGAAGGTTCAGTTAGGGCGCTCGAGAGTTACAAGTTAGCTAGGAAGGACTTAAAGAGAGAGCTAAGAAGAGCCAGGAGGGGACATGAGAAGTCTTTGGCAGGTAGGATCAAGGATAACCCTAAAGCTTTCTATATATATGTCAGGAATAAAAGAATGACTAGGGTAAGAGTAGGCCAGTCAAGGACAGTAGTGGGAAGTTGTGCGTGGAGTCTGAGGAGATAGGAGAGGTGCTAAATGAATATTTTTTGTCAGTATTCACACAGGAAAAAGACAATGTTGTCGAGGAGAATACTGAGACTCAGGCTACAAGACTAGAAGGGCTTGAGGTTCATAAGGAGGAGATGTTAGCAATTCTGGAAAGTATGAAAGTAGATAAGTCCCCTGGGCCGGATTGGATTTATCCTAGGATTCTCTGGGAAGCTAGAGAGGAGATTGTTGAGCCTTTGGCTTTGATCTTTAAGTCATCTTTGTCAACAGGAATAGAGCCAGAAGACTGGAATTTTAGCAAATGTTGTCCCCTTGTTCAAGAAGGGGAGTAGAGACAACCCGGTAACTATAGACCAGTGAGCCTTACTTCTGTTGTGGGCAAAGTCTTGGAAAGGTTTATAAGAGATAGGATGTATAATCATCTGGAAAGGAATAATTTGATTAGAGATAGTCAACACGGTTTTGTGAAGGGTAGGTCGTGCCTCACAAACCTTATTGAGTTCTTTGAGAAGGTGACCAAACAGGTGGATGAGGGTAAAGCAGTTGATGTGGTGTATATGGATTTCAGTAAAGCGTTTGATAAGGTTCCCCACGGTAGGCTACTGCAGAAAATACGGAGGCATGGGATTCAGTGGGATTTAGCAGTTTGGATCAGAAATTGGCTAGCTGGAAGAAGACAAAGGGTGGTGGTTGATGGGAAATGTTCAGACTGGAGTCCAGTTACTCGTGGTGTACCACAAGGATCTGTTTTGGGGCCACTGCTGTTTGTCATTTTTATAAATGAACTGGAGGAGGGCGTAGAAGGATGTGTGAGTAAATTTGCAGATGACACTAAAGTCGGTGGAGTTGTGGACAGTGCGGAAGGATGTTACAAGTTACAGAGGGACATAGATAAGCTGCAGCGCAGGGCTGAGAGGTGGCAAATGGAGTTTAATACAGAAAAGTGTGAGGTGATTCATTTTGGAAGGAATAACAGGAAGACAGAGTACTGGGCTAATGGTAAGATTCTTGGCAGTGTGGACAAGCAGAGAGTTCTCGGTGTCCATGTACATAGATCCCTGAAAGTTGCCACCCAGGTTGAGAGGATTGTTGAGAAGGCGTACGGTGTGTTAGCTTTATTGGTAGAGAGACTGAGTTTCGGAGCCATGAGGTCATGTTGCAGCTGTACAAAACTCTGGTGCGGCCGCATTTGGAGTATTGCGTGCAATTCTGGTCGCCGCATTATAGGAAGGATGTGGAAGCATTGGAAAGGGTGCAGAGGAGATTTACCAGAATGTTGCCTGGTATGGAGGGAAGATCTTATGAGGAAAGGCTGAGGGACTTGAGGCTGTTTTCGTTGGAGAGAAGAAGGTTAAGAGGAGACTTAATAGAGGCATACAAAATGATCAGAGGATTGGATAGGGTGGACAGTGAGAGCTTTTTCCTCGGATGGTGATGTCTAGCATGAGGGGACATAGCTTTAAATTGAGGGGAGATAGATATAGGACAGATGTCAGAGGTAGGTTCTTTACTCAGAGAGTAGTAAGGGCGTGGAATGCCCTGCCTGCAACAGTAGTGGACTCGCCAACACTAAGGGCATTCAAATGGTCATTAGATAGACATATGGACGATAAGGAAATAGTGTAGATGGGCTTTAGAGTGGTTTCACAGGTCGGCGCAACATCGAGGGCTGAAGGGCCTGTACTACGCTGTAATGTTCTATGTTCTATGTTCTAAGGCGCCATCTGTCATAATATACACACAGGTATATGATGGTGCACAGACAGGCAGTGATTGACACACAGGATGACCAGTGAACACACAGAATACAGCAGCCAATCACCAGACAGGACACAACCACTTTAAAGCCAGGGGGCACTAGTTTTCCCGCTGTCTTGGGATCCAGCCTCTTGAGACAGTCAGAGCCCATGAGCAGCAACTAGAACATACACTATGTGGTAGTTAGATAGTCTGGTCAGGTTAGCCTCAGGTCTCCAGTCAAGTCAGCATAGTGTCAGTTAAAGTATGTATGATAGTTAAGAGTTCAATAAAATCGAGTTGCATTTCTTCAAGTGTTGGAAGCCTGTCTCTCTGACTGCTGCAGTAAACGCAGTCCTCGCAGACCCAGCATCCCCAACACATCACCATCCAGTACTGATTCACACAAACATGAGCAGGTACATCATCACCTCAGGGGGTCTCACGAGCCATTAGATACCCCCTGGTGGTCAGGGAAAGGCCAGGGCAGCGCTGCCAGGGTGGTGGTCTGTGCGGCACTGTCAGGGTGCCGGAGTACCCAGTTACCAGGGTGGCACTGCAAGGGTTCGGATGCGGGGGGGGGGGGGGGGGGGGCTTTGACCATTGGAGGGGCCTCAACAAGAATGGTGGGGGGAGTGAAGAGGGTGTCAATAAATCGGGCAGGGGGCCTTAAAGGTGGAGGGGGAGATCAAAATGGCCATTCAAAATCGATGTTCAAAATGGCACTCCGATCTGTGAGCAGCCTTTCCTGCTGGCGAGATCAGCTCGCCAACAGGAAATCTCTCTGCGTGTGGCCTTGACGGGGCAAAACCGCCCTGAGGTCAAAACAAATGGCAAGGTGCCGGTGAAAAGTGGGGTGAATCTCGGCGCTGCAGCAGCCGAGAAACACCCCGCCAAACAAGCCCAAAGGCAGACTTAAACATTTGTCCACTGAGTCGCGCCCATCAATCGTTTTTTCCTCTCTGCACCGGTTCTTTCAGGCCTACTGAGTATTTTCAGGTTTAAACATCTCACCTGAAATATAGCACTTCTAACAAAGTACCACTCCCTAATCCCTATGATGGAGTTTCAACCTACATTATGTGCTGAAGTCTGAAGCAGAGAGATAAAGCCTGACTCAGAGATAAGGTTGTTGCTCAACAGGATCAAAGTGGAAGTCTGCTCCTCCTCAATGAAAACCTATATGGCCAGCTTTCTTAAGGGATCTGGTATTATAATGGTTAAAAGACTGATGTAGCTTTCCAGAAAGTGTGAGGTCAAAACCCACCTGGTAATTTCAAACAAATTAGTTAAATCCAGTACTTTGTAGAGTGACATCAGAAAAAAATGGTTATGAAAACAGCCAGAAAGGTATGACATCGATAGTGAAAAAGAGACAGTTAGGGTCAGAAATGTGGAACTGATTAAAGCTGGCGGGGACATCACCAGAGCAGTGCACATAGATCGGAAGTGACTGGACAAGCGGAGAAAAGAAGTAATGTCCAGATGAGAGGAAACAAGTTCCATGAGTCAGGAATAGGCTGAAAGAATAGATCTTAGAGTTGGTCTTCTCGATTCACATTGGGTAGGATGTCGAAGCAGGCTGCCTGGATTTGGGGGTTTATGAGGTTGTGCATCATGGTGAGGAGATTCCAAAAGAGATAAGGTCAGTGACTCTCTGCAAGATGATTGCTTGATGCTTAGTCCTTAAATCAGGGCCAGGAGGAGTTGTAAAAAAGTTCACAATTAATCTTGTCAGAGTACACAACAGCACTTTCCTATCTTGTCAGCGAGTTTGCTAACAAATCAGGCTTGGACCTTGTCACAACTAGGGCAGGAAAAGCAGAGGGTCGCCGTTGACAGCATTGGCAGGTTTTCGCGTGGTATTTTTAAACTGATGGAGAAAATAAATGTAAGAGGCAGGTCCACTATTTAACTCTCCTTCCCTCCAACCACGCAACTCCCCCCTCCTCCCACCATGGAATCCCACCCCCCAAAAAAACTAATACCAACTAATGCCCACGACCTGAATACAATTAATATGCCATTAACAATAGAGACCTAGAAAAGATTCAACTGAGCCACCTGATTAACACCTTGTTTAAAAACCCTTAATTTTCACAGTGTGCTCGGGGAGCTGGAACCTCTGACCCTTCCTAAGTGTGGACTTCAGGGAGACTTGATGGTTTAAAATGATGAAGGTGCTGGAATGTGTACACATAGGGCAATTATCTACACTAGATACACGAGGGGGAACAAGGGTCCAAATGTACAAACTATGTAAACTAGCTTTTACTTTTCCCAGATGAATCATTGGCCTTTCAAATAGATTGTCAGCTTGTGTAACAGGTCCAGCAATTGCTACAAGTATTCAAAAGGGAACTGGACAAGTTTCTGGAGGAAGCTGATATCACATCCCCCAAATACACAGCTACTCCAGGCAATCTTGATCCATCCAATACACAAAACTGACAGAACCTCCCAATACTCAAACACCAGGCAGTTCTAATCTGTCACACACCCACTGATGGCAGGTTGTCCCAATAGCTAATACTCATAAATGCTGTGTGACCCCTCATGTCCACATATGCCAGGTTTTACATTTCTTCTTTAGAATTTGTACACTATTATTTTCTTGTAGGCAATTATTTGCTCCTATCTTTAGATTACATACACAGAAGATATCAACATTAATCTTGAGCATAAAATTGCAGTCGGAGTGACCTTTGATTCTCAACCAATAAGCACTAAAGGTTCTGAAGATTAATGAAAAACACACCAAAAACTTAAACTGAGTACAACAGGGAGTTAGAGCACCGTCCTCTTCCCTTTGGGAGAGTGGCTGGAATCCAGATTAGACGAGGGTTGAAAGTCTTTTCTTTCTTTTAATTATTGAGGGGTGAAATGAAATGAATTGGATCTACTTCAATCAGAAATGATTTCACATCACAAGAGCAGACTTCACATTTTACAACTGTTAGCATCCTTTGTGCAATAGCATGATCTAACACCATTGGGCGGCATGATATCACAGTGGTTAGCACTGTTGCTTCACAGCTCCAGGACCCCAGATTCGATTCCGGCTTGAGTCACTGTCTGTGCGGAGTCTGTTCGTTCTCCCTGTGTCTGCGTGGGTTTCCTCCGGGTGTTCCAGTTTCCTCCCACAAGTCCCGAATGACGTGGGGCTGGATTCTCCAATTCTGAGTCCATGTCCCCACGCCGGCGTAGGAACGGTGGCAGGAAAACTGGCGTAAAACGGCCACCAATTCCCCGTTTTGCTGGGGGCTAGCAGGATGGCAGAGTTGAGCACCCGGCTCTAGCTGCCAATACATCCCAGAGAATTGCCGGGTCCATGGCCGCGCAAGTGCATGACACTGCCGTGCCGTGCTTCATAGCAGAGGCCGCTCGTGGACCCTGCCCGCCAAATAGTCCCCCCCTTCGGACGACTCGCGCGCCCCGGACTGCTGCACAACAGTGTCTCCAGCCCCGAATAGGGTCCCACCTACCCGCGGATCGGCCCTCCCCCGACTGTGGCGGTGCTAGACTGAGTCCGCAGCCGCCACGCTGAGTTCCTGACGGATGAGGCCACATGTGTCCCGCGCCGTCGGGAACTCGATCAGTCGGGGGCGGAGCATCAGGTTGCGGGCCTCAGGCAATGGCCGGAGGCCGTCGATATGGCGTGCGGCGCTTTGGAGGGGGTGGAGCATCGCGAAAGTGGCCCCGCCCCGATTCGATCAGGAAATGTGATTCTCCGGCCGTTCGTCGAACGCGGTTTGGGCGTTGGCAACTGGAGAATCTAGCCTGTGCTGTTGATAATTTGGACATTCTGAATTCTCACTCTGTGTACCCGAACAGGTGCCGGAATGTGGCAACTAGGGACTTTTCACAGTAACTTCATTGCAGTGTTAATGTAAGCCTACTTGTTGCAATAAAAATTATTATTATAAGATATAGGGGCAGAATTAGGCATTTGGGCCCATCGAGTCTGCTCTGCTATTCGTTCATGGCTGATATGTTCCTCAGCCCCATTCCCCTGCCGTCTCCCCATAATCCTGATTTCCTTATTAATCAAGAAATCCTCTTATTAATCAAGAACATCAGATTTGTGCTTGAGGTGCTGTTACCTACAGGGCTACAGACCAAGAGCTGGAAGGTGGAGTTAGACAGAATAGTTCTTTCTTAGAACATAAGAACTAGTAGCAGGTGAAGGCAATTTACCCTCTAGAGCATGCCCCACCATTCTCCTTAACTCTTTAGCCCATTATGAATGAAAAATGTGTCTAACCCCCTTAAATTTATTCCCTGTCCCAGCATCCACTGCACCCTGGGGTAGTGAATTCTACAGATTCATGACCATTTGGGAGAAGTAGATACTCCTCATCTCTGTTTTAAATTTGCTATCTCTTATCCTTAAACTATGACCTCTCGTTCCAGAATGCCCCACAAGAGGAAGCATCCACTCCACGTCTACTTTATCCATACCTTTTAATCATCTTATCTAACTCAATTTGATCTCCCCTCATTCTTGTAAACTCTGGAGAGTATAGGCCTAAACTGCTCAATCTCGCTTCATAAGACAAACCCCTCATTCTGGAATCAATCTGGTGAATCTCCTCTGAACTGCATCTTTCCTCAAATAAGGGACAACAACCTGTGCACAATACTCCAGACGCGATCTCACCAATGTCTTGTATAGTTGTAACAACACTTCCTTACCTTTATACTCTATTCTTTTAGGTATAAATGCCAACATTCCATTTGTTTTCCTTATTATCTGCTGTACCTGCATGCTCATTTTCTGTGACTCATGCTCGAGGACACCAAGATCCCTCTTCATTGGAACACCCAAAATCTCTCCCCATTTCGATAATAAGTTGCCTTTCCATTTTTCCCACCAAAATGGATGACCTCACACTTATCCATGTTGAACTCCATCTGCCACGTTTTGGCCCACTCACCTAACCCATCTATATTCATTTGTAAGGTTCTTATTTCCTCATTGCAACTTACTGTCCCGCCTTTTTTAATGTCATCTGAAAATTTGGCTATAGAATCTTCTATCCCTGTATCCAAGTAATTGATATAGATTGTAAATAGTTGGGGCTCATGGAGCGAACCCTATGGCACCCCACTAGTTACATTTATCCCGACTCACTGTCCATCAGCCAATCTTCCACCCAAGCTAGTAAATTACCCCTAACCCCATGTGATCTGACCTTGTGAATTAACTTTCTGTGTGGCACATTATCAAATGCCTTCTTCTAGATATATTACATTTACAGGATCCCCATTATCCACTTGACTTGTTACATCCTCAAAGAACTCGAGCAAATTAGTCAAAAGATTTATCCTTCATAAAACCATGCTGACTCTCTGATGGATTGCATTTTGACTTCCTCAATAATGGATTCTAACAATTTCCCAACAACTGATGCTAAACTAACTGGTCTGTAATTTCTTACATTCTACCTCTCTCCCTTTTTGAATAAGGGCATTACATTTTAGCATTTTTCCAATCCACTGGAACCTTTTCCGTGTCCAGGGAATTTTGGAATATTATAACCAATGGATCCAATATCTCCGCTGTCACTTCTTTTAACCATGATGTGGAGATGCCGGCGTTGGACTGGGGTGAGCACAGTAAGAAGTCTTACAACACCCGGTTAAAGTCCAACAGGTTTGTTTCAAACACTAGCTTTCGGAGCACTGCTCCTTCCTCACCTGAGGAAGGAGCAGTGCTCCGAAAGCTAGTGTTTGAAACAAACCTGTTGGACTTTAACCTGGTGTTGTAAGACTTCTTACTCTACTTCTTTTAACACCCTAGGATGTAGGCCATCAGTTCTGGGACACTTGTCTGCCTTCAATTCCGAAGGTTTGTTGAGTACTGCTTCCCTATTCATGCTGATTTTTGCAAGTTCCACCCTTTCTATTACCTCTGAATTACCTGTTCCGATAGGAATGGTACTAGTGTCCTCCAGCATGAAAACTGAGGCAAAATATTGATTTAGCATCTCCGTCATTTCTGTGTCCCCTCGCTATTAACTATTAACTCTTCAGTTTCATCTTCCAAGGGACCTCGTCTTTAGTGACTCTCTTCCCTTTTATGTACTTATATAAGCTTTTGCTATCCTCCAGCCTGCCATTAGCCTTTGCAACATGGTATATCTTTGTTTTTATCTTTATATTGTCTTTTTTTAAATAAATTTAGAGTACCCAATTATTTTTTTCCAATTAAGGGGCAATTTAGCTTGGCAAATCCACCTAACCTGCACATCTCTGGGTTGTAGGGGTGAAACCCACGCAGACATGGGAAGAATGTGCAAACTCCACACAGACAGTGACCCAGAGCCCGGATCAAACCCGGGTCCTCAGCGCCGCAGGCAGCAGTGCTAACCACTGTGCCACCATGCCACCCGTCTTTATATTATCCTTAACTTCCTTGCTTAGCCATGGATACCTTTTACCCCTCTTACCATCGTTCTTCCTCTCTGGAATATATTTTAGTTGTGAGGAATTGAGTATCTCCTTAAACAACAGTTCATCAACTGTCCTACTCTTCAGTCTTCCTACTCATGTTTGGTTCACAATGGGAAAACTTCTCACTGTTTGGAGTCATACCTGGTACAAAGGAAGATGGCTGTGGTGGTTGGAGGTCAATCATCTCAGCTCCAGGTCATCACTGCAGTAGTTCCTTAGGGTGGCGTCCTAGGCCCAACCATCTTTAGCTGCTTCATCAATGACCACCCTTCCATCATAAGGTCAGAAGTGGGGAAGGTCACAGATGACTGCACAATGTTCAACACCATTCCTGACTCCTCAGATAATGAAGCAGTCCATGTCCAAATGCAGCAAGACCTGGACAATATCCAGGCTTGGGCTGACAAGTGGCAAATTACATTTGCGCCACACCAGTGGCAAGCAATGACCATCTCAGGCAATGACAAGAGAGGATCGAACCATCACCCCTTGACATTCATGGCATTACCAATGCTGAATCCCCCAATATCAACATCCTGGGGTTTACCACTGATCAGAAACTGAGCTGAACTAGCCATATTAATATTGTGCCTACCGGGGCAAGTCAAAGGCATCCTACGGCAAGTACCTCATCTCCTACCCCGCAAAGCCTGTCTACCATCTATAAGGCACAAGTCAGGAGTGTAATGGAATACTCTCCACTTGCCTGGATCCACTGCTCCAACAACACTCAAGAAGCCCAACACCATCCAGGACAAAGCAGCCTTCTTGATTGGTCCCCCTTCCACAATCATTTAAACCCTCCACCGATGAACAGTGGCAACCATGTGTACCATCTACAAGGTGCACTGGAGTAACTCACCAAGGTTCTTTAGACAGCACCTTCCAAACCCACGACCATGACCATCCAGAAGGCAAGAGTAGCAGATACCTGAGAACCCCACCACCTGGAGATTCCCCTCCAAGTCACTCACCACCCTGACTTGGAAATATATCGCTGTTCCTTCCCTGTCGCTGGGGCAATATCCTGGAACACCCTCCCTAACAGCACAGTGGGTGTACCTGCACCTCAGGGGCTGCAGCGATTCAAGAAGGCAACTTACCACCATCTTCTGAAGCGCAACTAGGGATGGACAATAATTGCTGACCTAACCAGCGACGCCCACATCTCTTAAATGAATTTTTAAAAACTCTACACGGGCCAAATCTGTCCCCATGCCTATATAGTTACCTTTGTTTATTTCTAGAATGGTAGTGTGAGACTCCCGTTTCTTGCTCCCCCAAACTGAATTTTCTAGGTTTACTGCTAATTGTAGTATGTTTCAACAGCAATTATCCGGCACATTAAGTTCACTTCACCTTCTTGATCATGATCACAGAACACGAAAATACACCATAATCGCTAAAAACATTGATGAAAAGCAATTGCTGGTAGTAGATATCATTCACAAAAAAAGCTTGTTGCCTTGTTCTTTTCCAGCATTAAAATGGCCTTATGAAAACAAGTTTAATACAATGCACCCCCTTCCGTTGTATTGATGCTTGCAAAATATTAAAACTTTTGTAAGAAAGGTTGTGCTGTAAAGCTTCATTATCCTATACTATAATTTGTGTGCATTTGAAATCCTTTTTTTATGCAATTGAAAATTTAAGTAACAGAGGACGCAGTTCATTTGAAGGACCAAAGACACGAATATCATTTCATTTTGTAATTATGTAACATTTATGAACAATTTATGAATTGGCATCTGCAAAGAGATTTATTGGTAAAACCTGAAGCCTGAAGGTGAGATGGCACTGTGTGCCAAAAATTTCCAGAAGCTAAAAGAATGGCGTCTGATATATATTCTGTATTAGATCTTATAGCGCATGTCGTTCCAAATTATTAAATTTCAAGTTGGGTAAGCTGATGAACATTGTCAATTATGCAAGTTTTCCGAGTATGATTGACTGGCCACACTTGGGACTAGCCGTTATAAGAACATAAGAACTAGGAGCAGGAGTAGGCCATCTGGCCCTTCATGTCCACTCCACCATTCAATGAGATTGTGGCCAATCTTTTGTCCCGCCCGAGCACCATAACCCTTTATTCTTCAAAAAACTATCTATCTTTATCTTGAAAACATTTAATGAAGGAGCCTCAACTGCTTCACTGGGCAGAGAATTCCATAGATTCACAACCCTTTGGGTGAAAAACGTTCTCCTAAACTCAGTCCTAAATCTACTTCCCCTTATTTTGAGGCTCTGCCCCCTAGTTCTGCTTTCACCCGCCAGTGCAAACAACCTGTCCACATCTATCCTATCTATTCCCTGTTGTGTTATGCTTCTTCACGTAGCATAAGCTGCTTCCTTGATGTACTCCGACAACGGAAGGTTCAGACTTGGAGATAGGTTTAACACATTTATTGCACAGTTAACAATTCTCCTACTTGGGTTTGACTCTCCTGCTAATCTAACTATAGTAACTCAATCTAACTAACAAGTCTGCTCTAATCCATGCGGTGGGTGTGATGCTTCCGATCTGCTCCTGTGTCTCCGAGTGTCGCCTATGGGGAAAAAAAGAGCATGTGTGTCCTGTCCTTTTCTATGGGTATCCCCCTTGTAGTAGTGTCACCTCTGGGTGTGTCTTGACTACCCATTGGTCATATCCTATCTTACTGGCCTATTGTTTGAATGTCTGTGTGTCATGACGTCTCTGGTGCTCCCTCTAGTGTTTATTTAGTCCAGTGTATTTACATTAACCCCTTGTGTATTTACAGTGTCCTACTGTATCTACATTAACCCCTTGTGTATTTACAGTGATACATATCCCCACATTCCCTTCATAATTTTATATGTTTCTGGAAGATCCCCCCCCCCAGCAGCCTTCTAAATTCCAACGAGTATAGTCCCAGTCTACTCAACCTCTCCTCGTAATTCAACTCCCTCAACTCTGGGATTAACCTAGTGAATCTCCTCTGTACACCCTCCAGTGCCAGTACATCCTTTCTCAGGTAATTATGATAATCATACACAAAAAGCATTGCAAGTGGAACGATTCAGCGGACTCAAGTTAAAGTCTGCTGAATAGCATGTTTAACATGGTGCATCTTGACGGCCGCAGTGGCAAGAAGCATCCCGCTATCCAACGGCACTTTGCCGTTTTTTTTGGCCTTGCAGAGTTTCTCCCCACCAAGGCCACACTTAGAGGGAGAAAGGCCCCTTGCAGATGCAGGTCAAGGCTGCATTTTGAAAGACTGCCCTTATCTCCCCCCCCCCACAGGCCCCGACCTGGACCTTTGACCTCCGCCTTACCCACCAACCTTGGGGAGGCCCCCAGGAAACCTCCACCCTCATCTCCCCCAGGCTCTAATACTGGTAATGCCAACCTGCCACCTGGGCACCCTGGCACTGCCAGCCTGGCACCCTCGTAGTGCCCCTGTCACCATGGTAGTGCCAGCCCAATTTGGGGCTCGCACACGATTCACCCATTGCGCCCAGTTCCGGACCAGGGTCTCTGAATCGTGCCAAATATTACTTATACGTTGTGAATGCATTTGTCAGAATTTGTAGTTGTTCCCTTGTGTTAATCTGAAAATAGTTGGCCTTTTCAGTTGTTTTAAGATTTTGGGGGAAGGGCTTCCTCTGCTAATCATTTTGTGCTGTCACTAAAAACAGATTATCAGATCATATATTCTTTATGGAACCTTGCCGTGTGCAACTTGGCTTCTACCTTTCCCGATGTGACAACAGTAATTACACATCAAAACATGAGTCTTATGTTCGCTATGAAGTGTTTTGGGATATCTCAAGTTTACAAAAAGCACTATTGCAGACTATTTGCAACCAGAGAAATAGATCATTCAGCTCTACACGTTCATGAGGTGTTTATGCTTCCTATTCCCACCCCACTATGTTCTCTCTCTACTGTGTTTCCTGTCTCCCCATTATATTAGGACCTTAAAGAATGTAAAACATTTCTTTCAAAGTTTTTTTATATATATATGCGTTTTAGTGTCACTCATGACACAACTGTGAGAGAAATGAAGCATTTTATCCTACATTGAGTTTGATACTGCTTTGTACTGCACAGTACATGGGGATTAAAAATCAACCTCCAAAAAACCTCAGACTAACATGACACAGTTGTCCACCAATCAGTCAATTTGTCTGGGACAGATTAAGAGAAGGGCTAAGTAATCAATTCAAATACAAATCTCTTTAGGGATTTATTGAGCTATCTTGTACGTTTTTTGAGCTTAACAGCTTTTTATTTAAATTCATTCAGTTCTCTCCTCTCGTTAGCACATGAGTGAGTCTGTTTGCAGCCTTCCAAAAGAGATAGCTCGTTCATTCAGCTTCCACTGATGGTGAAAAAAGGAGAGGACCCACTAGTGTAAATGGTTTCATCGCTCAACATAGTAGTTGTGAACAATTTATTATTTATTACTACATGAGGAACCAATTAAGCATAACATTTATTTTAACATTTATAGTAAAAAGGTATCTGTGTTACTGCTACTCTTTGCGTGTTTGATTTAGACTTAAAATTAGACTTAATTCCTCCAGATCCATGCGGGACAATAGATTCCACCATCAGCCCCAGTCCATTACAATCTCTTTCTATCCAATCTAAGTAGTATCCTTTTCTTGACGATCTTTCTTAAATGTACTTTGCCAGGTCTTCTTCAACAGGTCCCATCTTCTTTTTCCACCGGGTCATAACCATCCTACTGCCACTTGAACATAGAACATAGAAAACATAGAAAATACAGCACAGAACAGGCCCTTCAGCCCACGATGTTGTGCCGAACCTTTGTCCTAGATTAATCATAGATTATCATTGAATTTACAGTGCAGAAGGAGGCCATTCGGCCCTTTGAGTCTGCACCGGCTCTTGGAAAGAGCACCCTACCCAAACTCAACACCTCCACCCAACACCAAGGGCAATTTGGACATTAAGGGCAATTTATCATTGGCCAATTCACCTAACCCGCACATCTTTGGACTGTGGGAGGAAACCGGAGCACCCGGAGGAAACCCACGCAGACACGGGGAGGACGTGCAGACTCCGCACAGACAGAGACCCAAGCCGGAATCGAACCTGGGACCATGGAGCTGTGAAGCAATTGTGCTATCCACAATGCTACCGTGCTGCCCTTAAGAACAAATAAATCTACACTATATCATTTTACCGTAACCCATGTACCTATCCAATAGCTGCTTGAAGGTCCCTAATGTTTCCGACTCAACTACTTCCACAGGCAGTGCATTCCATGCCCCCACTACTCTCTGGGTAAATAACCTACCTCTGATATCCCTCCTATATCTTCCACCTTTCACCTTAAATTTATGTCCCCTTGTAATGGTATGTTCCACCCGGGGACAAAGTCTCTGACTGTCTACTCTATCTATTCCCCTGATCATCTTATAAACCTCTATCAAGTCGCCCCTCATCCTTCTCCGCTCTAATGAGAAAAGGCCTAGCACCCTCAACCTTTCCTCGTAAGACCTACTCTCCATTCCAGGCAACATCCTGGTAAATCTTCTTTGCACCTTTTCCAGAGCTTCCACATCCTTCCTAAAATGAGGCGACCAGAACTGTACACAGTACTCCAAATGTGGCCTTACCAAAGTTTTGTACAGCTGCATCATCACCTCACGGCTCTTAAATTCAATCCCTCTGTTAATGAACGCGAGCACACCATAGGCCTTCTTCACAACTCTATCCACTTGAGTGGCAACTTTCAAAGATGTATGAACATAGACCCCAAGATCTCTCTGCTCCTCCACATTGCCAAGAACTCTACCGTTAACCCTGTATTCCGCATTCATATTTGTCCTTCCAAAATGGACAACCTCACACTTTTCAGGGTTAAACTCCATCTGCCACTTCTCAGCCCAGCTCTGCATCCTATCTATGTCTCTTTGCAGCCGACAACAGCCCTCCTTACTATCCACAACTCCACCAATCTACGTATCGTCTGCAAATTTACTGACCCACCCTTCAACTCCCTCATCCAAGTCATTAATGAAAATCACAAACAGCAGAGGACCCAGACCTGATCCCTGCGGTACGCCACTGGTAACTGGGATCCAGGCTGAATATTTGCCATCCACCACCACTCTCCGACTTCTATCGGTTAGCCAGTTCGTTATCCAACTGGCCAAATTTCCCACTATCCCATGCCTCCTTACTTTCTGCAGAAGCCTACCATGGGGAACTTTATCAAATGCCTTACTAAAATCCATGTACACTACATCCACTGCTTTACCTTCATCCACATGCTTGGTCACCTCCTCAAAGAATTCAATAAGACTTGTAAGGCAAGACCTACCCCTCACAAATCCGTGCTGACTATCTCTAATCAAGCAGTGTCTTTCCAGATGCTCAGAAATCCTATCCTTCAGTACCCTTTCCATGACTTTGCCTACCACCGAAGTAAGAATAACTGGCCTGCAATTCCCAGGGTTATCCCTATTCCCTTTTTTGAACAGGGGCACGACATTTGCCACTCTCCAATCCCCTGGTACCACCCCTGTTGACAGTGAGGACGAAAAGATAATTGCCAACGGCTCTGCAATTTCATCTCTTGCTTCCCATAGAATCCTTGGATATATCCCGTCAGGCCCGGGGGACTTGTCTATCCTCAAGTTTTTCAAAATGCCCAACACATCTTCCTTCCTAACAAGTATTTCCTCGAGCTTATCAATCTGTTTCACACTGTCCTCTCCAACAATATCGCCCCTCTCATTTGTAAATACAGAAGAAAAGTACTCATTCAAGACCTCTCCTATCTCTTCAGACTCAATACACAATCTCCCACTTCGGTCCTTGATCGGACCTACCCTCGCTCTAGTCATTCTCATATTTCTCACATATGTGTAAAAGGCCTTGGGGTTTTCCTTGATCCTACCCGCCAAAGATTGTTCATGCCCTCTCTTAGCTTTCCTAATCCCTTTCTTCAGTTCCCTCCTGGCTATCTTGTATCATCATAGATTCATAGAATTTACAGTGCAGAAGGAGGCCATTCAGCCCATCGAGTCTGCACCGGCTCTTGGAAAGAGCACCCTACCCAAGGTCAACACCTCCACCCTATCCCCATAACCCAGTAACCCCACACATCACTAAGGGCAATTTTGGACACTAAGGGCAATTTATCATGGCCAATCCACCTAACCTGCACATCTTTGGACTGTGGGAGGAAACCGGAGCACCCGGAGGAAACCCACGCACACACGGGGAGGATGTGCAGACTCCGCACAGACAGTGACCCAAGCCGGAATCGAACCTGGGACCCTGGAGCTGTGAAGCAATTGTGCTATCCACAATGCTACCGTGCGCCCCTTATCCCTCTAATGCCCTGTCTGAACCTTGTTTCCTCAGCCTTACATAAGTCACCTTTTTCCTCTTAACAAGACATTCAACCTCTCTTGTCAACCATGGTTCCCTCACTCGACCATCTCTTCCCTGCCTGACAGGGACATACATATCAAGGACACGTAGCACCTGTTCCTTGAACAAGTTCCACATTTCACTTGTGTCCTTCCCTGCCAGCCTATGTTCCCAATTTATGCACTTCAATTCTTGTCTGACAACATCGTATTTACCCTTCCCCCAATTGTAAACCTTGCCCTGTTGCACGTACCTGTCCCTCTCCATTACTAAAGTGAAAGTCACAGAATTGTGGTCACTATCTCCAAAATGCTCCCCCACTAACAAATCTATCACTTGCCCTGGTTCATTACCCAGTACTAAATCCAATATTGCCCCTCCTCTGGTCGGACAATCTACATACTGTGTTAGAAAAGCTTCCTGGACACACTGCACAAACACCACCCCATCTAAACTATTTGATCTAAAGAGTTTCCACTCAATATTTGGGAAGTTAAAGTCGCCCATGACTACTACCCTATGACTTCTGCACCTTTCCAAAATCTGTTTCCCAATCTGTTCCTCCACATCTCTGTTACTATTGGGGGGCCTATAGAAAACTCCTAACAAGGTGACTGCTCCTTTCCTATTTCTGACTTCAACCCATACTACCTCAATAGGGTGATACTCCTCGAACTGCCTTTCTGCAGCTGTTATACTATCTCTAATTAATAATGCCCCCCCCCCCACCTCTTTTACCACCCTCCCTAATCTTATTGAAACATCTATAACTAGGGACCTCCAACAACCATTTCTGCCCCTCTTCTATCCAAGTTTCCGTGATGGCCACAACATCGTAGTCCCAAGTACCGATCCATGCCTTAAGTTCACCCACCTTATTCCTGATGCTTCTTGCGTTGAAGTATACACACTTCAACCCATCTCCGTGCCTGCAAGTACTCTCCTTTGTCAGTGTTCCCTTCCCCACTGCCTCATTACATGCTTTGGCGTCCTGAATATCGGCTACCTTAGTTGCTGGACTACAAATCTGGTTCCCATTCCCCTGCCAAATTAGTTTGGCTTCTGTCTTTCTCTATGTTGCAACAGTAATTACACTTCAAAACATGGGTACTATGTTAGCTATGTTAGTGTCAGCTATGCACTGCGGCTGCCATGAAGCACCCTGTTAAATGCACTATTCAGCGGACTTTAACATGAGTCCGCTGAATCATTCCACTTGTGATGCCAGTAGGCGAAATACGTGCCCTGCCTGCCTCACTCGTCGCTCCATCACAATGTCCTATAGGCGTTTCTGATCAGTCATCTGTAGCACTTATTCATTGGTGATACTCTCCCTCTATGTTATGCAAAAAATCTTGCATTGAAAACATTGGTTAAAGACATCCAACTTATGTGACACCTTTGCCATTCTCTTCCACATCTCGCTGGATTAGAATTGGTACTACTATGAATATGAAAAGTCACAGCTTCATGGCCATGTTGATGGTGCTGGATGTCCAGAACATGTGGAGCCGTTGGAAGACAGATATTGCTTTGCCCATTCATGAGCGGATGTCGGTCTCCACATCGCGCTCCCTGGAGATGTTGCTTCCTAGGTAAGGGAAGTGGTCGACATGCTCAATCTGCTTCAAGAAGACGGCCATCATCCCTGTACCAAAGAAAAGCCAAGCAGCGTGCCTTAATGACTATCATCCAGTGGCTCTGACATCCACCATTATGAAGTGCTTCGAAAGGTTAGTCATGGCACGAATCAACTCCAGACTCCCGGATTGCCTTGATCCATTAAAGTTTGCCTACCGCTGCAACAGGTCCACAGCAGACGCCATCTCCCTGGCCCTGCGCTCAACCCTGGAACACCTAGATAACAAAGACACCTATATCAGACTCTTATTTATTGACTACAGCTCAGCCTTCAACACCATCATTCCTACGAAACTCATCTCCAAACTCCGTGGCCTTGGCCTCGGCTCCTCCCTCTGCGACTGGATCCTAAACTTCCTGACCCACAGGCCGCAATCAGTAAGGATAGGCAACAATACCTCCTCCATGATCAT
The DNA here is from genome assembly GCF_047496885.1 of Scyliorhinus torazame. Taxonomy (NCBI): domain Eukaryota; kingdom Metazoa; phylum Chordata; class Chondrichthyes; order Carcharhiniformes; family Scyliorhinidae; genus Scyliorhinus; species Scyliorhinus torazame. The sequence continues at coordinate 92,184,026 of NC_092712.1, forward strand.
CCTCAACACCAGTGCCCCACAAGGCTGTGTCCTCAGCCCCCTACTATACTCCTTATACACTTATGACTGTGGGCCCCTCCAACTCGATTTTCAAATTTGCTGGTGACACCAATATAGTGGGTCGGATTTCAAACAATAACGAGACAGAGTACAGGAATAAGATAGAGAATCTGGTGAACTGGCATGACGACAATAATCTCTTCCTCAATGTCAACAAAACGAAGGAGATTGTCATCGACTTCAGGAAGCGCAGTGGAGAACACGCCCCTGTCTACATCAATGGGAACAAAATAGAAAGGGTCAAGAGCTTTACGTTTTTAGATGTCCAGATCACCAACAACCTATCCTGGTCCCCCCATGCTGACACTACAGTTAAGAAAGCCCACCAACGATTCTACCTTCTCAGAAGACTAAGGAAATTTAGCATGTCAGCTACGACTCTCACCAACTTTTACAGATGCACCATAGAAAGCATTCTTTCTGGTTGTATCACAGCTTGGTATGGATCCTGCTCTGGCCAAGACCACAGGAAACTACAAAAGGTCGTGAATGTATAATAATAATCTTTATTGTCACAAGTAGGCTTACATTGCAATGAAGTTACTGTGAAAATCCCCGAGTCGCCACATTCCGGTGCCTGTTCGGGTACACAGAGGGAGAATTCAGAATGTCCAAATTACCTAAAAGCACGTCTTTCAGGACTTGTGGGAGGAAACCGGAGCACCCGGAGGAAACTCACGCATACACAGGGAGAACGTGCAGACTCCGCACAGACAGTGACCAAGCCGGGAATTGAACCTGGGATCCTGGCGCTGTGAAGCCACAGTGCTAATCACTGTGCTAACATGCTGCCCACGTAGCCCAATCCATCACGCAAACCAACGTCCCATCCATTGACTCTATCTACAATTCCCGCTGCCTCGGAAAGGCAGCCAGCATAATTAAGCACCCCACGCACCCCGGACATACTCTCTTCCACCGTCTTCCGTCAAAAAAAGATACAAAAGTTTGTATACAAAAGATCACGTACCAACCAACTCAAGAACAGCTTCTACCTTACTGCCATCAGACTTTTGAGTGGACCTACCTCGTATTCAGTTGATATTTTCTCTATATCCCAGCTATGACTGTAACATTACATTCTGCAGTCTCTCCTTTCTCTATGTACGGTATGCGTTGTCTGTATAGCATGCAAGAAACAATACTTTTCACTGTATACTAACACATGTGACAATAATAAATCAAATCAAATCAAGCCAGGTCGGCAGCACAGTAGCATTGTGGTCAGCACAATTGCTTCACAGCTCCAGGGACCCAGGTTCGATTCCCAGCTGGCTGACCTGGTTAAACCAATCGACATGCAGATTAAAATCCCCCATGATAACTGCTGTGCCATTGCTACATGCATCCGTTATTTCTTTGCTTATTGCCTGCCCCACCATAATGTTACTATTTGGTGGCCTATAGACTACTCCTATCAGTGACTTTTTCGCCTTACTATTCCTGGGGCGAGATTCTCCGACCCCCCGCCGGGTCGGAGAATCGCCGGGGGCTGGCATGAATCCCGCCCCCGCCGGTTGCCGAAGTCTCCGGCACCGGATATTCGGCGGGAGCGGGAATCGCGCCGCGCCGGTTGGCGGGCCCCCCCGCTCGATTCTCAGGCCCGGATGGGCCGAAGTCCCGCCGCTAAAATGCCCGTCCCGCCGGTAAGGTAGGTGGTTTAATTTACGCCGGCGGGACAAGGCGGCGCGGGAGGGCTCCGGGGTCCTGGGGGGGGGCGCGGGGCGATCTGGCCCAGGGGGGTGCCCCCACGGTGGCCTGGCCCGCGATCGGGGCCCACCGATCCGCGGGCGGGCCTGTGCCGTGGGGGCACTCTTTCCCTTCCGCCTCCGCCACGGTCTCCACCATGGCGGAGGCGGAAGAGACTCCCTCCACTGCGCATGCGCGGGAATGCCGTCAGCGGCCGCTGACGCTCCCGCGCATGCGCCGCCCGGAGATGTCATTTCCGCGCCAGCTGGCGGGGCACCAAAGACCTTTTCTGCCAGCTGGCGGGGCGGAAATTCGGCCGGCGCCGACCTAGCCCCTCAAGGTTGGGACTCGGCCCCCAAAGATGCGGAGCATTCCGCACCTTAGGGGCGGCGCGATGCCCGTCTGATTTGCGCCGTTTTGGGCGCCAGTTGGCGGACATCGCGCCGTTTCCGGAGAATTTCGCCCCAGATTTCCACCCAAATGGATTCAACCTTATCCTCCATAGCACCGATGTCATCCCTTACTGTTGCCCGGATGTCATCCTTAAATAACAGAGCTACACCACCTCTCTTACCATCCACTCTGTCCTTCCGAATAGTTTGATACCCTTGGATATTTAACTCCCAGTCGTGACCATCCTTTAACCATGTTTCAGTAATGGCCACTAAATCATAGTCATTCACGATGATTTGCTCCATCAACTCATTTACCTTATTCCGAATACTACGAGCATTCAGGAAAAGTACACTTATGTTGGCTTTTTTATCTCTGTTTTGAATCTTAACACCTCAATCAGTAACCTCTCCTAAGTTATATTTCCTCTTAACGTTTCTCCTAATTTTCCTTGGCGTTGAACCCATATCTTCATGTAACAACCTGCCGCGTCGCTTACCATTAATGTTTAACTTCCTGTTTTATTCCTTTTAGTATTACTGGTCCTATTCACTGAGCTCCCCTCAGTCACTGTACCTTGTACTGTCGCCCTTTTTGATTTTTGACTATGGCTTCTCGACCTTACACTTTCCCCCTTACTGCCTTTTGTTTCTGTCCCTGTTTTACTACCTTCCAACTTCCTGCATCGGTTCCCATCCCCCTGCCACATTAGTTTAAACCCTCCCCAACAGCTCTCGCACATCACGGCCATTTTCCACAGAAGACATGCCAAAGTCACTCCAACTCTGCTGAGGCCAGTCCCGAGCCTGTTTGGAGAGGGAAGAAGGTTGGGTGTGGTGTTGGCACCCTCAACCTGTAAAAATCCATCATTGCTCCAGAAACAGCTTGTTCGTTTACTGTTTAAAAATGTTATCTTGTATTTAAATCCTAAGTCACAGTGTAGTTAAGTGTTACTTAGCTGTCTTCCAACAATAAGAAGGGTCATGTGATTTGAAAAGATCTGAGTATTCTCTGTTCCATCCCTTAGCAGGCTACAGATTAAGCTATGTATTTGGACAAGTGCTTGGCAAGGATTTTTCACTGGTGTTAGACTGATTCCCTAATATAATTCCAGAAGACCACAGAATTCTTTGGAAGCCATGCCAAGTGCTTCTCATGATTCAAAAACACTTGTGGTTTTCTCCACAGTAAATGGCAGGAATACAGAAAATCTCCATACTGGTACGAGTGGGCACATTCAAAGGTAATCTATTTTTTTTAAAAATAATTTTTATTAAGGTTTTCATAAAATATCAAGAACAAAATGAAAAAAGAACCCAACAGGGTTAAGTACAAAACACAGTCTAGAAAAGCAACCCTCCATACCCCCCTCCCCCTGTACATAAATAATAAATTAACATTAACACCCCGACTTAACACAACAGGTGTATACACCCCCTCAGACCCTTCAGTGTAAATAACAAAAACAAAAATAAAGTAAACACAACCCCCCCCCCCCCCCCCCCCACCCCCCACCCCCCTCCCGAGTTGCTGCTGCCATTGACCAATGTCTACTGTTCTGCCAGGAAGTCTAAGAACAGTTGCCACCACCTAAAGAACCCTTGTACCGATCCTCTCAAGGTGAATTTCACCCTCTCCAATTTAATGAACCCTGCCATATCGCTGATCCAGGATTCCATGCTTGGGGGCCTCGCACCCTTCCACTGAAGGAGAATCCTTCGCCGGGCTACCAGGGACGCAAAGGCCAGAATACCGGCCTCTTTCGCCTCCTGCACTCCCGGCTCCTCTGCCACCCCAAATATTACGAGCCCCCAGCCCGTTTTGACCCTGGATCCTACCACCCTCGACACCGTCCTCGCTACACCCTTCCAAAATTCCTCCAGCGCTGGACATGCCCAGAACATATGGGTGTGATTTGCTGGGCTCCCTGTGCACTTAACACACCTGTCCTCACCCCCAAAAAACCAGCTCATCCTTGTCCCGGTCATGTGTGCCCTGTGCAGCACCTTAAACTGTATGAGGCTGAGCCTCGCGCACGATGAGGAAGAGTTCACCCTCCCCAGGGCATCTGCCCACGTCCCTTCCTCAATCTCCTCTCCCAACTCCTCCTCCCACTTACCTTTCACCTCCACCACCGAGGCCTCCTCCTCCTCCTGCATCACCTGATAAGTTTCCGAGATCTTTCCCACTCCCACCCACACCCTCGAGAGCACCCTATCCTGTACTGTGCGTGGCAGTAGCCGTGGGAATTTCACCACCTGCCGTCTGGCAAACGCACTTACCTGTAAGTACCTGAAGGTGTTCCCCGGGGGGGAGCCTGTACTTCTCCTCCAGCTCACCCAGGCTCGTGAACTTCCCGTCCACAAACAGGTCCCCCAACTTTCGTATCCCTGCCCTGTGCCAACCCGAAAACCATCCACCTGTTCTACCTGGGGCGAACCGGTGTATTGGGGTCCACGCCGAGGCCCCAACTTCCCCCCTGTGCCGCCTCCACTGCCCCCAAATTTTGAGGGCAGCCGCCACCACCGGGCTCGTGGTATACCTCCCTGGAGGGAGCGGCAGTGGCGCCGTTGCCAGCGCCCCCAGACTCGTACACACACAAGACGCCGTCTCCAGCCTCTTCCATGCAGCCCCCTCCCCCTCCATCACCCACTTGCACACCATCGTCGCATTGGCGGCCCAGTAGTACCCACAGAGGTTGGGCAGCGCCAGTCCCCCCCTATCTCTACTCCGCTCCAGGAACACCCTTCTCACCCTCGGAGTCCCTCGCGCCCACACGAACCCCATTATACTCCTGTTAATCCGCCTAAAAAAAGCCTTCGGGATAAACATGGGGAGGCACTGGAACAGGAACAAAAAACCTTGGGAGCACCGTCATTTTGATTGACTGCACCCTACCCGCCAAGGACAGCGGCAACGCGTCCCACCTCTTGAACTCCTCCTCCATTTGCTCCACCAGCCTTGTAAAATTAAGCCTATGCAGGGCCCCCCAGCTCCTGGCCACCTGGACGCCCAAATACCTGAAGCTCCTCTCCGCCCTTTTTAGTGGGAGCTCACCAATCCCCCTCTCCTAGTCCCCTGGGTGAACCACGAACAATTCGCTCTTCCCCATGTTGAGCTTGCACCCTGAGAAATCCCGAACTCCCTGAGGATCCTCATTACCTCCGGCATTCCCCCCACCGGGTCCGCCACATATAGCAGCAAGTCGTCCGCATAGAGCAACACCCTATGCTCCTCCCCACCCCGCACCAACCCCCTCCAGTTCCTTGACTCCCTCAGTGCCAAAGCCAGGGGTTCAATCGCCAGTGCGAAGAGCAGGGGGGACAGGGGACACCCCTGCCTCGTCCCTCGGTGCAACCGAAAGTATTCGGATCTCCTCCTGTTTGTGGCCACACTTGCCATCGGGACCTCATACAACAACCTAACCCACCTGACAAACCCCTCCCGAAACCCAAACTTCTTCAGCACCTCCCACAGATCCCCCCACTCTACCCTATCGAAGGCTTTCTCAGCGTCCATCGCCACCACTATCTCCGCCTTCCCCTCCCTCGCCGGCATCATGATAACGTTCAAAAGCCTCCGCGCATTCGCGTTCAACTGCCTCCCCTTCACAAACCCTGCCTGGTCTTCATGGATGATCTGCGGCACACAATCCTCAATCCTCGTGGCTAAGACCTTCGCCAGCACCTTAGCATCTACATTTAGCAAGGAAATCGGTCTGTAAGACCCACACTGCAGGGGATCCTTGTCCCGCTTCAGGGTCAAGGAGATCAGTGCCCGGGACATCGTCGGGGGCAAGGTCCCCCCCTCCCTTGCCTCATTGAAGGTCCTGACTAGCAACGGGCCCAACAGGTCCATATATTTTTTATAGAATTCAACCGGGAAACCGTCCGGCCCCGGTGCCTTCCCCGCCTGCATGCCTCCTATCCCTTTGGTCAGCTCCTCCAGCCCAATCGGGGCCCCCAATCCTGCCACCAGTCCCTCTTCCACCTTTGGAAACCTCAATTTGTCCAGGAAGCGGCCCATCCCTCCCTCCTCCCGTGGGGGCTCGGATCGGTACGATTCCTCGTAAAAGTCCCTTAAGACCCCATTGATGCCAACCCCACTCCGCACCACACTCCCTCCCCTGTCCTTAACTCTCCCGATCTCACTAGCTGCGTCCCGCTTCCGAAGCTGATGCGCCAGCAGCCGGCTTGCCTTTTCCCCATACTCATAAATCGCCCCCTGTGCCTTCCTCCACTGCCTTCCTGGTGGTCACCAGGTCGAATTCGGCTTGGAGGCTGCGCCTCTTCCTCAACAATCCTTCCTCGGGCACCTCCGCATACCTCCTGTCTACCCTCACCATCTCCCCCACCAGCCTCTCCCTCTCCCCCCGCTCCCTCCGCTCCTTGTGGGCCCTGATGGAGATCAGCTCTCCCCTCACCACCACCTTCAGCGCCTCCCATACCATCCCCAATCGGACCTTCCCGTTGTCGTTGGTCTCCAAGTACCTCTCTATACTTCCTCGGACCCGCTCGCTCACTTCCTCGTCCGCCAACAGCCCCACCTCCAAGCGCCACAGCGGGCGCTGGTCCCTCTCCTCCCCCATCTCCAAGTCCACCCAATGCGGGGCGTGGTCCGAAATGGCTATTGCCGAATACGCAGTATCCTCTACTCTCGCTATCAGCGCCCTACTCAGAATGAAAAAGTCGATTCGGGAATAAGCCTTATGGACATGTGAGAAGAATGAAAATACCCTAGCCCCCGGCCTTGCAAATCTCCAAGGGTCCACCCCTCCCATCTGGTCCATAAACCCCCTCAGCACTCTAGCTGCCGTCGGCTTCCTACCCGTCCTAGACCTGGAGCGATCCAGTGCCGGATCCAGCACCGTGTTAAAGTCTTCCCCCATTATCAGGCCCCCCACTTCCGAGTCTGGGATCCGACCCAACATACGCCGCATAAAACCCGCATCGTCCCAATTCGGGGCGTACACGTTGACCAGTACCACCCTCTCTCCCTGAAACTTACCACTTACCATTATGTACCTACCGCCATTATCTGCCACAATGCTCGACGCCTCGAATGACACCTTCTTTCCCACCAAGATCGCCACCCCTCGATTTTTGGCATCCAGCCCCGAGTGAAACACCTGACCTACCCACCCCTTCCTCAATCTTACCTGGTCTGCCACCTTCAGGTGTGTCTCCTGGAGCATAACCACATCCGCCTTGAGCCCCTTCAGGTGCGCGAACACGCGGGCCCGCTTAACCGGCCCATTCAGTCCCCTTACATTCCAGGTTATCAGCCGGATCAGGGGGCTACCTGCCCCCCTCCCCCGCCGACTAGCAATGACCACTCCTCGGCCAGCCACGCACCCGCACCCCACGCCCGGTCCGTTCCCCATTGCGGCAGACCCCCGTCTCGACCCCCCACCACTCGCTCCAGCTCCCCCTTGACCATAGCAGCAGCAACTCGATTCCCCCCCCACCCAAACCCCCTCCCGGCTAGGACCCATCCTAGCTGATTTACTCCCCCCATTGCACTTCCGCAAGTCAGCTGACTCCTGCTGACCCCGGCCACTCCCGCCTCTCCTTCGATTCCTCCCATTGTGTGACACACCCTCCTCTCCCGTTCCCCATCCATAGGCTCTCCCCCTCCCCCTTCCATTCCAAGCGCAGGAAACAACCCTCGCTTCCTCGCCCCAGCCCCGCCGCCTCCAGTCTTCAGCACGGGAAAAAGCCGGCGCTTTCCACCTATCCGGCCCCGCCACCTCTGACGCAGCTCCTTTTACAGGCCCAGTCCCCTCATCCCCGACTCGGGCCTCCCCCTCCCCCGGGGGGGCCCATCTCACCGCTGTCCACCCCCCCCCCTGTTCCGTTTACCTACCCCCCTCCAAGAGCCCCCCCGACCAACCCAACCAAATCAGTGCCCAACCCGCCCCAACCACCCTCACCGACCCGAAAGGGAAAAACGCAGCGAAAAAGAAATCAGGAGCAAAGCAAAGGCCCCCCCTCTCAACAAAAAAGAAATAGCATATCAACCGCAGTCCCCAATCGCCCATCCCGACCCTCAATCTGTGTCCAACTTCTCGGCCTGAGCAAAGGCCCATGCCTCCTCCGGAGACTCAAAATAATGGTGCCAGTCCTTGTAGGTGACCCACAGTCGCGCCGGCTGCAACATGCCAAACTTCACCCCCTTCCTGTGCAGCACCGCCTTCGCTCAATTGTACCGGGCCCTCCGCTTCGCCACCTCCGCACTCCAGTCCTGGTACATTCGAACCTCCGCGTTCTCCCACCTGCTGCTCCTCTCCTTCTTGGCCCACCTGAGCACACACTCCCGATCGACGAACCGATGGAACCTCACCAGCACCGCCCACGGAGGCTCGTTAGCCTTGGGCCTCCTCGCCAGCACTCTATGGGCCACTTCCAGCTCCAGGGGCCCCTGGATGGACCCCGCTCCCATCAGCGAGTTCAACATGGTGACCACATAGGCCCCCACGTCCGGCCCCTCCAGCCCCTCCGGGAGGCCCAGATTCCGCAGATTCTTCCGCCTCGACCGATTCTCCATCTCCTCGAACCGCTCCTGCCATTTCTTGTGGAGCGCCTCGTGCACCTCCACCTTTACCGCCAGGCCTAAGATCTCGTCCTCGTTGTCGGAGATCTTTTGTCAAGCCTCGCGGATCGCCCCCCCCAGGGCCGCCTGTGTCTCCAGCAGCTTATCAATAGAAGCCTTCATCGGCTCTAGCAGGTTCGCTTTAATCTCTCTGAAGCAGCGCTGGATACCCTCCTGCTGCTTCTCCGCCCACTGCATCCACGCTGCCTGGTCTCCGCCCGCCGCCATTTTGTTCTTCTTCCCTCGCACCTTCTTCGGGTCCACCACCACCTTTTTAGCATCCCGCTCCTAGTAGAAGCCATATACTGGGGCTGGTTTAGCACACTGGGCTAAATCGCTGGCTTTTAAAGCAGACCAAGGCAGGCCAGCAGCACGGTTCATTTCCTGTACCAGCCTCCCCGAACAGGCGCCGGAATGTGGTGACTAGGGGCTTTTCACAGTAACTTCATGGAAGCCTACTTGTGACAATAAGCGATTTTCATTTCATACTATCGGGGAGCTGTTATAATCTCCTTCTCACACCGGGAAACGTCGAAAAAGTACCGTTGGGGCCCTGAAAAGAGCCCAAAAGTCCGTTTTTGTGGGAGCTGCCGAATGTGCGACTTAGCTCCGCATAGCCGCAACCGGAAGTCTCATTCAAAGGTAATCTAAATGATCGGAATATATCATCCAAAATATTTGCTATCATTTACACTCTCATGACATTGGGTGCTCAGAACACCCGTGTAATTCTAACATCCAACATTGTTATGGCCTGTGAATTGGGGACAGATTTTAAAGAACCGGCAATAGGTTTATCAACCATGAGGTGATAGAATTGACTCTCCAAAACTGCAAAATGTAAATTAGCAAAACTTTTAACATCACCTTCAGTTTCCATGGAGACAGGTAGCCAACATAGGCTGTGACAGTCCATTCTGATCAGCTAGTATGATTTTCCACCCTCCCTTCCTCACCAACCTCTTGGAACAAGCACAAATCCCTTAACCTAACCACCTTTGGACACTAAAGGGCACAAAGGCCAGTTCAACACTCAAGAAGCTCGACACCATCCAGGATTAAGCAATCCACCTAACCTGCACATCTTTGGACAAGGGAGGAAACCGGAGCACCTGGAGGAAACCAACGCAGACACGGGGAGAAATTACAAACTCCACACAGAATTAAACACGGGTCCCACGCGCTGTGAGGCAGCAGTGCCAACCGCTGTGCCACTGTGCCGCCCTTTAGTGCCCAAAGATGATTAGGTTAAGGGGGTATTGGGATAGGGCGGGAGGAGTGGGCAAGGATGGTGTGCTCTTTCAGAGGGCCGGAGTAGAATCAATGCGCCAAATGGCCTACTTCTGCATTCTAGGGATTCTCTGATTCTTTGTGCGACTTGGAGGGCATCTGCCAGGTGGTGGTGTTCCATATGTCTGCTGCCCTTGGCGTTTTAGATGGCAGCAGTTGTGGGTTTGAAAGATGCCATCTGAGGAGTCTAGGTGAGTTCCTGCAGTGCATCTTATAGATGATACACACTGCTGCCACTGTTTGGCGGTAGTGAGGGGTTTGAATATTTGCGGAAGGGGTGCCAATCAAGTGGGTTGCTTAATCCTGGATGGTGTTGAGCTTCTTGAGTGTTGAGTTGCATTCATCCAGGCAAGTGGAGAGTATTCCATAACACTCATGCTTTGTTCCTTATAGATGTTAGACAGGTTTTGGAGCGGCTAAGGAGGATCCGCCATAGGATTACTAGTTTCTGGCCTGCTCTTGAGGCGACAGTATTTATATGGCTAGTCCAGTTCAGTTTCTGTTCAATAGTAACCCCCAGGATATTGATAGTGCGGGATTCAGTAATGGTAATGTCATTGAATGTCAAGGGGCGATGGCTAGATCCTCTCTTGATGAAGATGAGCATTGCCTAGCACTTGGGAGTCGCAAATGTTATTTGCCACTTGTCAAGGGTGGCAAAGTAGCACAGTGGTTAGCACGGTTGCTTCACAGTGCCAGGGACCTGCGTTCAATTCCCGGCTTGGGTCACTGTCTGTGTGGAGTCTACATGTTCTCCCTGTGTCTGCGTGGGTTTCCTCCGGGTGCTCTGGTTTCGTCCCACAAGTCCCGAAAGACATACTTGTGAGGAGAATTGGACATTCTAAATTCTCCCTTAGTGTCCCCAAACAGGCGCCGCAGTGTGGCAACTAGGCGATTTTCACAGAAACTTCATTGCAGTGTTTATTTAGCCTATTTGTGACACTAATAAAGATTATTAAAAAATCCAAGCCTGGGTATTGTCCAGGTCTTGCTCTACTTGGACAGGGACTGCTTCAATATCTGGGGGGTCATGGGTGGTACTGAACATAGTGCAGTCATTAAAGAACATCTCCACTTTTGTCTTATGTTGGTAGGAAGGTCATTGATGAAGCACTTAAGGTAGTGTGATGTCCTAGGTCTATACATCCTTCCCACCAGGTTGCCCTGCCTCTCCTTTTCCTCCATTTCCTTTTTCCTGCTGCACGTGCGGCATTCTCTCCTTCCTGACCTTCTGTCCTCCCTCTGGCCTGCAATTACTTGCGCTGACTATCTTCCAAGGCTTCTATGTGGGAGGGTGCGTGCCCATCTTCTATGTGCGCACAAAGCGTCCTGCTCCATTACAAAGTTCTTGGCAACTGGGCGCACGAGTTATTAGGGGCAAAAATAATTACCCATCCTCCTTCTGCCTTAGGGTAAGGAAAACAATTGGAATTCATTTTGTACCATATCTGGGAGGGTGAATAAAGTTTTAAGGCAAATTCCACAGGGGTAACTACCTCTTCAAAAATTTCCACTGGTTATCCAAAGAAGTACATTAGGTTCAGACCTGTTCATATCAGGTCTACTTTGCACACTTTGGGTTTCCCACAGTAGGCACGATTTAACCAAATGGGAACTATGTCCCATAGCGAGCGCATTTAGCCATGTGTTTCCCCACGCTCGCAGCGCCGAGAAGCACAACACTATCTAACGTGATTCCGGTCAGATATGGGGCCTCAGCGAGGAACGTGCGGCCAAGGCCGCACTTAGTCACATTTCCTGCACTGCGGACCCCGCTCGCTGAAATGCCTCAGTGCGGAGAGAGATTGGGGCGCCATTTTTAAATGTTGTCCCAATCTCTCGAGCCCCCGACATGACCCCCGAACCTCCCCAAGCCCAACCCACTGTAAGGGGTTAGTCCCTTATTGGAATTAGCCAATACTATATTTTATGAAGACATGGAGAGTCCACACAGAGGTGTAACAAAAGAAACAAAGGTTTATTTACAAGGTTCACGGCTCACTGCTCCCGGTGGTACCAACCGTGTCTGAGACGTCCGGTACCGAATTGCCCGACCTTATATACAATGTTAATTGAGCTTCCCCACCCTCTTAGCAAGGAAGCCCGTATTCCGCAAGGGACACGGGGAATACAATCGTTCCCATCCCGTAAGTCCCATGGGGGTGCAAGTTAGGACACGATAGAAACATTGAGAAAGAATGAGCAACTCTGACTGACCTAACCTGATACCCAGGGCTGACCCATTGCAATGTTCATTGACCACAAATTTGAATATTGATAAATACTGTATTTTAAAAAGTCAGAGAAAATTTGTATGAATTTTTTGATGTCCCAGCAGGCAGTTTTGGAATTCATTTTCATAACATCCTCACTATTTACATTAGGGTATCAAACTGCTCTGCTGTTCAGCTTCTATGCTTATACTGCATCCCACACACACAATAATTCCCCTCTCGAAAATCATAGATCATTTACCTTGTTAATAAGCAATAGCATTTCCAAACAATCATACACATAGCTACTGGCTCAGTAATTGTAGCATTTCTAATGCCGCAAACCTATATTTAGAAACTGGTAAAGCTCCAAACACGATTGTTCAGTTGATTTGATGCATGCACCATAGTCGATTCTGGGTGTTGTGCCGCCACTAGAAACATAATCAACAGCTGAAGATCACGCCACCACTTTGTTACGTTTCCTTCTCCAAAAGCCAAAGCATTTTAATCCACTGTTTACATCTGCTGCGTCATTGCGATGTTTTGTTACTGTTATCAATTCTGGATAAAATATCAAATGCTTTATGCCCCTTCCAATTGAATTTAATTTTTCTTGCTTATCCTCCTACTCCAAATAAAAATACCATAGGCTTACAGATTTTAATCAAGAAGCAGAAGTTCTAATTAATATAACGATCCCAAGGAGGATAGCTTGGAAATTATTAGTGGAAGAAAAGAATTGGCTGTGCCACTTTTGTTTGGTTTCCCCATTAAAAGTAATTAGACAGGAGTGCCGCGGTAATGTACTGATGAGACAGAAGCTTGCTTTTCATTCCTGGAAGTTTAATTATGTAGGTGGGTGAACCAGCCATTGTCTAGGTCAAACCAAGCTCAAGCTGAGCCCAGAGTCTGGTTTGGCTTTCACTGTCAACACTTGTGCTGGGCCAATTTTAAAAAAACAAAGAAAAAGCAAATCCCTCTGGTAAAGAGGGTGTACTGAGGCTCGGGTTGGCCATGTAGAATCATGACTCATTTCTGGTGGGTAGGAACTATTAACCCTTTGAGATCAGCAGCACCACCCGACGTGACAAAATGAGAAACACAATCATAAAGCTGCAAACAGTTGATGAGTCAAGGACAGAGTAAGTGAGGAATCGCTGATAAGACCACACAAAAAAAGGTGCATGGGGGGGGGGAGGGAAAACATGACAGCTGGAAGATAAACATATTTGTGTGTTTTTCAACCACTCTGTGTGGAAATCTTTTGTGAAACTAATGTATATTGATTCTTAACCACGATTAATTACAGGATATTGAAGTCCCTTCAAACATTTCTTCAGAGTTTGAGTTTTAATATTTTACTATAAAGCATCTTGCACATCTTGACTTGTAAACAATTAGGTTCTTGTTAACAAACAAAGGGTTTGCTTTTGGCACGGTTGGGGAATTATATTTTCTCTTCTCTTCCACTCTTGCAGGGCGACACGGTGGCACAGTGCTTAGCGCTGCTGCCTCACAGTGCCAGGGACCCAGGTTTGATTACAACTTTGGGGGACTGACTGTGCAGAGTCTGCACCTTCTCCCGTGCCTTTGTGGGTTTCCTCCGGATTCTCCAGTTTCCTCCCACAATCCAAACGTGTGGAGGTTAGATGGATTTTCCATGATAAATTGCTCCTTAGTGTCGAACGTTACATGGGTAGTGGGGTTACGGGATGGAAAGGAGTGGGCCCAGGTTAATGTGCCCTTTCTGAGGTTTGGTGAAGACTCGATGGGCCGAATGGTCTCCTTCTACACTGTACGAATTCTATGTCTGTGTTCTATCAAGGCAGAATTTTCACTTCCACATACTACTTTAAATATTCACCTAACTGAGAGGCCTGTAGTTGGATGACAGACAATTTTAAGACTTGAGCTTGCAACTGCTCAGTTGAAATCAAACGCAGAACCCCTGAGTTAAAGAATTTGGCAACTTTTTTAAGGAGCTGCGTGCCTGATTATCTGCAGAGCCCTTTAAAGGACATGGCTGTAGTGGTTCAGTAACGTATGCCTGTCAACTCTACCCACAGTAGCGCAAAGCTTTGACTGCACTAAAATCCAAATACTGAAAACATGTAGCAAAGAACGAAGATTGGCCCCAAACTATTCAAAAGGTGAAATGCTTGCACAAGTAACAAAAGTATATAAATTTAAGTAGAAAACAAATTGAAGAATAACACGCAACTAGTGGAAAAGAAAGATTGGAGCAAAGGAACTAGAAATAATAACAGTATACTTGATTTTTCATGTGCCATCTACTTGCCTTTTTCTCACTGTTTCTCTCGACCTGCATTTGCAGATTTCTCCTTTGTTTCCTTTCTCTTTCTCTTTTTCTTTCTCCTCAGATTTTGAAAATGCGATATACACAGATGTTGCTGGCAAAACTTGCAAAACAAGCAGAGTTGGCTGATTCACAATAAATCGTCTGAGACAGAGTCAACTTCTGTCACTGGCTAACACCAACAGCACAAGATAAAAAGCCTATTATGTGTGCATACAATGGATGAATCCTTTTTTCTAAATTAGAGTCCCCAAATCTTTTTTTTCCATTTATGCGGAAATTTAGCGTGGCCAATTCATCCACCTGCACTTTTTTTTTGGTTGTGGGGGCGAGACCCACGTAGAAATGATGGGGAGAACGTGCAAACTCTACACGGGCAGTGACCTGGGGCCGGGATCGAACACTGGTCCTTGGTGCCGTGAGGCAGCAGTGCTAACCACTGTGGCACCGTGCTGCCCTACAATGGACAAAACCTAATTTGCATTCCAACATAAAGCTAATGCTACATTTCAAAGAAACAAGTATTTGTTTTTCAGGTTACAAATTATTACTTTTAAATTTGGTTTTGTTGATCTTCAATTCCACAAGTCTCAGGTATTGCATTGGAATAGTGCCTTTTTAACATATTAAAATATCCCAAGATACTTCCGAGAATCCTTATAGGCCAAGTTGTACATCAAGCTAGAATCTTAGAATCCCTACAGTGCAGAAGGAGGCCATTTGGCCCATCTAGTCTACACTGACCCTCTGAAGGAGCACCCCATGCAGGGCCCATCCCCTTAACCCCATAACCCCACCGAATATTTTGATCACTTAGTGGCAATTTAGCATGGTCAATCCACCTAACCTGCACATCTTTGGACTGTGGGAGGAAACTGGAGCACCCGGAATAAACCTGCGGATACAGGGAAGAATGTACAAACTTGAGGAGGTAACAAAACTGATTGACGAGGGAAGGGCTATGGATGTTGTCTACATGGACTTTAGTAAACCATTTGATAAGGTCCCTCATGGCAGGCTGGCGCAAAAGATTAGATCACATGGGGTCAGGGGTGAACCAGTAGGATGGATCCAGAACTGGCTTGGCCATAGAAGACAGAGGGTAGCAGTGGAAGGTGTTTTTCTGAATGGAGGTCTGTAACTAGTGGTGTTCCGCAGGGATCAGTACTGGGACCTCTGCTATTTGTAATATATATAAATGTCTTGGAAGAAAACGTAGCGGGTCTGAATGGCAAGTTTGCAGATGATACAGGAGTTGCAGATAGTGATGAAGATTGTCAGAGAATACAACAGGCTGCAAAATTGGGCAGAGAAATGGCAGATGGAATTTAACCCAGACAAATGCGAGGTGATGCATTTTGGTAGATACATTCCAGGTGGGAGCTATAAAATAAATGGCAGAACCATCAGGTGCATAGAGTCACAGAGAGATCTGGGTGTGCAGGTGCACAGATCCTTAAAAGTGGCAGTACAGGTGGAAAAGGTGGTAATTGATTGATTGATATTTATCGTCACATGTACTGAAGTACAATGAAAAGTATTTTTCTGCGGCCAAGAGAACGTACACAGTACGTACACAGTAGACAAAAGAATAATCGACAGAGTACATTGACAGTGATGCATCAACAAATAGTGATTGGTTACAGTGCATAACAAGAGGAATAACAGGAATGCGGAATATTTGGCTAATGGTAAAGTTCTTGAAAGTGTGGATGAGCAGAGGGATCTAGGTGTCCATGTACCTAGATCCCTGAAAGTTGCCACCCAGGTTGATAGGGTTGTGAAGAAGGCCTATGGAGTGTTGGCCTTTATTGGTAGAGGGATTGAGTTCCGGAGTCGGGAGGTCATGTTGCAGCTGTACAGAACTCTGGTACGGCCGCATTTGGAGTATTGCGTACAGTTCTGGTCACCGCATTATAGGAAGGACGTGGAGGCTTTGGAGCGGGTGCAGAGGAGATTTACCAGGATGTTGCCTGGTATGGAGGGAAAATCTTATGAGGAAAGGCTGATGGACTTGAGGTTGTTTTCGTTGGAGAGAAGAAGGTTAAGAGGAGACTTAATAGAGGCATACAAAATGATCATGGGGTTGGATAGGGTGGACAGTGAGAGCCTTCTCCCGCGGATGGATATGGCTGGCACGAGGGGACATAACTTTAAACTGAGGGGTAATAGATATAGGACAGAGGTCAGAGGTAGGTTCTTTACGCAAAGAGTAGTGAGGCCATGGAATGCCCTACCTGCTACAGTAGTGAACTCGCCAACATTGAGGGCATTTAAAAGTTTATTGGATAAACATATGGATGATAATGGCATAGTGTAGGTTAGATGGCTTTTGTTTTGGTGCAACATCGTGGGCCGAAGGGCCTGTACTGCGCTGTATTGTTCTATGTTCTATGTTCTAAGGCCAAACAAGAGCAACATAGGGCATATGGCATGCTTGCCTTCATAGGACAGAATATCGAGTATAAAAGCTCGACAATTAGGCCACATTTGGAATACTGTGTCCAATTCTGCTCACCGCACTACCAGAAGGACATGGAGGCTTTGGAGAGAGTACAGAAAAGGTTTACCAGGATGTTGCCTGGTATGGAGGGTATTAGCTATGATGAGAGATTGAATAAACTGGGATTGTTCTCCCTAGAGAGACGGAGGATGAGAGGCGACCTGATAGAAGTTTATACAATTATTAGGGGTATAGATAGGGTTAACAGTTGGAGGCTTTTCCCCAGGGTGGAAATGACAATTACAAGAGGACATAAGTTCAAGGTGAGGGGGGAAAGGTTCAGTGGAGATGTGCATGGGACGTTTTTTACACAGAGGGTGGTGTTGGCCCGGAAGGCACTGTCAAGTGAGGTGGTTGAGGCAGATACGTTAGCGACCTTTAAGACTTATCTGGATAGGCACATGAACAGACGGGGTATAGAAGGATACAGGCGGTTGGTCTAGATAGGACATGTGATCGGCACAGGCTTGGAGGGCCGAAGAGCTTGTTCCTGTGCTGTATTATTATTTGTTCTTTGTTCAACAAAGACAGTCACCCAAGCTACATAAGGCAATCACAGAGTTTATGACCAAATATTTGGTCAAAGAAGTAATTTTTAAGGAGCATTTTAAGGGGGTAAAGCAATTTCGAGAGGTAGAAAGGTTTAAGGAACGATATCCGGAACTTAGGACTTTGACAGCTGAAGGCATGGCTACCAATGTTGGAGCAATTAAAATCGAGGATGGTCAAGAGGCCAGAATAAGTACAGAAATCTTGAAGGGTTGTGCAGCTGGAGGATATTACAAGAGTAGAACAAATGAGGCCGTGGAGGAATTTTAAAATTGAGATGTTGCTAGACCAGTTGGTCAGTGAACACAATGGCGATGGGTGAACAGGACTTCATGTGGTTAGGATATAGACAGCAGTTTTGCTGACCTCAGGTTTGTGTACACAGACTGTTAAAGGCCAGCCAGGAGTGTGTTGAAATAGCCAGGTCAAAAAGGAATGAATGAGGGCTTCAGCATTCATTATGAGGAGCTGAGGCAGAGTCAGAGGTGGAAATAGGTGGTCTTAGTGGTAGCTCATTTCAGGGTCTATTATAACACCCAGGTTACAAAGAATCTGGTTCAACCTCAAACAGTTTCCAGGGAACGAGATGGAGTCCTTAGCTAGGGAATTGAGTTTGTAATGGGAATCAAAGGTAATTGTTGTGGTTTTCCCAATATTTAATTTCTGCTCATCTAGTACTGGATGTCAGCTAAGCATTCTGATAATTTTACATCAGTGAAGGAGTTCATCGAGGTGGTAGGGGAGTTGGGGAGCGGGAGGCAGGATTGTGGGGTGTTAGAACATAGAACATAGAACAGTACGGCACAGAACAGGCCCTTCAGCCCTCGATGTTGTGCCGAGCTTTGTCCAAAACCAAGATCAAGCTATCCCACTCCCTGTCATTCTGGTGTGCTCCATGTGCCTATCCAATAACCGCTTGAAAGTTCCTAAAGTGTCCGACTCCGCTATCACAGCAGGCAGTCCATTCCACACCCTAACCGCTCTCTGAGTAAAGAACCTACCTCGGACATCCCTCCTATATCTTCCACCCCGAACCTTATAGTTATGCCCCCTTGTAACAGCTACATCCACCCGAGGAAATAGTCTCTGAACGTCCACTCTATCTATCTCCCTCATCATCTTATAAACCTCTATTAAGTCGCCTCTCATCCTCCTTCGCTCCAATGATAAAAGCCGTAGCTCCCTCAACCTTTCCTCATAAGACCTACCCTCCAATCCAGGCAGCATCCTGGTAAATCTCCTTTGCACCCTTTCCAATGCTTCCACATCCTTCCTACAATGAGGTGATCAGAACTGCACACAATACTCCAAATGTAGTCTCACCAGGGTCCTGTACAGTTGCAGCATAACCTCACGGCTCTTAAACTCAAGCCCCCTGTTAATAAACGCTAACACACTATAGGCCTTCTTCACAGCTCTATCCACTTGAGTGGCAACCTTCAGAGATCTGTGGACATGAATCCCAAGATCTCTCTGTTCCTCCACATTCCTCAGAACCCTGCCGTTGACCCTGTAATCTGCATTCAAATTTGTCCTACCAAAATGAATCACCTCGCACTTATCAGGGTTAATCTCCATCTGCCATTTTTCGGCCCAGCTCTGCATCCTATCGATGTCTCTTTGCAGCCTACAACAGCCCTCCACCTCATCCACTACTCCACCAATCTTGGTGTCATCAGCAAATTTACTGACCCACCCTTCAGCCCCCTCCTCCAAATCATTTCTAAAAATCACAAATAGCAGAGGACCCAGCACTGATCCCTATGGTACACCGCTGGTAACTGGTCTCCAGTCTGAAAAATTTCCATCCACCACCACCCTCTGTCTTCTATGTGATAACCAGTTACTTATCCAATTGGCCAAATTTCCCTCTATCCCACACCTCCTTACTTTCTTCATGAGCCGACCATGGGGAACCTTATCAAACGCCTTACTGAAATCCATGTATACGACATCAACTGCTCTACCTTCATCTACACACTTAGTTACCTCCTCAAAGAATTCAATCAAATTTGTGAGGCAAGACTACTCCACACCTATCCATAATGCGCTTTGCAATTTCTTCCTCCACAACTCTATTACTATTTGGGGGCCTACAGAAAACTCCTAACAACGTGACCGCTCCTTTCCTATTTCTAACTACAGCCCATATTACCTCAGTGGCCAGATCCCCCTCGAACTGCCTTTCTGCAGCCGTTAAACTATCCTTGATTAACAATGCTACTCCTCCATCTCTTTTACCACCTTCCCTACTCTTACTGAAACATTTATACCCTGGAACCTCCAATAACCATCCCTGTCCCTGTTCTAACCATGTCTCCGTAATGGCCACAACATCGTAGTCCCAAGTGCCAATCCATGCTCCAAGTTCACTTACCTTATTCTGGATGCTCCTTGCATTAAAGTAGACACACTTCAACCCACCTTTCTGTCTACCAGTACACTCCTGCGAGCTTGATACCCTCCTCAGTACCTCACTACTCTCAACACTGGCTTCTGGACTACAGCTCGTTTTCCCATCCCCCTGACAAATTAGTTTAACCCCCCCCCCCCCCGAAGAGCCGTAGCAAATTTCCCTACCAGGATATTGGTGCCCCTCTGGTTCAGGTGCAAACCTTCCCCAGAATGTGCTCCAATTATCCACGTACCTGAAACCCTCCCTCCTACACCATCCCTGCAGCCACGTGTTTATCTGCCCTCTGTCCCTGCTCCTCACCTCACTAGCATGTGACACCGGCAACAAACCAGAGATGACAACATGGTTTGTCCTGGCTCTCAACTTCCACGCTAGCTCCCTAAATTCCTGTATTAAATCCCCGTCCCTACTCTTACCTATGTCGTTGGTACCAATGTGTACCACGACTTGTGACTGTACCCCTCCCGCTTAAGGATTCTGAAAACACTGTCCGAGACGTCACGGACCCTGGCACCCGGGAGGTTACATACCATCCATGAGTCTCTTTCGTTGCCACAGAACCGTCTATCTGTCCCTCCAACTATCGAGTCCCCAATAACATTTGCTCTCCTGCTCTCCCCCCTCCCCTTCTGAGCTACAGGGACGGACTCAGTGCTGGAGGTCTGTTCACCGTGGCTTACCCCTATTAAGTCGTTCCCCCCACCAGTATCCAAAGCGGTATACTTGTTACTAAGGGGAACGACCACAGGGGATCCCTGTACTGACTGCTTCCTCCCAGCCCCTCTCACCGTCACCCATCTATCTTCATTCTTCGGAGTAACTACATCCCCGAAGCTACTATCTATGACCACCTCTGCCTCCCGAATGATCCGAAGTTCATCCAGCTCGAGCTCCAGTTCCCTAACGCGGTTTCTGGGGAGCTGGAGCTGGGTGCACTTCCCACAGGTGAAATCAGCAGGGACACTGACGGCATCCCTCACCTCAAACATTCTGCAGGAGGAACATTGCACTGCCTCCTCTGCCATCCCCCCTAGATAACTTGCGGTAAAAACAAGAAATAGAAAGAAAGAGTTTACCTGATATTCACTCACCCCTTTAGATTAAGAGGAGGTGGAAGGGTGGGGGACACTACAAGTGTAGTGTCTCGGGTTTAGCACCCGCCCAACTTAAATACAGGTAAAAATAAAACACTTAACCAGCAACCACTGCGTCCCGCACTATAACAGCAATCAGCTGTTATGGGCCCACGCAAACAATTTAAATCTGTACTACTTATCCCAGCAGTCACTCTATCCTCACTCCCGACATTTCGTTGGTTTGATTATTTGCAGCCCTGTTGGCTTGTTTTGTTTTATGGTTGTTTTTGATGTGTAAATATGCCTCAATAAAATATTTTTTTTTAAAAAAAGAAATAATCCATAAAATTTACCAGTGACTATAAAAATAACACAACAAAACAACCAATATAACTCAAATAGAGTTGGGTTGTGAATGGGCGTTTGAGAAACAGGTACAGTTTAATGATAAAATGTCAAACCTGCAGATGTACTTGAGAGACATTATCGGGATTCTCCAATCCCGCGACAGAGTGTCCACGCCGTGGTAAACGCCATAGCATTTTACGTCGGCGTGAACGG
The DNA here is from genome assembly GCF_047496885.1 of Scyliorhinus torazame. Lineage (NCBI taxonomy): Eukaryota > Metazoa > Chordata > Chondrichthyes > Carcharhiniformes > Scyliorhinidae > Scyliorhinus > Scyliorhinus torazame. Next base: position 92,205,687 of record NC_092712.1, read on the forward strand.
GCCGCTCCCAGTACTAATTCTGGCCCCTACAGAGGGCCAGCACGGTGCTTGAGCAGTTCGCACCGCTCCAGCTGCCAATCCCGGTGCGAACTGTGCGCCGCAGGATCCGCACACGCACAGTTGCGCTGGCGCCAACGAGAACATGCGCAGTGGCCTCCTTCAATGTGCCGGCCCCGATGCAACATGGCGCAGTACTACAGCGGCCGGCACATAGGAAAGGAGGCCCGCCTCCACAGAGGCCGGCCCGCCGATCGGTGGGCCCCGATCGCGGGCCAGGCCACATCGGAGGGCCCCCGGGGTCAGACCCTCCACTCTCCCCTCACAGGCCACCACCCGACCCTTCCACACCGAGGTCCCGCCAGCCAAGAGCAGGTTAGAACGGCGCCGGCAGGACTCGGCTCTTTTCCTACGGCCGCTATGCCCATCCGGGCCAGAGAATCAGTGGGCCAGCCGCATTGAGCGACCCGCGACCGGCGCCACGCCAACCACGCTGGCGCCAATGGCACTGATTCTCCGCTCTGCGGAGAATTGTGTGCCAGCGTCAGGGCTGCGTGGCCCGTTCGCGGGGATTCTCCAGCCCGGCGCAGGGCTGGGAGCATCCCGCCCTCTGCACTTATAGCCAGATTAAAATGCAATGAAGTGTTCTAATGTGCAAATTATTGTTTTATTGGTTGCATAATCGCAGAATAATTAAAATAAAACCAATATATACCTCAAATTAAGAGCTGTATTTTTACATTCTGGTCACCAAAAAAAGCCTTTACAAATGCAGGGGCAAGAGTTTTACAAATTGAAAGAAAATCAGTGACTTTACTGAGTCTACACAACACAGCTGTTTGAGTTATACTGGATCAACTCTGTGTCACTTGACAACAGCTGCAGGAACACTGAAGTCATGCACAATTTAAATCATGTGTAATACCCTGTTCACACTGTCCTTTGCAAACTGGAGTTCTTCCCGCTTCCGGCATAAGGCAGTTTGTGGTAAATATGTGGACTCTTCACAAAGCTGTGGAAAGTAATTTCTGTGAGACCTCTTTTTCTTGTTTTTTTTGGAAGAAATAAACTGAACTGACACTGATTATTGTTTTCTGCATATTGATTTGCAGCTGGATATTTTAGTTTTAAATTAAAAGTAGTAACTGAAATATGTTTTTTTTATATTAGACGTATGTAAAATAATTGTCACCCCAGTCTGCTCTCTCCTTTTGAAAGCTGATTGGTGGTGATTTAACCTGAGGGTCACCTGCCTCAGGCAACGGGGAGAAGGCGAGCCCTTTATGAATAACCTCAGCCGGTACAGGAATTGAACCTGCACTGTTTGGTTTGGTTTGGTTTATTGTCACATGTACCGAGGTACAGTGAAAAGTATTGTCCTGCATGCAGATCACTCCGGACATGAAAAGAAAATACATAATAGGACAAACATAAAATACACAATGTAAATACATAGACAGGAATCGGGTGAAGCATGCAAAGTGTAGTACTACTCAGCAGAGAGGATGTGTGAAGGGATCAGGGGCGAAATTCTCCGGAAACGGCGCAATGTTCGCTGACTGGCGCCCAAAACGGCGCAAATCAGTCGGGCATCGCGCCGCCCCAAAGGTGCGGAATGCTCCGCATCTTTGGGGGCCAAGCCCCAACCTTAAGGGGCTAGGCCCGCGCCGGACGAATTTCCGCCCCGCCAGCTGGCGGAAAAGGCCTTTGGTGCCCCGCCAGTTGGCGCGAAAATGACATCTCCGGGCGGCGCATGCGCGGGAGTGTCAGCGGTCGCTGACGGCATTCCCGCGCATGCGCAGTGGAGGGAGTCTCTTCCGCCTCCGCCATGGTGGAGACCGTGGCGAAGGCGGAAGGAAAAGAGTGCCCCCACGGCACAGGCCCGCCCGCGGATTGGTGGGCCCCGACCGCGGGCCAGGCCACCATGGGGGCATCCCCCGGGGCCAGATCGCCCCGCGCCCCCCCCCAGGACCCCGGATCCCGCCCCCGCCGCCTTGTCCCGCCGGTAATCTACGCCGGCGGGACAGGCATTTTAGCAGCGGGACTTCAGCCCATCCGGGCCGGAGAATCGCGGGGGGAGGCCCGCCAACCGGCGCGGCCCGATTCCCGCCCCCGCCGAATATCCGGTGCCGGAGAATTCGGCCACCGGCGGGGGCGGGATTCACGCCAGCCCCCGGCGATTTTCCGACCCGGCGGGGGGTCGGAGAATGTCGCCCCAGATCAGTCCATAAGTCCAGCAGTCCATAAGAGGGTCATTTAGGAGTCTGGTAACAGCAGGGAAGAAGCTGTTTTTGAATCTGTTAATGCGTGTTCTCAGATTTTTGTATCTCCTGCCCAATGTAAGAAGTTGCAAGAGTGAGTAAGCTGGTTGGGAGGGGGCCTCGATTATGCTGCCCGCTTTCCCCAGGCAGCGGGAGGTGTAGACAGAGTCAATGGTTGGGAGACGGGTTCGTGTGATGGACTAGGCGGTGTTCACGACTCTCTGTAGTTTCTTCCGGTCTTGGGCCGAGCGGTTGCCATCCAGGCTGTGATGCAGCCATATCGGATGCTTTCTATGGTGCACCTGTAAAAGTTGGTAAGAGTCAGTGTGGATATGCTGAATTACCTTCGTTTCCAGAGGAAGTATAGACGCTGTTGTGCTTTCTTGGTCGTAGCATCGATGTGGATGGACCAGGACAGATTTTTGGTGATGTGCACACCTAGGAATTTGAGGCTGTCAACCATCTCCACCTCGGCCCATTGATGCAGACAGGGGTGTGTATAATATTTTGCTTCCTGAAGTCAATGACCAGCTCTTTAGATTTGCTGATATTGAGGGAGAGATTGTTGTCATCACACCGCTCCACTAGGTTCTCTGTCTCCCTCCTGTATTCTGACTTGAGATCTGGCCCACTATGGTCATGTCATCAGCAAACTTGTAGATGGAGTTGGAGTCAAATTTTGCCACAGAGTCGTCAGTGTATAGGGAGTATAGTAGGGGGCTAAGGATAGAGCCTTACGGGCTCCGGTATTGAGGACTATCGTGGAGGTATTGTTGCTTATCCTTACTGACTGTGGTCAATGGGTCAGGAAGTAGAGGATCCAGTTGCAGAGTGAGCAGCCACGCCCTAGGTTTTGGAGTTTTGATATGAGCTTGGCTGGGATTATGATGTTGAAGGTGGAGCTGTAATCAATAAATAGGAGTCTGGGGCGAAATTCTCCCCCAACGGCACGATGTCCGCCGACTGGCGCCAAACACGGCGCCAATCAGACGGGCATCGCGCCGGCCCAAAGGTGCGGAATGCTCCTCAATGTTGGGGCTAGGCCGACGCCGGAGGGATTTCCGCCCCACCAGCTGGCGGAAATGGCATTTGTTGCCCCGCCAGCTGGCGCGGAAATGCGGCGCATGCGCGGGAGCGTCAGCGGCCGCTGACAGTTTCCCGGCGCATGCGCGGGAGCGTCAGCGGCCGCTGTCAGTTTCCCGCGCATGCGCAGTGGGGAGAGTCTCTTCCGCCTCCGCCATGGTGGAGGCCGTAGCGGAGGCGGAAGGGAAAGAGTGCCCCCACGGCACAGGCCCGCTCGCGGATCAGTGGGCCCCGATCGCGGGCCAGGCCACCGTGGGGGCACCCCCCGGGGTCAGATCGCCCCGCGCCCCCCCCCCAGGACCCCGGAGCCCGCCCACGCCGCCTGGCCCCGCCGGTAAATACCAGGTTTGATTTACGCCGGCGGGACAGGCAATTTCTGGGCGGGACTTCGGCCCATCCGGGCCGGAGAATCCAGCGGGGGGTCCCGCCAACCGGCGCGGCCCGATTCCCGCCCCCGCCCAATCTCCGGGAGCGGAGACTTCGGCGGAGGCGGGGGCAGGATTCACGGCGGCCTACGGCCATTCTCCCACCCGGCAGGGGGTCGGAGAATGACGCCCCTGATGTAGGAGTCCTCGATGCTCCAGGGATGAGTGTAGGCCCAGGGAGATGGTGTCTGCTGTGGACCGGTTGTGGAGGTATGCGAATTACAGTGGATGGAGGCATTTGGGGAGTTTGGAGTTGATGTGTCTTATGACCAGCCTCTCAGAGCACTTTGTATTGGTTGATTCAAGGCCACCGGACAGGAGTCATTGAGACAAGTTGCCTGGTTCTTCTTTGGCACTGTCGGCGTCACTCTGCATCACGAACCAGCCATCCAGACAACTCAGCTAACCGACCCTCTTTTTATATTTGTACACTAATAGAAGCAATAACGTTATGTCCCTTCTGTTAAAAATTATTTTATTTACTTTGGAAATACAGGCTTTGCGTACAATTCTCTGGCCTCATTGCGGTCTCACTCGAGCGCAACGAGGTCAGTGAATACGGGACAGGCCGAAAATGAGAACCGCGCCGGGCGCCAAACCGTTTGCAATGCAACCGGCCTGCTCCCATAGGCGAAATTGGCATCTCACCGTAGCGTGCCGAGAAACCAATTATAACCACTTAAGCCCTATTTCCATACAATTAACGGGAGCCGCCCTACATCCAACGGCCTCCTGTGATTCAGCGGACTCCCCAGCAAGTGGTGACTTGCGCGGCGATTGGCACTCCTTTTGAAAAACGTGAACTTGTCGGATGGGCTGCTGCGGGAGCTGAGGAGGTGAGTAGCCAACTTCGCTCACAGGCAATGAGCCCTGGAGCACTGGGCTTGCTGCCCCTGTGATCGGGGGGAGCACTGGGGGGTGCATCCCCAGTTGGAGGTGGGCTGCTATAGGGGCTGGGGGTATCTTGGTTGGAGTAGGGCTCTGCTGGGGAAGGGGGGGGGGGGGTCAGACGTGCGCGGGTCTGTCATGCCAATCCCTGGATTTGTGTTCCTATTTCGCGAACAACCCTAGCCTCTGCATGTCTGCCCCACTGACCACCCATAACTCCCATTTATTGCGGAGGCGTTTGAAGGCTATTGTTAATATGGAATTGACAATCGTGATTAAGTACGCACTTCATACATCCCAAGTGGATCCCCATGGGTGGGCAGGCCATGTGGGGCTCATCACCTCGCACCCCAATCACACCTTGATGCATGGATACTTGAACACTGCGGGAGGCAGCACCACACTCGCAACGGTCAACCTTTGATCACCCAGGGAATGGGCCCCAGTCCTGGGCACATGCCTGCAGCCGGGTGTACTTGGGAAGGATGTCTCAGGCAGGGGGTGGGGGGGGGTGAGGCCCATGCCTGGGGGAATGGGGCATTTGATTGTTTTTCGGCCCGCATCGCAGAACAAAGAGCCACAGGCGTCATACTGGTTGTGGTGAGGGTATTTTAATGTTCCACTCACAAGTGTACACCACTGCCCCAATCCCAATGGTGCCAACCCACTATCCCCACCCTCACTCTCCCCCAAACCCCCCACAACACCCCCTTCACCTCCCCCCAAAGCACACTGCACTCCTTACTCCCCACCTACCCTCGCACCACCTCCCCCCCCAGGGCCCTCAGTTGCCACCCAGTGCCCCCTTCTCCCGGTCAGTGCCCATAGGGCCCTGGGGTTCACTTTGGGCTGGTGGGGCTGCTGGATTATGCCCTGCATGTCCCTGCGACATTTGGCCCTGCCAGCCCTGGTGGCTTCCCAATGTCTGCACCATTGTGTCGACGCCCTCACTGATGCTCCTCAGTGATTGAGACTTACTCTGCAGTGACTCAGCAATGCCCACCTGCAACTGGGACAATCTCCGCAGCACCTTGCCATTCCCAACTGAGACTGGGACATGTCCCGCAGCAGCTCATCAGGGTCAACCTGGTACTGGGTCACATCCCCCAATGAGTCGGACAGTCTACCGAGGCCCTCAGCCATGGCCGTCACCGACTGCACAACACCTTGGACACCTTCACTCATGCTGCCGACGTTATGCGCCAGGCTCTTCACTGTGGTCACCACCCGAGCAATGTTTTTTTTTCTTTTTTGTTTTAAATTTAGAGTACCCAATGCATTTTTTCCAATTAAGGGCAATTTAAGTGTGGCCAATCCACCTACCCTGCACATCTTTGGGTTGTGGGGGCGAAACCCATGCAAGCACGGGGAGAATGTGCAAACTCCACACGGACAGTGACCCATGGCTGGGATTGAACCTGGGACCTCGGCACTGTGAGGCATCAGGGCTAACCCACTGCGCCACCGTGCTGCCCTTCCACCCGAGCAATGTTGGCCTTGGTGCCACGCATTCCCTGTGACATCACTTGCATCCGTAGCCTCTGGGACTGCTCTAATCAGCTATGAACCTGCTGGACATCCCCCTCTGGATGTCCCGGCCACCCTAACATCTCTATCAGCTCCAGGTAAACCTGTTCCTGAGGCTTAGCATCTGGCTGGGACCCCGTTAGGCCCTGGGATCCAGCAAGGCCGGACTGCTGTCTCGCCCTCGCATTATTGTCTGCATCTGATGTGCATCAGCAACTGTGTGGTTCTCACCAGATTGTGCCCCAGAAGCCTTACTAATGTTGCCCACCAAAGAGCATGTATCTGCACTGGTGGATCGATGGGGATGGCAGCTGTGATGCATCGACTATGGCATCCTCGGAGCTCTCCTCCGAGGTAGTCTCATGGGAGGCAGGAGAGGGGGCCACCCCGGATGGGCCGGCATGGTCTGATGGAGGACCTGCGGGAGAACGAACACGTGGTCAGTGAGAGGGATGGGCCAGTCTGTGTGGCAATAACAGCTCACATGTGACAATCCATCAGGCTCGGTGTATCCTCACCTCTGCGGCGTGCGCTGACCTCTGCATTGGTGGCCACTCTGTCCTTGGCCACCCCCGTAATCTCCAGGGCCTGGTCCTCGAAGGTCATGAGAATTCTTATGTCCGGTGCCCCTCCGGCAGTCTGGACCCTCTCCCACAATTGTGGGAGAGCTTCTCCTGTGGAGACACAGAGAGGGTATCATTAGCTACACGTGTGATTCACATTGGTTGGGGGGGTGGGGAGGTGCGGTGGTGGGTGGTGTGATGGGAGGGTTGGGGTGAAGGGGATTGGGGGAGGGGGGGTGAAGGGAGGGGGTGAAAGGTGGATTGCGGGGATGAAGAGGAGTGGGGTGGAGGGTGAGTTGGGGAGCAAATGGAGGGTTTGGAGAGGCAGGTCGCGTTGGGGACAGCAGGTTTCGGATTGGTGGGAGTTAACTCACTCGTGCTGCCCGGTGTAGGTCGTTGACCTTCTTGTGGCACTGGCGGCCAATCCTCCTGGTCACGCTTCCTGAGCTGGTGGCCCTGCCATTTCATTCCAGGCGGCACTGGATGCCCTGTAGCTCACCTTCCAGGTGCCTCGGGAGAACAGGACATCCCTTCTGGCCTCGGCCACATCTGAGAGCGTCCTCAGATCCCCATCTCCAAACCTTGGGGCAGGCCGTCTCAGCGCCATGGCTGTGAGCTGAGGGGGGTTGACTGTTTAAGTGCTGCTTCAGTGCTGCACAACCTTGTTAACGGGGGGTCTCGCGAACACGGTCCCGGCGAATCAGCTGGCGAGCCTTCATTTGTGGCATGAAACCCGTGGATCCTCGTTAAGTGGACCAATTAACTTTGAATTGCGTTGCCAGCCTCGCCAGGCCAAGTGCCG